>NC_142873.1:112072115-112384038 GCF_051225735.1 Oryctolagus cuniculus
AAGGGCTTTTGGAAAAGTGGAATTAGAAGACAATTTTGGTGCAAAAAGAAAACTCGCAATCTATGCAGAGCGTTTTTATAACGCGCCCTTTCCACGAACTTTCTGAAGTACTCTCGGGCAAAGAAGAACAGAGACACTCAATTTAATCAGGCTTTGGAGGTACCTTTAGGGCAGATGCTCAAAGGAACAATCCACACAGCTATGATCCTGGGGACAGGATTTTGTCCTGATTTGTTAGATGGTTGTTGACAGCCTTGTGCAAGTCCTACCCTGATAGGACTCATGCAGGCAGGGTCTGTGTCTTGGCTGTTAAGGGTTTCTGAGAAAGTCACTTCCTCTTTTTAAACTTCATTTAAAAATGTGTATAGTGCGGACACAAACAATAATATCGCTGCCTCCTTTAAAGGGTTGCATTTAAGATCAACTGAGAAAATACTTTGTGTTCCAGAAAATAACTGTTGAATATATGAGTTAGTTATCAATTAAGCAATGAAAAGCTATCATTTGTTGAATGTTTAGGAGGCATTAAGCACTTAGTTTTCGTCACAATTTGAGATTCAGAACTACAGGAGGCGTGTGAGTATATGTACTCATATCTCTTAGTGAGAGATATTTATCAATATTCCACAGTTAAGAAACCAGGCTAGAAAAATTGAATTACCAAGGGGGAAAAAAAATAAACCAACAAGCAACAATGAGACACACATACTGCTTCTAAGTGAGCTTCAGTCAAGATCTGAAAATAAAACCCACAATGGGAGGGGTTCTGCTCCCCGGACAGAAGCTAGCTGTTCCTGCGGACGTCATGCACAGAGATCTCTTTCCCAGGCGGGATGAGAGAGACAGAGTTCAGACTTGAGTTTTACAGATACAGGCACTAACAGGAAATGGGGCAGGTCTTCAGCAAAAGCAGCTTCAGCACCATTCCCACTGAGTCCCGGGAGCTGAACTTCAAAGCTTCTGATTCTTTGACGCAGGAGTATGAGTCAATCTCAGACCCTCTTGCAGAGAAAATGGTCAGTGTTCTTTCACAGTGAGCACTGAGGGATGCAGATGGTACTGCATTTGGGGCAGAGAGAAGTTTTAGAGAGAGAGGGGTTCAAATCTCAGCTACGTCAGTTACCATGGGACACAATTACTCTTCTGAAACTCTGGCTTCTCATCTGTAAAACAGAGTTAATGGCACCAACCTTAGAGGACTCTAGTACTGCAGCAAGAGTAGCCACAGATCCTGGTTAGGAACAACTGAAAATACTGAAGAACCTTAAAAATCAAACCAAGATGGAGTGACTTAAGCTAACTATTAAAAACAAGAAGTCACCTTTGCCCCAAATAAAAACTAAAGTTTAAAATTACAGCTCTAAACTTTTTCCCCCAAAGCTAAAATTAGGTGCAGCTATAAAATAAGGGACCCTATGCTTAGCTAGCTGCGACACTTGTGCCTGGCTGTGCTAAGACCTAACCCAGTTTGTATGCCTCCTAATACTCAAATAACGGTGTGGGAAGCGGGACGCCGCTCTCCCACAAGGGGAACAAAGGGAGCGAGACGTCGTCCCCCCTCAGGGTGAACAAGATGGCACTGGCAGGGAAAGGAACTACTAAAGAAGTAAACAACAAAATGGCAATGAGGTGCATGCCTCCCATGTGATCCCGTAGCCGATTGGATAGAAGACACATGCCCTTCACATGAACAACTCGCGGATTGGACTGCTGTGTGCATGGACTCTATAGTGCTTTTGATTGGTCGCTGCGGGTATATAAACCATGTGGCTTGTACTGGGGGCGCTCTCTGGACTCCCGAGTTCAGGAGGCCCATCTGCGCAGACGCTGAATAAATCCTCTTGCTTTTGCATCAGCTGGTCTGGAGTCTGAGTCTCTGGGGTGTGCCTCTCGACGTGTTAGCATCCTCACTCCGAGGGTCTAACAATACCACCTGCTGTTCTCCGATCTTTAGAGTTTTCTGCTGGGTGGCTTTGCAACTAAAATGCTCAAATCCAGTTCTAACCAGAAGGTGGGATGGGGTGGGGGTGGGGCTGCATAAATCCAAGCTTCCTGGCCTTTGAAACTCTCCAGCTGATCCCTCAACTTCTATGTGGTACTGACCTCCCACATATGGTGGGCCAGAGCCGGGAACGGCTTCACTCATTGAAATGCAATCTCAAGCGAGCCTGGAGTGACCAGTGAGGACATTACACCAGGAGGGGGCATTTCTTGGGTGACAGGGTTATTGGCTGATCTGCAGCAGGAAGACTCCAATTTTTACTTGCTTAGTCCAAAGAAGACAGAATTGAACATGTCCTCCACCTAGCACAGGCCAACACTTTAACCTACTATCTGGCCAGGGGTGAGGGGTGGGCATAGTAAACACACAAAACCCTAACATCAAACCAAAGTTAGTCAAGGTCAGAAAAACTAACCTCTTCTGCTCTTCCACTCTCTGGAACATTCTTATATCCAGATCTGTGTTCTGAAACCCTCCTGGGCCAATGCTTATAGCCCTGGCCTCACACTGCATTATCAATGCTGTTGTTGGCAATACTATTATATCCTTATGTCTGTTTCCTCTACTAGGCTTTGAGTAACTTGAAGAGAGTTGTGATTCCCTGAATTTTGCAGATGTTGGGGGATACAAAGCAATTCAACATGAAGAAAAGGAGCTTCAGATAAGTTTTGCAGATCACCTAAGATTTGATTTTGGAAGTTCAGCTTCAAGAACATGACACACCGCATGGCAACAGATCTAAATGCTCCCCATATTCTACCTTCTTCACTTCCTGTGCACAGGCACCAAAGGCAATGCCATGAGTTCCATGGACAAGGCACAAGGGATACCATGCCTGTACTTTAGCTATGCAGGGTCTTCCCCAGATCAGTTGGTTTCCAGTACAGTGCAGAGTGAGGTCTGTACATATATTTCTGCAAATTTCATGAGGCCAGGGCAGTCACACTACTTGGGACTCAGGCAGCTAAATGATTTATTAAGCAAAGGTTAAAACATCTCTGCCATTTTGCCAAAAAATCAGGCCCATGCCATTCTAAGTGATTCTTCTAATAGCCCAACTGGTAATTTGGATTTAAATAACACTTTACATACCACAATTCTGTTGATGTAGAACAGCGACAGACTTGGGCAGTAGGGAGGAAATGCCTTTTTACTATTTTTACACTCACTTTTCATTTTAAAGAACTGGTTCTCACTGGAGTTCTGCAGGTTAAGTATTTTCATTTGAATATTCTGATTAAACTAGAACCTGAAACAAACTAAGTTCTTTGCTAAGTTCTCCTGTGTAGGAACTGGTATTTCTATATACTACTTGATGATGAAATATTAACTTTTTTTTTCTCTAAAAATTCCTCAGATCAAGAGGACACAATCACAATGGCCCTTGGCTTTCTGATATTTGAAACAATGGCATGTTCTCTATCATTTCATTACATTATTCAGTGGGTGTGCAGGGCACATTCATAGCTTGCAATGGGAAGTACACACACTATACCCCCAGAGATGTCTATATGTTAACGTCAACTCTTATGGGACAATGCTGAAAAATAAGAGTCACGGTGGGAGGAGTGGTCATGTCTTCTCCAGATAGATGTGTCCCGAAGGCTGCAAGGGATGGCCACTGCTTCTGGCCATATAGAAGCAAAATATGGAGGAGGAGGAGGCAAAGAGAGGCAGATGAGAGCAGCAGACAAGTGAGGCAGAGGGACAGGACAGATAACTTGGCAGGAATGTTTGAGCACAGCCAAAAGCTGGAGTGAGATATACAACTCTAAGGCAGGCTGCAAGAAAACCAGCTCCAGGCATGGCCACAGAGAAAGCAATGCTGCCTTAGTGAAGTGGGGAATTCTCTAGAGGAAGGGAAGGAAGAGGAAAAATGGCTTTCAATTATCCATGTTATCTCTCCCCACCAATCACTGTGGATGATGAAGCGGTGCAATAAAAGCCAATATTCAATTTTTCCAATTTACATGGAAAGAAGGCCATAATATATTATTGAGGGGAAGAAACTTCAGGTTACTAAACAGTGTATACAATATGATCTCACTTTTGCAATATATTTACATTCAGAGAGACAGTGGATGGATTTATATAGAAATGTTAACAGTAGGACTACAAGTGATTTTTATTATTTTTCTCATTTCATTTTCCACAATTAACATGTCTTAGGACTGTAATAAGACAGACTCACTCTTTTTCAAACTTGTGAAATATACTGATTCATTACTGGTACAGAGTGCCCACTATGTGGTGGGCACGAGAACTGATGCTTTTCTCAGCAGTTGGCACACAGTACTGTGGACTTGGTTACTAAACAGTTCATTTATTCTGGCTGTGCTACAAAATTTTAGACTTTTAATAGGTAAAATCATCTTCAGAATTTATCTGATGATTATATTTTATTTATTTATTTTTAAGATTTATGAGAGAGAGAGAGAGAGAGAGAGAGATCTCCCATTCATCAGTTCACTCCCCAGATGCTTGCAATAGCTATGGCTGGGACAGGCTGAAGGAAGCCAAGAGCCAGGAACACTACCCAGATTTCCTAAGTGGGAGTCAGTGACTCAAGTACTTGAGCTATTACCTGTTGCCTCCCAGGGTTCATATTAGCAGGAAGCTGAAATTCAAAGCAGAGCCAGGACTTGAACCCAGGCACTCAGGTACAGGATGTGGGCATCCCAAGCAGTGTCTTAAATGTTGCACCAAATGCCCGCCCCTACATTCTTCTTATTTTTAAAGATTTATTTATTTATTTTAAAGTCAGACCTACAGAGACAGAGAGAGGGGAGAGACAGAGAGAGAGATATCTGCAATCCACTGTTATTTGCCATATACTATCCAAATGGCCACAATAGCCAGGGCTAGGCCAGGCTGAGGCCAGGAGCCAGGAGCCAGGAGCTTCTTCCCAGTCTCCCATCTGTGTGGCATGGGTCCAAGGGACTTGGTCCATCCTCTGCTGCTTTCCCAGCTACATTAGCAGGGTGCTGGATCAGAGCTCATACGGGATGCTGGTGTTGCAGGCAGTTCAACCCACTGCACCACAATGCCAGTCCTACTCTTATATTCTTAAAATGGTGATAAAATACACAAAACATAAAATTTATCATCTTAACCATTTGTAAATGTACAGTTCAGTGGTATTCAGTATATTTACCTTGTTGTGCAATCATCACCATTGCATATCTCCATCTATTTTTTCATCTTGCAAAACTGCAAATCTATATCCATTAAAAAAAAACTCAGTGGGGGCCAGCACTGTGGCATAGTGGGTAAAGCCACAGCCTGATACGCCAGCATCCCATATAGGAGCTAGTTTGTGTCCCTGCTGCTCCGTTTCTGATCCAGGTCCCTGCTAATAATGGCCTGGCAAAGCAGCAGAAGATGGCCCGAGTGCTTGGGCCCCTGAACCCACATGGGAGACCTGGATGAAGCTCCTGCCTTCGGCCTGGCCCAGCACTGGCCATTGTGACCAACTGGGGAGTAAACAAGCAGATAGAAGCTCTCTCTCTCTTTGGCTATCCTTCTCTAACTCTTTCAAAATAAATAAATAAATCTTCAAAGAGAGAGAGAGAGAGGTCTTATGATAAACTGGAAGCCACCTACCTACTTATGACATCGCAGCATTAGCTCCCCTCCTACCTGCAGTACACACACAGATCACACCTAGCCTTCAATGGGATGATGCTTCAGGCATGCAAAGAGGTTTCCATTGGAAACTGGCTTCGGGAGAGAGGAAGGCATTTTACTTCCCATTTGTTTTGGGGTATACCTGCAGGAGAGGTATACCTCTCCTGCATTTGAGAGAGCTAAAGTGTCTGTGTGGACGGCTCCTTAATTTTTACTTCTCCAGAGGTGGAAAGCAAATTCTGTTTTCCCAGAAAAACTTTTCCTATAATTCAATTAATACAAAGTTCATGCTTTGTAACGAAGTTATCAACAGAAAATGCAAGCTTTCCTAGGAAATTGTTAATCTGCAGGTCAAATTCAAATTATGTTTTTAAAAATTCCATTTTTTTTTTAACTTTTATTTAATGAATATAAGTTTCCAAAGTACGAATAATGGATTACTATGGCTTCCCCCCCATACCGTCCCTCCCACCCACAACCCTCCCCTTTCCCACTCCCTCTCCCCTTCCATTCACATCAAGATTCATTTTCGATTATCTTAATATACAGAAGATCAGCTTAGTATACATTAAGTAAGGATTTCAACAGTTTGCTCCCACACAGAAACATAAAGTGAAAAATAATAGATGATTTTTTTTTAATGATGATGAAATCAGATCAGACCTATTGTCATGTTTAATCCCAGTGAGAGTCAAGTTGGGAGTTGATAGTTTCTTTTCTTCTTTTTTTTTTTTTTCAGAGGATCAGTTTAGTATGCATTAAGTAAAGATTTCAACAGATTGCACACCCATAGAAACACAAAGTGAAATATATTGTTTGAGTACTCGTTATAGCATTAAATCTCAATGCACAGCACATTAAGGACAGAGATCCTACATGAGGAGTAAGTGCACAGTGACTCCTGTTGTTGACTTTACCAATTGACACTCCTGTCTATGGCATCAGTAATCTCCCTATGCTCCAGTCATGAGTTTCCAAGGCTATGGAAGCCCCCCGAGTTCTCCGACTCTTATCTTGTTTAGACAAGGTCATAGTCAAAGTGGAGGTTCTCTCCTCCCTTCAGAGAAAGGTACCCCCTTCTTTGAAGACCTGTTCTTTCCACTGAGATCTCACTCACAGAGATCTTTTGCCAGAGTGTCTTGGCTTTCCATGCCTGAAATACTCTCATGGGCTTTTCAGCCAGATCCGAATGCCTTTAGGGCTGATTCTGAGGCCAGAGTGCCATTCAGGACATCTGCCATTCTAGGAGTCTGCTGAGTATCTCACTTCCCATGTTGGACCACTCTCCCCTTTATTTATTCTATCGGTTAGTGTTAGCAGGTACTAGACTTGCTTATGTGCTCCCTTTGACTCTTAGTCCTTTCATTATGATCAATTGTGAACTGAAATTGATCACTTGGACTAGTGAGATGGCATTGGTACATGCCACCTTGATGGGATTAAATTGGAGTCCCCTGGTATGTTTCTAACTCTACCATTTGGGGCAAGTCAGCTTGAGCATGTCCCAAATTATATATCTCTTCCCTCTCTTATTCCTACTCTTATGTTTAACAGGGATCACATAGACATTTTTCAAAAGAGGAAATCCAAATGGCCAACAGGCACATGAAAAAATGTTCAAGGTCATTAGCAATCAGGGAAATGCAAATCAAAACCACAATGAGGTTCCACCTCACCCCGGTTAGAATGGCTCACATTCAGAAATCTACCAACAACAGATGCTGGCGAGGATGTGGGGAAAAAGGGACACTAACCCACTGTTGGTGGGAATGCAAACTGGTCAAGCCACTATGGAAGTCAGTCTGGAGATCCCTCAGAAACCTGAAGATAACCCTACCGTTTGACCCAGCCATCCCACTCCTTGGAATTTACCCAAAGGAATTTAAATTGGCAAACAAAAAAGCGGTCTGCACCCTAATGTTTATTGCAGCTCAATTCACAATAGCTAAGACCTGGAACCAACCTAAATGCCCATCAATGGTAGACTGGATAAAGAAATTATGGGATATGTACTCTTTAGAATACTATACCGCAGTAAGAAACAACGAAATCCAGTCATTTGCAACAAAATGGAGGAATCTGGAACACATCATGCTGAGTGAAATAAGCCAGTCCCAAAGGGACAAATACCATATGTTTTCCCTGATCGGTGACAACTGACTGAACACCAAAAAGGAAACCTGTTGAAGTGGAATGGACACTATGGGAAACGGTGACTTGATCAGCATAACCCTGACTGTTAATGAACAACTTAATACATTATCCCTCTTAGTAGTTTTTTTGTCTGTTCTACTTAATATGACTGGTTTAATTCTGTAATTAATACACAGTTATTCTTAAGTGTTGAAATTTAACTGAAATGTGATCCCTGTTAAAAATTCCATATTTTAAATGCTCTTCTGAACTGGTGTCCTCTTAAAAGGCAGCTTATTTTCCATGAATATCATTAACCTTATTATCTATGTCTTTATATATCTAACACTTTTAATGGTTCCAGAAAGTAGTTACTTTAAAAATAGTATATATACACACACTTATATATATATGTTAAAACTAAAATATTTAGTGCATATAACTTTTACCTCAGGATATGACTTTAAAAAAAAGAAACTGACAACTCCATCAGCATAGTTTCTCATAAAACAATTGGGAATGGTTTCCTTTCGGCCAAATATGGCAGGTGTCACTGTGGTAAGAAACACTCACTACATTGTCCTCACAATGCCAAATATTTAACGGAAACCAAAAAAATTCAGTTCCAGATGCCAGTGTTGGACCTACATGACATCATTCATACAGATGCGTGGAAAATCTGGACTTTTAAGAATTGAATTTTTGTGGTCAGCATCATGAAGACTCATTTTCTGGGTTACATAAGGCGTTTGTGAGACAAAGCCATATCGGAATATTATATGTTTTGATTATAGAGAAATAAACTGAATGGAACACAAGGCACGACTTCGGGGCTGTGGCTCGCGGCTTCCTGGGAAGTCCTAGGTAAAACGCAAACAGACATTTCCAAGCTGCTTTCTTCTTGGGTGTGTGGACCAGGGTCTTGAGAAAAGGAAGGTGATCCTAACCCTACCAGCCCCCCGGCCTCCCTCTTGTGTGGAGCTAGAGCACGAAGCCAAAAGCGCGACATTTCATTGTGTTCTCCTATTTTAATAATCCTGAGGCAGTTATGTAACTTGAGATTCATCGGGAAAGGACCGGAGTATCTGCAGGTACGGGAGAATAAACCGCGGCAAGGATTTCACAGGAGGAGGTCTCCACGGAGTTTCCTCCCAGATGCCCTGGGGAAGCCAGTTTAAGAAGAACCCTCCAACGTGGGAAATGCAAGAGTTAACCTTCTCCCTCCCTGTTCGGCTCCCCACTCCTCCCAGCTGGCTGGTGCTGGTGCTGTACTTTCTGTGACCCTGCTTCCGTGTGAGGAAGGCCTCAGACCCACTGCAGTGTAACCTGTGCTGTCGACATCGCAATAAACTAAAGGGAGGGAGCAAATGGACCCAGGAAGGCAAATGTAGGCTGCTCCTAAGCACCTGGCCATAGTTTACAAACAGATGAACAGTTATAAATCAGGCGCCTGCAGATTGCACACCCAGGCATCTGCGCAAAATTGCTCAGAGAATTCTTTCAAACACTGCACTGAGAGCCTTGTGGAGAACATACTTTGCTTGTGTCAATGACGATCATACACGGTCATGTCCTAATTAGGAATTCGGACAGCAGTCTCTTTCAGCATTTGAATCCAATTCTACTTCCGAAACATCCAAATACCTCCACATATGCTACCTTTGAAGCCCCAAAGTCTTTCACTGGTTCTCAACGCACAGCAGCCAGTCCAAAACTTTTCATGAGACCTTTTCTCCTTCACCCATTCTAGTACAAAATACAGAACCGGCTATTGACAGACAAGCTGCAGATGTCCCAGCAGGCTCTTCCCTCAACCACCTGCCTCCAAAGCCACACTAGAGCCACACACTCCTCCCTCCCTGCACCTTGCTTCGCCAGGCGCCGTAGTCCCCACTAACAAACACCCTCTATTTCTGGACCAACAGCAGCAACTAACAGGGCCCATAAGCCCTTTTTCCCTTCTTTCTTTCAGAAAGCTTGCCAGGTCCCTGGGGACCGTTTAATACGCAGAGGGGGAGTGGATGGTCTCCCCACTCCCGGCATGCCCTCTGACATCACCACGAGCCAGATACTTCTTTTCAGGGTCTGTCGCTGCGGATTCTAGAAGTGCACTGGGGACCTTTTCTTGCCATTCTAAAAGCAGTTCTCCTCTTCCACTCCTTCCAGACAAGAAGCAAATAAATGCAGGCAACGTTTTCTCGGCTTTCTGAGAACACACAGAAATGTGGCTGAAGGGCTGGAGGGTGGGGTGGGGTCAGGAGGAAAGGGACTGAGAGGGGCTGGGAGAGGCGGCCTGATGTGCCCAAAGACAAGTTCAAATGCACCTGATGAATAAAACAAGCTGCACCACATACAGAAAAGATGAGAGCGGCCCACCTGTGTCTGTTGAGGGATATTTACAAAGCTTGGATCCCGTGGTCCAACACTGACGAATCGGTTTGCGGGGGAGGTGCTGGGTGTCGAGTAGGCTGTGAAGGGAAGGGACACATGCGTTCAGGAAGCGGCACGAGATTGCACACACAAACAACACCAAAACACACAGTCTCTGAGCCTACGCAGCTGATTAACACGGAAATGTGCAAACACTGTAGCTAGCGGAGGGATCTGGCTGGGGAGGGCATTTCAGACAGCCCGAAAGAGGTGCGGGGGTGGGGGCAGGGCGGGTGTTGGCTTCCAATGACTGCTGGAATAAAACCAAGTCAAACTGGTGCTCTGATGGGCTTTCTCCTCTCATACAAATTAGAACATGCAGGACGTTTGCAAAGTATACCTGCCATGTTAAACACGAGCTCTGGGGTCAGAAAGAGATGTTCTAGTCTTTAGAGCACGGGAGAAAGAAATTAGCTAGGAAGTGGAGGAAAGCAGTTCATTTTACAACCTTGCTTTTCACACCGTTACACTCCTGAAAACCACGAGCCGGTTCTGGGCCCCTACAGCTCGAGATGGCTCGGGAGGCTTTATAGGTAGAGTTAATGGGTTCTCCAGGAGGGAGGTGGAAATCCATTTAGAGCAGGCCCACTAGAGAGTCCAGAATCTTCTCAGTGCACAAAATGTGCGTAAAATACAAACATTTGCAATCTTCCCATCCTAACGCCTTCTGTTCAGTCACAACGTTCGAGGCCCGGTGTAAACCAAGATTTCACAATGGGCCTTAGGTGTCACACTTGAGTTTACTGTCCTTTCCACAGTACTTTGGTTGTTGGTTTTTATGTTTATAGTTGAGAGCTTCACTAGAGCGAGGAAAAATTCAGTGGTGGTGGCGTTTTGTTGGCTCATAAACCCAAAGGTACCTTTTGGCTTCTGTCCTCCTGCAAATCATGTCGTTGCCACAAGACCCAAATATTTCTTCCCATTCTTTCTTTGTACTAGAGCCTTTCGACTACTAAAATCATTTCAAATTTTTCAACAGTAATTTTAAGAAGCCTAAGTTCCTGGACTGGACCCAGGTAGACACCATGGAAAAGACAAAGGGAGGGAGTGTTACGGCACAGCAGCTTAAGCCACCTCTTGGGATGCACCCATTCCACACTGGTGTGGTTGGTTCCAGTCCAGGCTACTCTGTGTTTCTGATCCAGCTTCCAGCCAATGTGCTGGGGAAGTACCAGCTGATGGCTCAAACACTTGAGTCCCTGCCACCCATGTGGCAGACCTGGATATAGACTTCAGCTTTGCTCAGCTCTAGGTATTGTGGGCACTTGCAGAGTGAAGCAGCAGACAGAAGACCCCTCTCTCTGTCTCGCTGTCTCGCTGTCTCTGTTACCCTGCTTTTCAAATAAATAAATGGTAGAACAAAAAAGGAATTTGCAACTTTTAAAAACACAGATAAATGGGGCAACAATACCAAAATCTTGCCCAATTTTTCTTATTGCTATCATGTGCTCCTCGTACTTTGATTTTTCTCTTTTACAGAAACTGCTCATAGTTTGTGTTTTCTTTGTTAAACATTTCTTGGAGTAAAATTTCCACCAATCTAGCCTGAGTGCTGTTGGTGGTCTTTGGTAAGGACTAAGGCATCAAACAGATCTGGGATGGACACAGTGATGTACATGTGGCATTGTCAAACCACAAGGGTGATCTTGCAGGGACCTCTGAAATATATTCCTAAGAGATTTCTGCTGTAGAAGTATTTGTTCTAGGAGGATTTACCCAGTAATGACTTTATGCAAAATGATCTCAATGTATGATGTGTCGTACCATTTAGCAACATGACCTCTGATTTCCTCCTTGGCCCATCCTATGTCAAACTAATTTGAACAGATTTGAGAAACATCTCTGCATTGAGCCATTCTACATGTTCCTTGCACTCATGGGAGTGGGAGGCACTTAATTTTTTTGAAGTACAATAGCATATTTTCTATTTCATATTTCATTCAGCCTCTGGCTTTACTTTGATCTGCTGTAGGAAATATTAACAGCCAGTCATATATGGAAAATGGTGGACTGTGATTCTCTTGTAGTGGATTCACTTGCTCCTAGAACACAGAGGATGTGGGGATGAGGAGATAGCTACGAACCCATTAGTAGTTAGGAAGACAAGGCTCCTTCGCACATGAATACGTAGGTAGGATAGACGGCACAAGGAAGAATGAAGGGAATGTGCAGGTACCAAGACTAAACAATCCATGGCAAATGTTTAAACATGAGTCCCTGGTTTGATGCTACTGGAGAATGGCATGTTTTGGACTACTGCTCATCACAGTCATGAAGCAGCATTTCTTATACATGCATATATATATTTTAATTTGAGAGATGGAGAGTTTTTAATTTGAGAGGCGGAGACAGAGATAAAGAGAACACTCCCATCTACTGGTTTACTTCTTAAATGTTCACAGTGGCTGGGCCTGAGCCAGCTGAAGCTGGGTGCTGAGAAATCAATTCAGGTCTTCCATGTGGGTGACAGGAACCCAACTACTTGAGCCATCACTGCTACTACCTCCCAGGGTCTGCACTGGCAGGAAGCTGGAGTCTGGAGCTAGAGCTGGGTATCAGATCAATATGGGATGTGGGCGCATTAATCACTGGGCCAAATGCCCACCCATCCTCGGACATTTTTACCCTGCTGGTGATAACACGGAGAAGCACATGACTTTATCTCAGCACACATGCCAGCACACAGACCAGAGCAAGCTTATTAAACCTGAAAAAATATCTGCATTACATCCCATTATCTATTTTGTTGGACCTAAATGCTGCATCTGAAAGGAGGTTCAGCATAGTAACAATTTTCAGCTACCCCAAAACTGCTATGAGGCCAATAGGCAGGCATTTTGTCTTCTTCAATCACTGGACAAAACTTGCAGCCTCAGTTTCAGAACCCCCAGAAGACCTGTAATGAATGTTCTCAGGAGCTTCTAGGACTGCTCCACTCTTCCCCTCCACCTCCCCAGCAAAGAGAGCAATGGTGAGAGAGGTGCTGGTGTGTTTGCATTCAAAAGGTGTGGGGGGGTATTACACTACAAAAATCCAGGAATTTGGAAGTACTCAGATCATAGACTGGGATAAATGGTGCCCAGGGAAATTTATTCTATTGAAAGTTAGCTTCTGCCGGTGCTGTGGCTCACTTGGCTAATCCTCCACCTGCGGCACCAGCACCCCAGGTTCTAGTCCCGGTTGGGGCGCTGGTTCTGCCCCGGTTGCTCCTCTTCCAGTCCAGCTCTCTGCTGTGGCCCGGGAGTGCAGTGGAGGATGGCCCAGGTGCTTGGGCCCTGCACCCGCATGCAAGACTGGGAGGAAGCACCTGGCTCCAGATCAGCACAGTGCACCGGCTGTAGCAGCCATTTTGAGGGTGAACCAACGGAAAAGGAAGAATTTTTTCTCTGTCTCTCTCTATCTCTCACTGTCTAACTCTGCCTGTCAAAAAAAAAAAAAAAAAAAAGTTGGCTTCTGGGAAAAAGAAGGGAAGGAAAAAAGCCACCCTGACTCATCTTCCAAGATTACAGTTACAAAAGGCAGGGGATCACCTGTAACAGGATGTAGTTCCAGAAATGACATGACGTAGCTCAATTTGATTTTTCCAAAGAAACCATGGGATAAGGGAGTTACACTGTTGAACAAAACCTCAAGTTAAACCTTTTATTAAAACAACTACAGGGGTGGGTGTTGTGGTGCGGTGGATTAAGCTGCTGCTTGGGATGCCTGCGTCCCATACTGGGGTGCCAGTTTGAGTCCAGTTTTCTGCTAACGTCCCTGGGAAGCAGCAGATGATGGTTCAAGTAGCTAAGTTACTGCCACCCACATGGGAGATACAGATGGAGTTCCTGGCTTCTGGCTTCAGCCTGGCCCAGTTCCAACTGTTGTGGCCATTTTAGGGAGAGAATCAGAAGATAGAAGATCTCTGCCTGTCGTCTGACTCTGTCGCTCTGCCTTTCAAATGAATAAATCTTAAAAAAATCTTAAATACTAAAAAAAATCCAACCATACACACCATAGTGAATCAATTATACATGCACAGTTAAGAGCTTTCAAAATGAATATAAAATCAAGTAAAGGGGCAATATGGTAATTAATTGCACGTAACTGTGTTTACCAGGATATTATATCACATTTATCTCTTTCTTAATTATAATTCTCGCCTTATTTACAACAGCAATAATCAAATGCCACGGGAAAAGCTTTGGGAGATCACGAAATTCAGAAAATAATTTTCTGCAGAGATTACTGGAGACATTTTGAGAATTCTGGAGGAGAGATTCAGGAGTACTTGATGACTTTTTGATAAAGTCAATAGGAAAATCAATTTGGCCATATAATCTCATTGCAACAGTCCTTGTGGCAAACATTCTATTAGAAATCAAATTATTCATTATTTGGCTGCTTGTGAAGTAGAAAGTGTTTGCTTTTTTAGCAGTCATCTTCTACACTAGTAATATTGCTAGGGGCCATTTTCCTAGCATTATGGAAGAATATTCCTGTAAGAGGCTTCTGCCTGCATTATTTGCATTAATCTCAACAGATGTTTCCTCTCTCTGATGGAGTTTTTCACATTTTCCAAGTCTTAGTGTGGCCTTCACTATGGCAGTAACAAAATCCCAAACCCGAATCTGGTCTCACACCCAGAAACACCCGTTTTTCTGGGTTCCCCTCCCCTTTCTCACAGGCTCTGCTAATCCCATGTTCCTTCGCTTGGCACAACACAAGTCCCTGTCTGTAAGATCAAGCCTCCCTCTCGAGAGAGAGCAATCACGTTACAGAGCCGCTGAAGATGCTGGACACCGGGGGGTATGGGTCTCCATGAGGGAGCGGGGTGCAGAGGGCGATCCATCAGCACTGCTGTCACAGCCCTGCGGGTGTCCCTGGGAACACTCAGCCTCCACCTCCTGAGAAGTCAAGGTGGCTGACTGCCCGCCAGCCAAACACAATTCCAGCTTTGTTGTTCCTAGGGTGCTGGTTTCTTTTGTTCTTTTCCTGAACAAGAAGGGATAAGGGGCACATCTGATACAGGAATTATGATGTTTCCAGATGAATTACTCCACAGTTATGCCTGAGCACGGTGCTAAGAGCACTGTGGCACAGTGGGTTAAGCCGTTGACTGTGGCATCCCCTGCCAGTTCAGGTCCCAGCTGCTCCACTTCCGATCCACCTCCTTGCTAATGGCCTTGGAAAGCAGTGGAAAGTGGCACAAGCACTTCAGCCCCTGCCACCACACATAGGAGACCCAGATTAAGCTTCTGCCTCTAGGCTTTAGCTTGGCCCAGCCCCGGCTATTGCAGCCATCTGGGGAGTGAACCAGCAGATGAAATACCTCTCTCTCTGTGTCCCTCCCTCCCTCTCTCTCTGTAACTCTGCCTTTCAAAATAAATTCATCTTAAAAAAAAAAAAGATCATTGTCAGAGGGTTTTGAATGAAGATGCTTGGTGTTTCTTATCTTTGGCAAAAGTATGTCTAAGGAAGATATTAAGGTATTAAAACATCTGTGTCTGTGTCAGCTGACGTTTAAGATAAAAGCCATAACAATAAAATTATCCAAATCTGAAAAGGTAGGAAGTATAAGTCTGCATTTTTTTTAAAGATTTAATTATTTTTATTTGAAAGACAGAGTTAGAGAGAGGCAGAGGCGGAGAGAGGGAGAGAGAGAGAGAAAGAGAGTAAGGAGAGAGGTCTTCCATCCACTGGTTCACTCCCCAGATGACTGCAATGGCCGAAGATGGGCTGATCTGAAGCCAGGAGCCAGGAGCTTCCACAGGGTCTCCCACCTGGATGCAGGGACCCAATCACTCAAGCCATCTTCCACTGCTTTTCCAGGCCATAGCAGGGAGTGGCCGCAAACCAGTGCCCATATGGGATGCCGGCACTGCAGGGAGTGGCTATATGCCACAGTGCCAGCCTCTGCATTGCTTGTTTGAGAGTAGGCAGTTTCAGTGTGTAGTTCAAATTTAGCAACCATTGAAATATGTCCAGTCATAGAAAGGCAGCATGGGAGAAAATGTAGAGATTTCTGTGCAGAGAGAGATGATGAAAGGAGAGTGCCTTGAACAAAGATGTCTCAACGTGCCTGCAGGCGCCCCTAGAGGGGCTGGGGCCTGCTCTCTCTTGGAACTGACCTGCTGAGTGATGAGAGCCAAGCTCTCTGGCCTTGAGTAGTGGCAGAAAGAACACAGGGTTGGTTGCTCCTTGGCTACTAGCAGAGCCTTGAGGTTCTTAATTTACTTCCAGAAACAAAGAAGTTGCCTAAACCCTGGAAGTGCAGCCTGCAAACTAATAGGCAGTTTGGAGACAAATTCCTCTTCTGTTCTACCAAAGACTGCAAATATAGGGGAGTGGTAAATTTTCTTTTCCCTTGAATTCCATCACTATGACATGTGTTTATTTATTTTGAAGGTAGAGAAAAAGTCGGATGGGAGAGGGAGAGGGAGAGGGAGAGGGAGAGGGAGAGGGAGAGGGAGAGGGAGAGGGAGAGGGAGAGAGAGAAACTGACTTTGATCTTCTCTCTACTCTTCAGAGGCCTGTAACAGCTGGGGCTGGGCCAAGAAAAACCAGGAGCCAAGAACTCCATCCAGGTTTCTTGTGTGGGTGACAGGAAGCCATGCACTTGGGCCATCATCTGCTGTCTCCCTGGCACATTAGCAGGAAGCTGAGGAGCTGAACTTGAACTTGCACTTTAATATGGGATATGGGTATCCCAAATGGAGACTTAACCAGCTGTGCCACAATACCCACTCCTAGAGAGGAATATTTTAACAGCTTCATATGTTCTCTCTTCTTCTCCCTCTCCCTCTCCCCCTCTCTTTCTCCAAAAGATACTTAGTTCAACACTTGCTATATGTCAGGCTCCATACGGAGCATTATGGGGGACACAAAGGTGAGACATACCACTGTCCTCAAAGTGTGAGTCTACTGGGGAGAGAGAAGTACAGAAGATGAACATTTGAGTGCTTACAAGTAATACAAATAAAAATTGGCGGGGGTGTTAAAGGACAGGAAAGTGACAGCTGGCGGGAGGAGCAGGAAAAGCTTCACTGGGGACGCAGAAGTGGCCTCTGGGACTGGCTGAGAGTGATGTACTGGTGACAGACTCCAAGGGACCGCAGCTCCCAAAGCCAGCAGCAAAAGCAACTGACATGGGCAGGGAGCAGAGGGGACAGCTGCTTGGGGAAAGGAGGAAAGAAGCAATTTGCAAATTACATGTGGCCACATGCCAAGGGAAGGTAAAATTTTAGATGAGATGATGAGAGACCTGAATGTTGGAAAATGGCAGGCAATTTAAAATTAAAATAAAAAAAGAAAGAAAATGGCAGGCAAGAGGCTGTTAAATTAATTTCAAGAGGAAGACATAATTTATACAACAAAGATACAAAAATCCTTTTGTAAAGTCCAGAAAGATAACTAGAGAACTTCCCACTCCCAGCCTTTCCTAGCTGCATCATCCACCTGCACCTTCATGTGCCCTCTGCTTGTCAGAAACTCAACATACTTGGTTGCACTACAGGTTCTCTCTAAAAATAAAATGAGTCAAAAGTCAATTTCATTCCAAGAGACTTACTGGGATTTGTTTATTTGTCCCATCTGACAGTGAAGGTAACTGTGCAAGAAAGTATTCAGTTGCAAACAGCAAGCTGACTAAATACCTAACTGAGGCAGTTTCCCAAGTCTCAATGGCACTGTTCTTTAAAAAAAAAGTTCTGTGAGAAAAAAAAAAAAACAACAACAACAACTCACTCCTTAAAAAAAACTACAGAAACTGCTAGAATGTAGATTGGCTAATGTCTAAATGAAACCATCACAACAGAACTCACTGAGGAACGTAAATGGCATTGTTTTTTTGCAAGGTCACTAGGGAGTGCTGGAGAATACTGAAGTGTTTCTCCTTCAAACAAATCTATGAGTATCGACAAGTTTGCAGGGCCTGGGGCAGCGTTATTAATATTGTTAGATAGCTAGGGAAACACATGGCTTTGAGAAGCCTTTTAAAAGCATGCAGCCTTTGCTTACATCCAACCCAGTGTTTAGAGATTTAGAAATCCCCACTTGATTGAATGGATGTTGTAGGTTTCATCCAGATGTTTGGAATCGAGAAGATAACCGCATTGAATTTCTATTCCCAGGCTCACATCTGTGCAGCCAGTCACCTCATTCTAGGATCTCTGCAAATCTTCTGTCTTTACAAAGAAGTTACCACCACCACCATCAAAACACCACCTCCCCGAGGGGATGAAATTAAAGCCTCCTTATCACTCGTAAATTATCACAGAGCAACATACCCACAAGCTTCCTTCCTGAAAAGCTAATGAATTCTACCTTCAATGTATTAGCAGTACTTAACATGTATGGCAACAATTTGCACGAAGCGTTTAATGTGGCAACAGTTCACAAAAATCATGAAAAGAATCAACGTAGCCAGATGGCTTTGCTTGTTGGTATCTGCTTGTATTAAGGATCTTCAGGGAGGTAGGTGCTCAAGTGATATCAGGATTTTGGTAAAATATGCATAAAGAAAGGTACCAGACAATTTATGTTGTGTTTTGCACACAGAGAGGAAGGGACCAGAGCAACTTTTAACTGGAGATGCTTTCAGCTTATGTTACCAAAATCTGTGCAACAGGAGGCATTTTTTTTTACAACGAGTGCATTTCTGTACAGAATCTATTTAAACTGCCTATAACTTTGTCTTTTTCATAATAATTTTTAAAGGATAAGAATATGGCTTTGTTTTTGTTTAGATTTATTTCTTATAGCTCTAATTCAAATCCAATATCTGTCATTTTTTAATGTGTTTTCTGTGTGTTGTTCAATGGACAGAACATACTTGTTAATCAGAAGCAACCATGTGTAAGACGAGGCACAGATGAAATTTATATTCAGGAGCCCGAAGGAACAAATCTTGGATGAGTTGGAGTTTGCTTCTAAAAGTGGCTTAGATCAATGCATTGGATCACTCTCCCTTGAAGGACTCCAGCAGCCTCTCAAAAAGCACTGGAACTGACTTTTGAGAGTTGTTTTTGGGAAATATTGAAAAGACCGATAAAGAGTTATGCTCCAAGATGTTCATTATAGCATTACGTATAAGAGCACCACACTGGAACTTGTAAGTTAATGCTTCATCAGTACATTGGAATATTTTGAAATCAATAATAATAATAGCTAATGTCATCACAACTTGTTCTTAATATGAAATAAAATTAACAAAGTCAGTTACAAACTGCATTAACACATATACATACATATATACAGAAATGATCAATTATGATTAAAATACACAAAGAACTAAAAAGTATCCAGATGCAGTGATTATTTCTAAAAATGGGATTATAGAGTACTTTAAAATATATTCCAGTAATTTGTTAATCTTAAAATAAACACAAACAAAACCTGAACACCACAAATTATCCTTTTTTCTTTCGAGGCAGTACAATGTATTCAATAGAAAATACATTTCAGAACCAGAAAATCCTGGATTGAATTTTTTTTTTTTTTTTTTGACAGGCAGAGTGGATAGTGAGAGAGAGAGACAGAGAGAAAGGTCTTCCTTTGCCGTTGGTTCACCCTCCAATGGCCGCCACGGCTGGTGCGCTGTGGCTGGCACACCGCGCTGATCCGAAGGCAGGAGCCAGGTGCTTCTCCTGGTCTCCCATGGGGTGCAGGCCCCAAGTACTTGGGCCATCCTCCACTGCCTTCCCGGGCCACAGCAGAGAGCTGGCCTGGAAGAGGGGCAACCGGGAAAGAATCCGGCACCCCAACTGGGACTAGAATCCGGTGTGCCGGCGCCGCTAGGTGGAGGATTAGCCTATTGAGCCATGGCGCCGGCCCTGGATTGAATTTACTTGATCTCTTACTGGAAATATACCTTTAGGACTGGCATTGTGGTATAATGGGTTGAGCCTCCATCTGCAATGCCAGCATCCCATATGGATGCTGGCTTGAGTCCTGGCTGCTCTGCTTCTGATTCAGCTCACTGCTAATGCACCTAGGAAAGCAGAAGAAGATGGCCCAACTTGGGACCCTGCATCCCTGTGGAGACCCAGATAAAACTCCTGGTTCCTGGCATTGCCTGGCCCAACCTTGGCCATTTCAGCCATTGGGGATTTAACCAGTGGGTGGATGATCTCTCTCTCTCTCCGTCCCCCCTTCCCCCATAACTCTTTCAAATCAATAAAATAAATCGTTTTTTTATAAAAAGAAATATGATCGTGGCAAGCTAATTACCCTCTCCGAGTCTCTATATAAACAGTCTAGCATGATCGACATTTGCTCTGATTCTTCTGGCCTTTTAACAAAGGCTTTCCCCCTCTGTGAATGCTAATAGGAGACCTTCTCCAAGGAGCCAGGCAAAGATGGACCTATGGAAAGGGTTCACCCACAACATGGGAAATCCCCAGAATTCCACTGTGCTTTACATTAAATCAATGGAAACAAAAGCAACTGTAAACTTAAATATGATTAGGGCTATTACACCTGCAAGATATCTTTCAACAATAAAAAAATAAAACTCAAAACTTTCAAGGGTTGATATTATGGTTAAAACAGTAAGGTGTACGCTGGCTCAACCTTTCTGAAAAGCATTGTGGTAATGTGTATCAAGAGGAATGTTTGTATTAGTAATTCCACTTCTAGAAATCTATCCTATGAAGATAATTAGAGCTGGAGACAAAAATATGTCTTAGGATTTGGTAGAGCATATTCTACAGCTTGATAAAATTAATATAGTAGAGAAATGGGTAACAATTATTTAAATTAACATTTCCTTTTTTTGAATGAGGTATAAAATGCTAATTAGACATACTAATTATTGTATTCAGTATGATCCTAATCATCTTGTATATGTGTGTATATAATCACCTACAAGACACACACTACTTTTTTTTGAGTTTTTTTCCAACTTTACTTTCTAGTCTGATATACACAACTGTTATTTAAATATATAAATTGGGACTATACTCTTGTAATTCATAATTTCTCATAGCTGAGAAAGGTAAGAAAAGATCATAGTATTTAAGACTCATATACTTTTTTTTTTTTTTTGATAGGCAGAGTGGACAGTGAGAGAGAGAGAGAGACAGAGAGAAAGGTCTTCCTTTGCCCAGTGCGCTGCGGCCGGCGCACCGCGCTGATCCGATGGCAGGAGCCAGGTACTTATCCTGGTCTCCCATGGGGTGCAGGGCCCAAGTACTTGGGCCATCCTCCACTGCACTCCCTGGCCATGGCAGAGAGCTGGCCTGGAAGAGGGGCAACCGGGACAGAATCTGGCACCCCGACCGGGACTAGAACCGGTGTGCCAGCGCCGCAAGGCGGAGGATTAGCCTAGTGAGCCGCGGCGCCGGCCGAGACTCATATACTTTTAAAAGTTCTTGGGAAATGGAATTAAAAGGTGTGTATTTAGCCGGCGCCGCGGCTCACTAGGCTAATCCTCCGCCTTGCGGCGCCGGCACACCGGGTTCTAGTCCCGGTTGGGGCGCCGGATTCTGTCCCGGTTGCCCCTCTTCCAGGCCAGCTCTCTGCTGTGGCCAGGGAGTGCAGTGGAGGATGGCCCAGGTGCTTGGGCCCTGCACCCCATGGGAGACCAGGAAAAGCACCTGGCTCCTGGCTCCTGCCATCGGATCAGCGCGGTGCGCCGGCCGCAGCGCGCCGGCCGCGGCGGCCATTGGAGGGTGAACCAACGGCAAAGGAAGACCTTTCTCTCTGTCTCTCTCTCACTGTCCACTCTGCCTGTCAAAAAAAAAAAAAAAAAAAAAAAAAAAAAAAAAAAAAAAAAAGGTGTGTATTTTTGGTGACCAAAGATTTCAAAATCCATGCATAGTTTTTCCATAATATATGGTTTCCATGTATTTTAAAAATTATTTATTGGAAAGTCAGAGAGAGAGAGAGAGAGAAAGAGAGAGAGAGAGGGAGAGGAACAGAGAGAGAGAGAGAGAGAGAGAGAGATACTTCTATCCACTGGTTCACTTTCCAAATGCCTACAACAGCCAAGGCTGGGCCAGGATGAAGCCAGTAGGCTGGAACTCAATCTGGGTCTCCCACATGGGCAGCAGCATCCAATACTTGAGCCATCACTTTCTGCCTGCAGAGTGCACATTAGCAGGAAGCTGGCATGGAGAGAGGGACTGGGAATCAAATTGAGGCACTCCTACATGGGGTGTGGGAGTCCCAAGTGGTGTCTTAACTGCTGCAACACCTGCGCCATCATGAACGTTTAGAAGACCCTTCATATGAAGGGCTTCAAAATTTCTGTACCAATAAAACCTTAACTTTTAATCCCATTTACTATAAACTTTTCAAAGTACCCTTGTACATGCCTAGACACACACACACACACACAATATAGACCTGAACATGCATTAAAAAAAAGATGAGGAAAACAAGATCAAAATGTTAATAACAGCTGATGATGGAAGAACATAAATTTCCTTTTTTATAATAACTTTTCTGTATTTTCCATGTTTCCTACAATGCCATTTATTACCTGTATAAAGAAAATCTTAAATCTGCTCTGTCATCTCAGACATGAGAAGTAATAAAACGCTGAGGCTGATACAAGACTTAAACAGGTTATGATAAACCAACTGCATGTGACCCCCCACTGCTCTGTTTTCTTCTGTCTCTTGCTTGGCAGCACTCTCTTCTGCCCTGGATTCTGTGTTTTGCACCTAATTCAGTGTACCCAGGACTGTGTCGTTCTTGAAGTAATGGGAAGTCTTGGAGTGTCTGAGGGTTTTCAAATGGAAGCTGTACAAGAATATGCCTCTAAACAGCATGTGTACCTAGATAGCCTAGGAAGCACTAGACTTCAGGGCCCAACAGATCTGGTTTGAGCCTTTTTTTTTTTGACAGGCAGAGTTAGACAGTGAGAGAGAGAGAGAGAGACAGAGAGAAAGGTCTTCCTTTGCCGTTGGGTCACCCTCCAATGGCCGCCGTGGCCAGTGCACTGCGCTGATCTGATGGCAGGAGCCAGGTACTTACTCTGGTCTCCCATGGGGTGCAGGGCCCAAGCACTTGGGCCATCCTCCACTGCACTCCCGGGCCACAGCAGAGAGCTGGCCTGGAAGAGGGGCAACCGGGACAGAATCCAGCACCCCGACTGGGACTAGAACCCGGTGTGCTGGCGCCGCAAGGCGGAGGATTAGCCTACTGAGCCACGGCGCTGGCCTGGTTTGAGCCTTGTCTCAGTTTCTTCTTCTTTAACAGAGGGCCAACAATTCCAATTCTGTAGATTTATGATAACAAATGCTATCAAGATACACATCAAAATGCTGGATTTTTCAATCATTCTTTTCATTTTCTCTTTGTAAATTTAAACATTAAGAAACTAGACTGTACATACAATAAAATGCTATTTAGAACAAATTATGACTTAAGATAACGCATCCACACTGGCATTCTGTGGATTCCTAAAGCACAACCTGTGACAAAATAATGGCGACTACAAATGAAAATGCAAACCTTACAATGCATTCACTGCCCCCGTGAGGGGAAAAGAGTATTATTCTTTACCAGAAAGGTCATGTATTTTTGCTACTGTACCCAATGTTCAGGTTAGTGTAGCTTAGCACTATGTCTATAAAAATTGCCAAGGATTTTATGACCTCTATCCCATGTATCAGTAGGTGATTTTGGCTGCTGTAGTAACTGAGGTATAAACAACACTGTTAAACAAATATTGCTTTTTTAATAAAATTTTTGGGGCCGGCGCTGTGGCGTAGTGGGTAAAGCTGCCTCCTGTAGTGCCAGTATCCCATATGGGTGCCGGTTCAAGTCCCAGCTGCTCCACTTCCGATCTAGCTCTCTACTGTGGCCTGGGAAAACAATAAAAGGTGGCCCAAGTCCTTGGGCCCCTGCACCCATGTGAGAGACCTGGAAGAAGCTCCTGGCTCCTGGTTTAGATTGGCGCAGCTCTGGCTGTTGGGGCCATCTGGGGAGCGACCCAGTGGATGGAAGACTTCTGTCTCTCTAACTCTGCCTTTCAAATAAAATAAATAAACCTTGAAAAAAATAACAGATAATCTTAAAAAAAAAGATAGATTTTTTTACACTTATTTGAAATTCAAGAGTTACAGAGAGGGAGAAACAGAGAGAGAGAGAGAGAGAGAGAGAGAGAGAGGGAGGTCTTCCCTCTGCTAGCTTACTCCTCAGGTGGCCACAACAGCCAGGGGTGGGCCAGGCTGAAGCCAGGAGCCAGAAGCCTCTTCCAGGTCTCCCATGTGGGTAGCAGAGGCCCAAGCACTTAGGCCATCCTCTGTTGCTTTTCCTAGGTGCATGAGCAGGGAGCTGGATAGGAAGTGGAATAGCCGGGACTTGAACCAGTGTCCATATTCCTAGGATGCTAGTATCGCAGGTAGAGGTTTTAGTTGCTATGCCACAATGCTGGCCCCTAATATTCTTTTAAAGATGTATATATTCATTTATTTGAAAGGCACAGCAAGAAGGGGGCTGTCGCTCCCCCTCTTCATGGAGGAACGACACTAAACCCTGCCTAGGCTTCATATCCGAGTCACGGCACCATTATGTCGCTCCCCCTCTTCGTGGAGGAACGACACAGGACCCTGCGCTGTTCTTCTGTCTGCTCGGCCCTCCCCGGGTTTGCTGCTGGTTCTTCCCGGGTTGGCTACTGTCCCTTCCACCTCCGTGGAAGGGCAGTGCCCCCTGCCACATTCCCCACTTCCGCGGGGGAGCGGCACACCGCCGGCCGGCTCTCTCGGGGGCTGCACAGGTG
Organism: Oryctolagus cuniculus; assembly: GCF_051225735.1. Taxonomy (NCBI): domain Eukaryota; kingdom Metazoa; phylum Chordata; class Mammalia; order Lagomorpha; family Leporidae; genus Oryctolagus; species Oryctolagus cuniculus. Next base: position 112,097,018 of record NC_142873.1, read on the forward strand.
TTCCCCTTAGATGTTCCCCTTAGATGTTCCTGGTGCATGCCGTCTCTCTCCTCCTTTATAGTCCTCCTCTGCCAATCCCAACTCGGCTGCCCACACGCCGAGTACGCTGCTCTCCTCCAATCAGGAGCAAGTCCTACAGTTTATTGGCTGAACTGGAGGCAGCTGTGCAGAAGCTGTTTTCTTCTCTCCCAGCGCCATATTGTGGGAGAGCAGATGCATAGAATAAGTCTTAATTCCAGTAACTTAGTCTAGTCCGGGTTGCTCCCCACAGGGGCAAAAGGGGAGAAGAAGAAGAGAGAGAAATTTCACCTCCTGGTTCACTTTTCAAATGACTACAACAGCCAGGGCTGGGCAAGGCTGAAGCCAGGAGCCAGGAATTCCATCTGGGTCTCCCACAAGGGTGGCAGAGGCCCATATACTTGTGCCATCACCCACTGCTTTCCCAGGCACATTAGCTGAGAGCTGGATAGAAACAGAGCACTAGCACTCTGATATGGGATGCTGGTTCCACAAATGGTAGCTTAACTTGCTGTGCTACGACTTCTACCCGAGGCAAATAGTTTTAAAAATAAAGAAATTATTATATTTGATAGCAAAAGTGGATTTTAAACTTAATGATGTCTTCATTCTCATTAGATGAGGGACCAAAAAAGTCCCCCAATGTCCGGTCCCCTTCCCTGAGTCAACCACTATTATAAGCTTCTGTCCTTCCACATATAAAGCACACAGGTAGACACACACCTTCGTCTCAGAGTAGCATTCTATACAGAACACATTTCCTCATGCTGTCCTTTGCTGACAATATAACTTGAAGACTACTCCATGAATTCAAATAGCTCCATCTCTTTAAAGAATTCTTAGTGGGGCTGGTGCTGTGGCATACCAGGTAAACCTGCAGTGCTAGCATCCCATATGGGCACCATTCAAGTCTCAGCTGCTCCACTTCCGATCTAGCTCTCTGCTGTGGCCTGGGAAAGCAGTTGAAAATGGCTTATGTCCTTGGTCCTTGGGTGACCTGGAAGAAGCTCCAGGCTCCTGGCTTTGGATCGGCCCAGCTCCAGCCATTGTGGCCATTTGGGGAGTGAACCAGAAGATGGAAGACCTCTTTCTCTCTCTGCTTCTGCCTCTCTGTAACTCCGCCTTTCAAATAAATAAATAAGTATTAAAAAAAGAGCAACAACAATTAAAGAGTCCCTAGTTTGCAGCACTCATATTGGTGAATATTTAGGCAGCCAATCTCTATAATCTGTTACAGTGAATGCTTTATGTGCAATTTTGCTCTAGTGTCCAACTGTATACATGGTATAAATTAAACATAAGCATTTAATATTTAGATAATATATATTTCAATGGTATGTAAAAGACTTAATTGTCCTCTGAAAAGGCTGAATCAATTTAGTCCTTTAATAGTACAGAAGAATACCTGTTTTCTACATACTTACTAATATCATGTTAAAATATTTTATTTTTGCTAATCTGATAGGTAAAAATGTTAATCATGTTTTATTTATTTTTTCAATAGAGACATTTATAAATTATTTGAAAGGCAGAGTGACAGAGAGATAGAGAAGGGGGGGAAGAGAGAGGGAGAGAATCTTACATTCACTGGTTCACTTCTCAAATGGCTGCAATGGCCAGGGCTGGGCCAGACAGAAGCCAGAAACCAGAAGCCAGGAGCTTCTGCTGGGTCTCCTGCATGGGTGCAGAGGCCTCAGGCATTTGAGCCATCCTCTGTTGCTTTTCCCAGGCCATCAGCAGGGAGCTAGGTCTATATTGGAGCAGCTGGGACAGGCAGCTTTACTACTATGCCATGATGGAAACCCCCTTTCTTGCCTTTCTATTGGATTATTGGATTTTTTCTTACCAACTTTTGAAAAACATATTTTAGATCATTTAACCCTTTGTTACATCTGTTGCAAATATTTTTTCCTCTTTCCTTTGTCTCTTGACTTTGTTTTTTATGTGTAAGTTATTGATACTTCTATTTTATTATTATTATTATTTTCATTTTATTTTAAAAGTAAACAGAGAGATGTATCTTTGGGTTCACTCCCCAAATGCTTGCAACAGCCAGGGCTTGGCTGCACCAAAGTCATGAGCCTGGAACTCCATCCAGGTTTCCCATAAGGCAGGCAGGGGCCTATCATCTGCTGCTTCCTAGGTACTCATCAGCAGGAAGCTGGGTCAGAAAGCAGAGGGGCTGCGGCCTGAACCAGGTACTCAGATACAGGATGCAAGCAGCATAATTGCTGTGCCAAACACCTGCCCACATTATTGATACTTTCAGAGTAGGATTTATCAGTCTTCCTTTTCATGTTTTTTATTACTTAGGCCATGAAACTATAATATTCCAATAAACTTGCTGTGCATTTCTTATTTTATGGCATAACATTCCCCCTTCCCCCAGCCAGGTAAAACTCACTTTGAGGCAAGGAACTTAATTTCTTCTAGAATTCAACTCAGCTGTTCCAATACATTTAATTGAATAATCTCTTTCCCACCTCTAACACGGAACACTTTATAGATTTGAGTCTGTTTCCTAATCCCCCAATTCAGAAGAAAAAAAAGTAGAACACAATAGGGATAGCAGCAGTGCTGATGAACGAGTCAAAATCAGGGTGGAAACAGGAAAGAGCGGGCAGCTCCCGGCGCTATGTGGCATCAGCTACTAAGAGCAGGCAGGAGCGATGCGGGAGCTTTTGGAACTGTTCTGTACCCTGTCTTGGTGCTGGTTACAAGAATCTGTGATGCTATGAAAACTCACAGTACTGTACATCTGAGTGAATTTTTATTGAATGTGAAGCACAAAAAAATTTTAAAGAATGGAATGAAAAAGTATTTTGTGGAAAACCAGCCACTAATGCATTATTTTTCTACTCTGAGAAAAGGAAACACAGCCCCGCATCTCCCTAGATCTTCTGCTCTCTTCTTTTCCATGCTAACAAGACATACTTGTAGGAACAGCGGCCGGTTCATACTAAAGCATACATGACTACTAATTACTTCATCAACACTTGGATTTCTCCTCATAGGTTTTTTTTTTTTTAAGATTTGTTTTTATTTATTTGAAAGGCAGAGTGACAGAGAGAAAAGGAGACACACACACACACACACACACACACACACAGAGAGACAGTGAGAGAGAGAGATAGAAAGAGAGAGGAGAGAGCAAGAGAGACAGATACTTCACACAGTGGTTCATTCTCCACATGTCCACAGTGGCCAGGAGCCCAGAGCTCTATCCAGGACTCCCACATGGGTGCAGAGACCCAAGTACCTGGGCCATCATCTGCTGTTTTCACAGGTGCATTAGCAGGGAGGTGGATGGGAAGCAGAGTAGCCAGGACTTGAACTGGCACTCAGTTATGAGACATGGGCACTGTGACACAATGCTTGCCTCTCTCCCTACAGGGTTTTTACAGCAGTGAACACACACACACACACACACACACACACACAATGGAAGGCTGAGGCTAACACAAAGATACTCATGCTACAGCAAGCAGAGGAACTCCAGGTTGAAGGCAGCTCAGAGTGAATCACAGCTCCACCCTCCCTGCCTGAGTGACCCTCAGAGTGAGAAAGCTCCCCTCTCTCTCCCTCCATGAGAACGGAAAGGGCCCTCCTGGTTAAGGTGGCAGGATTATTGGGAGGGAGAAGTGAGAAGATATATATCAAGACATTTTTTAAAGTGCTTAACACATTAGTAAAAGCCAAATTCTTCATTGTTATTGACTTCAGACTTGGGCAGGGCATTATAGCTCCCCACATGAGCAGAAATGTGGTCATTTGCTCAGTTACCATAGGCAGTAGAAAGAGCAGGGCCAGCTGTGTGTCTGAATCCCCAGCAAAGTAGTATAGGATTGGGGAAAGCAAAGCCACTTTCTAATCCCGGTTTTTTGTCTATAAAATCCTGGCCTCAAAGGAGTCAGGAATGCAGAAGTTTTCCTAACCAAAACCCACAGTACCTGTTTGTTATACACTAGACAATTTCCATCCAACTCACAGATTTATTGTTATATTCTTGGTTCAACAGGTTCATATTCACTCATGTAATTTATGTATATATAGGACTCATCAGAGAGAAAAACAAATAAAGGACACTTATTATTACATGCTTCTATGGTAGTAGAACAACTCTAAGTTTTTTTTTTTTTTTTAATCACAATTCATAGCTGAGAAGGCCTAGAGGAAAATGCTTGAATCCTTTAAATTGAGTTCTGTATTCCTAATTAATTAAAATGGGAGCAGCAGATGCTTGTTTATCTTCCATAATAATTCAAGAATGATTTGTTCTTCCCAGTGTAATTCTAGGATATGATGACAATCTTTATTTGTGGAAAAAATGTGGAAAAGTCCATTTCTATAGGATGACCTTGGTCCCAACCTACTGTATGCAAGCTGGATCTTTGGTACAAATTAACACAAAGTATTGTGGATTTGAATTATCATACCACAAAGAGATCCTGTTCTGGAGTTGCTGTCCTCAGGATTCTAATATTTCCTAGAAAATTCTTTCATTGTATCACATGGTCAGAAAGGAAACTTCCCAATTAATGAGGTGATGTTGCGGAAACCTCAGTAACTGCAAAGAGCTGCGGCAGGCAGGGTGTTCTGAAGATCGGTCTCAGCAGGAAGATGTCCCGTGGGCGTCGCCCGTCTTCTGTGGTTCCTGAGCCTCCCCAGAGCTTCTGATCCTGCCCTCACCCAGAGCTGCTCCTCCTGTGGTCTTCCTGTCTCTGGATGGTGGCTCCACCCTCCTAGTAGCCCAACTTAAGAACCTAGCAGTCCTGGTTGAGCTTTGCTCACATTTCCCCTTCTCCCACCACCCCACTTAGAGCTGCGTCCTGCCTTTACCACTCCCAACTGTCCTTGCCTCACCTGCCCAGATCACACTTAACACATTCCCTCTGACATCCTAACTACCTTTTGTATGCCATATTTTGTTTGTTGTATTTTTACCCTCTGTAACATAAAAGTTTCATAAGGTCAGAGGTTTTCATCTCTTTTATTCCCTGCTGAATCTCCTAGCACCTAGAGGTGTAATGATGCTCGATAAATGTTGACTGAGGCACAGGCATCTGGCATGGTTAAGTCACCACTTAGGATGTCCACATCCCATCCCAGAGTACCTGGCTTCAAGTGCCATCTCTTTTCTGATTTCAGCCCAGTGCTAATGTACATGCCAGAGGCAGCCGGTGATCCGGTACTTGGGTCCCTGCCACTCACACAGGAGACTTGGATCAAGCTCCCAGCTCCTGGTTTTGGTGTGGCTGTCTCCTGGTTGTGGGTAGTAAAACAGCAGATGGGAGGTCTCTCTATTTCTCTCTTTGTCTTTTTCTGCTCTGTGGATAGTAAACTAAGTGACTAAAAATTTTAAAAACATTTGTTGAGGGGCTGGCACTGTGGCATAGTGGATAAAGTGGCCACCTATGGTGCCAGCATCGCATATGGGCACCAGTTCAAGCTCTAGCTGCTTCACTTCCGATCCTGCTCCCTGAGAGTGTACATGGGAAAGCAATGAGGATGGCCCAAGTGCTAGGCACCTGCATCCTCATGGGAGACCTGGAGGAAGCTCCTGGCTCCTGGCTTTGGCCTAGCCCAGGCCTGGCCATTGTGGCCATTTGGGGAGTGAACCAGTGGACTGAATACCTCTCTCTCTCTCTCTCTCTCTCTCTCTCTCTCTCTCTCTCCCTTTCTCACTGTAGCTCTTTCAAATAAGTAAAATAAATCCTTAAAAAAATTTTGTTGAATGAATGAAAGAGGGGCTCTTCTCACTGGGTAGGGGACCCCACAAATGCAGGTTAGTAGTGGGAATGCGGCACAGCCACTGTGAGCTGCTCTTACAGATTATGCCTTCTGTTTGTCACGGGATCCTGAAAAGACACGGCCTAGTCCAACACTGTTGCCAAATACATCCACGGTGTAAAAATTGTCCTTGGGAGAAAGCAGAACTTTGTTATCCCCACCTCTATCCTTTCCTGATTTGTAAGGCACTGGTAAAGATTTTCCCCATTAAAATACATTTATTTCATAGGCAAATACATTTTGTTTTCCAGCTCTGCTTTACCCCTGTTTTTCTGGCCACAGCTGCGAAGTTTGCTATTAGTGCCAGAGGCAACTGATTAGTTAAGAAATACGTACTCTGCTCTAGGCTGGCATCCATTTGTATTTCATTGGAAAAGGATATTAAAAATGACGCCTTGGACTTTTAACTGTCTGCAGCACAGCCCAGCACATCTGTCACCCTTGCTCTCTGACAGTCTGCTGATGAGAGTAGGGAGAGGGGGTCATGCCATTCCCATGAACAGAAAAGGAGTTGAGGCCCAGAAAAACTGGTCATGTAGGAGCCCCCAGACATGATTTCCCAGCTTTAATTTTTGAAATCTTATTTTAATGCAAGCCATCTCAAACCCTTAAACAGAAAAGGCTGTCCTAAGTTATACAATTAGAATTTTTGAAAAAAAAAAAAAAAAGACTCCACTTTGGACATGTTGTAGGGATGTTGAACATCTGTACTTAATACCCTGCCATGGTATTTCTTCTTACTAAAGATGAGAGCTAATAAATTGACACAGATAAACAGGATCCAACCACCCTATGGTTTTAATCTCTAAGAGAACACATGACTTGTGGAATTAGTTTTGCCTCAAATTTTAGCCATCCCCCCCCCCCAGTTTCTACCTACCTTCTCTTAAAGCACCACAATATTGTCCCTATTAAATAGCTTAGACATTGTCCCCTCCAAAACATCTTTACCTAACACCCATGCTAGGACCAAGTCCCCTCGACCTCCAGGTCATCCCCAGCATCTCGGCACGCCTTTATCCCAGCACTGTCCTATGGAAACGACCTGCCTACCAGCTGTTGCCCTCCAGAAATCACCATTTCTTGAGAGCAGGGAATAATCACCTTTGTATCCCAAGCAGCTAACACAGTCTTGGTACCGGATAGATGCTCGCTATACAAAGGCTGAATAAATGGGTGGAAAGAAGGCGACCATCATGAGGACTGGTGAGGGAGGGGAGCTGACGAGGTGATGTCACTTCTGGCACTCCTTCCCTTCCACACACTTTGGCTCCTCTCCACCTTCTCATTTGCTGTTCTCTGGATGGTAGAATTTTGAAGTAGAAACTGGATGTGACTAGTCCCGCCCCTTCCTCACCTCTTTCTCTTAAGGAGTCAGGGCTAGCAAGAGGTTCACCAACACCTGCACCTCCATGCCCTCAGCTGTACCCCAAGGAGGAAGGTCTGTGGAAGTCTAGTGCTGCCAGGACTGGGGAGTTACACCACTGTGATTCAGGGGTTCAGTGTGATGGAGCACATTTGCTGTGCGTTATAAGTTAAATTCACTAGCAGTGAAGGTGATGCCCTGTCTTCCAACTCATTGGTCTCTTCTATTCTGTTTATCAGTTTATTTAGCAATCAGGGCGTGGGAGGAGGTTCTACAGTTTTTGGTGGTGGCCCTTCAATCCTTTCCCAAAGAAGATGAGTGGGAGTTCTTGGAAAAAAAAAAAAACTGAGATTTTTAATTGGAAAGGCTTTTCCTGTACTATAAATTGCAACTCTCCCAGCCTGTCACTGTCTTACTAATAAGGCAGAAAATGGTAAGTTATATATTGCTGTGAAGCGACACATCACTGTGAATTCGGCACACTTTAGAAAAGCCCAACCACAGGGGCTAAATTTTAGGATGATAAAAACAAAAACCTTTCTACACCTTCAGTAGAAGATTTTGTTCTGTCTACATCTTTGGAAACCTGTGATTCAAAAAGTAGGATCATATTACTGATGTCAAACCTTGGCTTGTCATTCCTGATGCTCTCCTCTCCCCCAGAACTTTTATATATGGCTCTAATTACTACGTGACCATACGAGTTGGGTCTGCCACAACCCCCCACCATCCTTCCTCACACAGTGCTGAAAAATGATCAGGGATAACAGGTATCTTTGTATGTAAGGCATTCAGTTCATTCCATAGAGGAGAGTTCAGAACTATGGACCCAAAGGCACCAACTAGATGGAGGGGTTGAATAGCTTCTCCACACCCTACAGTGATTCTCCACCATGGCCCAAGTCTGAGGCCTTCCACTAGGTAAGAGTTTGGGCAGGTAATAAAAATATGCTCCAATTTGGTTGGTGAGGGTGCTTGTAATCATGGCTAATTTCACACAACCTTGCCAGGCAAGTATTTTCACCCATTTTATGAGAGGAAACTGATTCAAAGCAGAGTGCAGTAAGTAATCTGAATAGTGGACACTCAAGCCTCTCTCCTTGAGGCTCCAACAGGCACATGCTGGTATTTCCACAGTGCCTCAGCTGAGCCTCATCCCCCTTACTGTACAACTCACTAGGAAGCATGCGACGTAAGTACCGCAGGTGAGGAACAGATGGGCTATCACTACGAGGTTTTCAAAAGACTGAAGCAATGTCTTGTGCAGATAAGAGCAGGAACAGACAAACCGTGTGCAGAGAGGCATTTGCAGGCACAATAAGCAAGTGGCTGCCAATCTCTAAGTCAGTATCCCCAGTGAATAGATGGAAGTAGAGTGTGTGGACAGTTATTTCTCTGGTTTATTTGAAGATGCTACATTTATACACAATAAACTGGGTACTCCCGCTAACCTTTGCTTCTCACAAATTCCTTCCTGAGCTGAACTTCCAAGGTCCAGAGTCCAAATCCAGCTTGATAGCATTGGTGTTGAACATGCAGGGGGCAGGAAGGGATGTTTCCTCCTTCACTAACAGGTGTTGGACCACTTCTTCAAAGAGAAGTAGGCCTCTTCAAAATTGCCCCTGGACCTTTGATCTCTTTGCTAAAGATACAGAATCTATGCACAAGGCCCTGCGCTTCTGCGTGTGTTATCCAAATGCACAATATTGGGTACGCCAAGGTGGCTCACCCTCTCATACTTGTCCGTGAAGGATACTAACCATTTTGGATTCAGTATCCCCACAATCAAATCTACTGAACACAGCACAGAGACACATCTTCCCTCTCTGGCCCTTTGTCGCCTGTTTCCATTATTGTTATTATTCTAACATTGAATGCAAAGAAGCTCAAGGCCCTAGATCTTCATTATTATACTCATCTAAATGACTGTCCAATCCCAAAGTGTACGTTATACTCATCTAAATGACTGTCCAATCCCAAAGTGTACGTTAACAAAACATCCTTCCACCTACTCCCTCCCATTCAACTCTTATTAAAGGTGATCAACTCCTTGACTCTAACACTCCTTTCCTGGTCTGTTCTCGTATCTCTTCTTCTGTGATTCCTTGCTTCAAGTCTTACCTTCTTTGAAGACCTCCTTTAAGGCTCTCCTTAAGGGTCATTTCCCAGAATTCCTATCCTTTCTTACAACTGATCTCTCTCTAAAGCTTTATGGGAGGTACTTATCATGGCATCTATCAAGGCTAGACCATCCATCACTTGGGAACTCTAGCCATCTCTTTCTGTCATTATTGCAGGCACTAATAAAAGCCACATTTGTATGTTCAAGCTATTTCTATCCACTTGACATCTCTAAAGTATCTGGAAATATCTGGAGAATTGTTCGCTTTCTAGTCCATCAAGGAATCATTCCCATCATCTAAAAAGGTTTTGAAATCCTATATTCTCTGACTGAATGTTCCCAGACAGTTCAGGGAAGAGCCAAGAGTTCTTTTTCTCTTTCCAGCCAATTCTACCCGCTATCTCTTTCTTCTGCCAAGCCTGGCCATACAACTGCCATGGCTACTCGCTCTGATCTTCTGCCAGGCTCTTACTTGTGGCAAATGTTCAACACAGACACCTTTGAATTGATACTTTGCTCTGAATGCTTTTTCCCTATTTGATGTCTATGGTATGTAACTTTATGTCATTAGCTACACTTCCCTTGGACTGCAAGTTCCTGGAAGGCAGGGCTCTCCAGAAGACTGAGGAACATTTTACTGTTAAGAATTCATGCAAGTCGATGCAGTTTGGTGATTATGGGTATAGCAGTCAAAGCCACTTAAGACACAATTTTTAACAGTTTGTACCTTGATTTTAGTCCCAGGCATGTAATTACACTGTCTTGTCCACCTAAACATCCAGCTGTTTTTCCACATCTGGTGTAGCTGATGGTACCCGAGACTACAGTTCACTTTGATTCTGGCCTTGGCTCTGAAAAACCATGGTACCACCAGCTCTGGAGTCTGTGGCTACAGACACAGCCTACGCAGTGAAGGACAAAGCTTACATGTGAATCCAAGTGCACAGAGCTTTGTAAAGTGGCCGGCGCCTTGTCTCAGCCATACTTACTTGGTGAGGTGGGGGAGGCTGCGCCTCCTTCTGTTGATGTGGTTGGAGGCTTTGTGTCTGGCACCGGCAGAGGCACAGGCCTGGCCATCGGTGGTGGCGGCGGCGGTGGCAACATTGGGGTAGGAAGGAATGGGTTGTGCACCTTGCCTTGGCTGCTTCCGTTGGGCTACAAGAGTGGGGGAAAAACAAAATGCACACAAAGAAAAGAAGAAACAAACATCAACCATTAGCTGCTTCTGCAAACAGATTCAATGTGTACCTTTAATGTAAATTACTAAGTATCAGGAGCTGCATGAATGCTTCCCTAAGTCCACACGGATGCAGCATTAGTGGGTCCTATTGCTCAGGCATCCCATGAAAGGTCCAGTTAGGCACACGTGCTCAGTGCATCCTAAGCCTATCTTTTGAACTACACTGTCCTCTGCATTTGGTTCCATAAAGTCACCTGTCAATGATCACTCTAGATTTGTTACTCAACTAATGAGCTTTTCTGTGGAATATTTTGGTTTTGTATTAACTGTTACCTTCATCACCGTTCTCATGAGTATTAAATATTTATTTAATATCTAAGTGTTTTATGGACTAGGGTATTATTCCATCGTGTCTATTTTCATAGGTACAAAGTTTTCTAAATATGCATTTGAGATGAAAAAATACCAATATTTTATTTTCACTCTGCAAAGTTGATATTATATAACATTTAATAAATGTGTTAAGTGAACATAAAAAATTCTTTCACATATTGTATAACATCAGGCACAGAGACTTTAGAATTCAGCTGTCAAAAATCTGGTAGGGAAAAATATCACTTCTAATTCTGATTTAAATTATATAAGCACATGCCATAAGAGTCATATTTATTTGGCTGCCTGATGTTACAACAAAGAACAGCTCTCTAACAAAAGAAAGTTTCCTTCTGAAGACAGCAATAAAATTCATTTTATTTTCAAGTTTTCTGCAACAGTTCCATGAAAAGACTCGCCTTCAGCTCTGTAAAATTTTGATCACAATGCAAAACTGGCCATTTGACAGTCATATAGGATGACATTATGGTATTTTAAAAAGTGTTGAAATCAGGGCCCGGAATTATTGCTTGGTGGGTAAAGCTGCCACCTGCAGTGCTGGCAACCCATATGGCACTAGATCGAGTCCTGGCTAATAGCCTGAGAAAGCAACAGAGGATGTCCCAAGTGCTTGGGCACCTATACCCACATGGGAGACCCTGAAGAAGCTCCTGGCTCCTGGCTTCAGTTTGGTCAAACCCTGGCCATTGTGGCCATTTGGGGAATGAACCAGCAGATGGAAGATGTCGCTCTCTCTCTCTCTGTGTCTGGAACTCTCTCTATATAACTTTGCCCTTCAAATAAATAATAAATAAATCAAATACATAATAAATAAACCTTTTTAAAAAATCTGGAAATGTAGAAATCAGATGTGTGATGCCTGTGATTAGCTTAGTTTTTTCATTGTTTCCCAAAGGACTTCTTTTTTCCATTGCATTTCCAGAGCTTAGTGTCATTCTTCGGCCAACAATCACAGCTCATATTTAGGCTGTCGTCCCCAACCAAAATTCAGCTGGAAGAGATGCTGCTGTCCTAGGCTTTTAAGTTCAAGCTTACTAATTCTGCAGAGGCAGATTCACGCCTCCTCCCCCTGCCCCCATCAAGATCCTCTTACATATTTAGTATTGCTCCTCAAAGACTATCTCGTCTGACCATCAGAATGCTAGGCTTTCTTGCCAGCGAACCTGCCTCTGTGTTTTTTTCTAAGTGGGCTGAAAGTCCATAAGTGAACGCTTTAGACTAAGCCTAGCAAATGAATACATAAGCAAGAAGGGAAAAAAAAAAGGCACTGTATTGATTTGTTGTCTAGACAGAAATGTATCTGCTAGCACATCACCAGACATTAGTCAAAGCTGCCTGTTTGGGCTCAGATTTGCAGAATCAGGTATTTCTGCAAGGGAAGAAAACCACTGATAGGGCAATGTGATATAATATCTCATATTAGGCAATACTAATTACAGCTAATTTGTGGCTTCATGTGTAGTTGTCAGGAGAAAAGGAAAACTAAATTTGGCTTTAGGCTGGTCATTATTTATTCTCATTTTTGGTCTTGGGATATGACTGTCCATCATAAGCTTTTAGTTTTGCATTTGAAACAAAACTTGTGATTTTTTAAAAGGCACTTTTACATTTGGAATGTTCTTCCAAATTGTGATTATATGGTTTATTTGAGGAAAAAATGAAAACATTCATTTGATGTTATTGAACACTGTTTAGCTTTATGCAAAGATAAGTGGGAAAGATAACTATTTGCAGAAATAACAAACCATAATAAACTGTACTTCTAGCATCTTGAGTTCAAGTACTGGTCAACTTGATCTAAAGTGTTAGAAGACTGTATTTTTTAAAAATATCAACTTAGCTGATCTGAAACATCTGTCTTCCTTACCCCCCTACCTCTCCCAACCACCCAAAATCATTATTTAAAATTATTTGGTCTTTCTATTTTGTTAACTGTAGGAGCCCTAGGGTTAGAATGCATGAGGTGGAATTATCAGCCCACAGAACTTAAAAGGTTATATGGTTCACCCTGGAGATGATTTATATCCATAAACATGACAGTTGCAAACTTAACACAAACACTGTTTTGAAACCCCGGTCAATCACTCTTAGAGCAAGTTAACTTTCCCACAATCTAGAATAAATATGACATTTGCCTGCAGCCAGCCAGCACAACATCAGAGCACAATGTCATGTGGTCATAAGGTCTCCCCCTGTTATTTTTACATTCAGTTAACATTTCTAAAGAAATGGAAAAAAGAGAGGTTTCCTTACATTGAGGAACCCCACCTGTCCAGCCTGCTGACCAGCATCAGGGCAGACAAGTTGGACAAACTCTTTCAGCGTCTCCTGAGGGTGATAGCGGATGGCTGGGTGTGAGAAGTAAGGCCCAGGCTGCTGGATGATGGGTGACGTTGGAAAATGAAGAGTCGATGGCGTTGCATGCGGACTTGCTGTGGGAACAGAAAACACCAGCGTTAGTTGGGAAGGGAAGGCCTTGCGCTGCACAGCTGAACCGGATTCAACTCCCTCTTTTTTTTCTCCTGGCCCAGTTCATAGGATGGCTCAAGTGACCGAATTTAACACTGAATCCTTCTGATAGATTTTCTTCCTGAAGGCTCTAAGACAACATGGAAGTTAGATTAGGGTAGAGTTTCAAGCTGTCTCTCTATTTTCAGTGGACATGAGTTATACAGGCATTAATAATCCTTGGTGAAGCCAAAGATTATTCATTACCTTAAGAGCCTTTTTAATGAAGCAAGCAATAAAAAATGTATTTGGTAGATGAGACCTGATTGAACTGACATTACACATGACAAATTCGAGTGTGCACATATGGGTCCCCTTTCATGCTGAGCTATCCACAGACAATAATTCATTGTTAACGCTCTTATACCCCTTTCAAGGAAATTTCTAGGGACTAATTCAGGGTGAAATTTTTTTGAAGTATGTAGTAAATGATCACTTAATGAACCTGTACAATTTGGATGCCTCACTTTACATAGGAAGTCTCAGTCTCTCTCTCTCTCTCTCTCTCTCTCTCTCTCTCTCTGCCTTTTCAAAGCCACAGTGAGAAATGTAGAGCAGGGACACCTGCAGGCCGAGTAGGCAGTGACCCTCATGAAAATGCTGGCCCTCTGCCCACAAAAACTGATAAAGGAAAAAAAACTACTGCTTCCTTACATTTGAATTCTGATACATTTCACTTGTCCAAGAAGATATATTATACACAAAACTGTATGAGAAGCACTTAATAATTTCTTTTAAAGAACTGTATTTATTTGAAGGCAGAAAGGAAGAGATGTAGATAGAGAGAATGTGCAAGCGCATATAGTCCCATCCAGTGGTTCCCTCATCAAATGCTTACAACGACCAGGACTGGGGTGGGTGGAAGCCAAAAGCTGTGAACTCTACCAAGGTCTCCCATGTGGGTGGCTGGAACCCAATTACTTGAGCCATCATTGCTGCCTCCCAGGGTCTACTTTAGCAGGAAGCTGGAGTTAGAAGCTGAAGCTGGGTATTAAATCTATATACTCTGATATGGGATAAGGCATCTTAACCAGTGTCTTAACCACTAGGCTAAATGCCTGCCCCATTAGTAATTTTTCTAAGAGAATCTTTGCCCTTGAATTGGAAGAATGATTGAGAAAACCATCTGGAGGGTTAAGAGCAACACATGTTAAGTGCTGAAGACACTCAAACCAAGTCAAGCCAAGATGATAACTCTCATTTCTTTCTTCTTCTTCTTCTTCTTTTTTTTTTTTTTTTTTTTTTGACAGGCAGACAGTGAGAGAGAGAGAGAGAGAGAGACAGAGAGAAAGGTCTTCCTTTTTTCCGTTAGTTTACCGCCTTAGTTCACCCCCCAAATGGCCACCATGGCCGGTGCACTGTGCCAATCTGAAGCCAGGAGATCCGAAGACCAGGCCTCCTTCTGGTCTCCCATGTGGGCGCAGGGCCCAAGCACTTGGGCCATCCTCCACTGCCTTCCTGGTCCACAGCAGAGGGCTGGACTGGAAGAGGAGCAACCAGGACAGAATCCGGCGCCCCAACCGGGATTAGAACCTGGAATACCGGCCCTGCAGGTGGAGGATTAGCCGAGTGAGCAGTGGCGCGGGCCTATAGCTCTCATTTCTCAGTGAGGGCCAGAGAAAGCTCCTCCCCAAATTAAGGGAGATGAGAGTATTTACCTGTCCTTTGCATTTTACACATTTCACAGTTAACTCCAGGAGGTCTTACAAAGAGAAAACACAGGAATGCTCCATTTAGGGAGACTAAGACCTTCTAATACCAATAATGCCTCATAAAACTGAAGAGAAACCCAAGTAAGACAGGCACCTTACCTACCAGTGTCCTACTGGCATGACTAAGGCTATATAACAGAATGTATGCCTGTTGATGACTGGGCATGGGGCTTTTGTTCCTTACCAGAATCTCCTTATGATTGGGGCATTTTCTTTTCTTTTTTTTTTTTTTAAGATTTTTAAAATTTATTTGAGAGGTAGAGTTACAGCGAGAAGGAGACACACAGAAAGGTCTTTCATCTGTTAGTTCACTCCCCAAATGGCTGCAACAGAGCTGGGCTGATCCAAAGCTAGGAGCCAGGAGCTTCTTCTGGTCTCCTACATAGGTGCAGGGGCCCAAGGACTTGGGCCATCCTCTGCTGCTTTCCCGGGCACATTAGCAGGGAGCTGGATTGGAAGAGGAGTATCTGGGACACGAACTGGCACCCATATGGGATGCTGGCACTGCAGGCGGAGGCTTAGTCTACTACGCCAAGTGCCGGCCCCATAACTGGGGCATTCTCTGACTAATGATTGAGATGGCAAGGAGTGTATAGTTCAGACAGGCATCTGAAGTCTTTAAGATGAGGAAATGTGGGTGTGGAGTGGAAGCAGTAGTGCAGCTCACGTCTTGCAGAGGATCTGATGGAATCCTACCCTTCATGCACCCTTCAGTCTATTCAATTAATATTCATGGGTGCTTATTATGGGCTTGAGAGATAAAGGTTAGACAAAAGAGGTGAAGGTTTGTCCTCAACCAACTGAGGACATCTTGAACATAACCTACTTGAAGCAGACTTTCCATCATCCTTCCCTTGCAAACTTACTCTTTTCTCTCGTCCTCATCTCGGCACGCAGCTTTTCCACCTACTTAACTGTTCACTGTCATATCCCCAGAACCAAGTATGGCATTCAAGAAATACATGTTGAACGTACACTGAATGACTGAATAAGTGAGTGGTACAGGAGTTAATAAACTAATCACTGAAATAAACTGAGAATAAGGCTTGTCAGAAACAAACCATGGTTTATGTAGCTGGCAAACAGCTCCCCAAAAGAGCTTGTAAGAAAAACTGGCAAAACTTAAGACTTCATACAATGACTGATAACTGTTGGCATCTATTATTATCTCTGAGTTAACACCCGCAGGCTAAAAAGTTAAATGTTTCTGGTCATTGCTTACTCTGGAAATTGTGCTATTAGCTTTAAAGAATCAAAGGAATTTTTTGTTTTTCATCTAAAGTGGTGTAGTCAGGAAAGTTTGATCCAGGACTCCTATTTGACTAGATAGCTTCTAATTAATGATGCAAGGTGGTTTTCCCAAAGTAGGCTGGGAATGTACACAGATACACTCAAGTTTTGCAACACGTCAAACACAAAGGTGGGAACTGCACTGTCAAGAGCACCCTGGGAGGTTGACCTTAAAGATAAAGTGGCATTGCCTCAGGTACTCAATGGAAAGTGATGAGTGATAGATTATGACATTGTGGTGGCCAACAGGGAATGCCCAAGGGAAAATTCACTTGAGCAAAGATCAGGCAGATAAAAGTTAAAGAAATGTGAAAGAAGAAATAAAATTCAACAGGACCATGGACTCTCCCTACTGTTAGTAAATATCTTTGCCCTTATTTTGCTGTTGTTGTTAAATATGTAAAAGAAAATAATTTCTATTTAGATCTTAGTTTATTATAATAGTATTTTACTAAAAACAATGTATTCACTTTTTTCTTGTGACAGTTTAACCAAACCTGAGAAGATGTAGCACTATGTGGAATTAATTCTACAATGACTGATTTATAAGGACCAATTAACTCTTAATTAATACCAGGAAATCACCTAGCCTGTAGTTTCAAATTAGACAATTGCTGAGTCTGTATTTTAAAGGGTCATCCTTTCAACCCTTACTTTTTCACACTTAGAACTTTGTGGTCCAGTCGTCAGTTCAATGTGGAACAGGATACGGAACATTTAAGATCCTGAGCTCTATTTTCTTCACACAGCAAACAGCTGTGCTACAGAGATCACAAATATGTGTTGATTATTCTTCAATGTACACTGTTTCTCTGGACAGCGTACTATTATCCTTCCGATGGACATTGAGACCTACTGAAGCTCAGAGTTAAGCTTTTAGTTTTCTTCTTCCCCTCTTGTTCTTTCTATTTTTATTATTTGTCATGGAGAAGGGAGAGAGAGTGGGAGAGAGGGAGGGAGGGAGGGAGAGAGCAAAGGGACGAGGAGGGGGGAGAGGGAGTACTCCCATCTGCTCTTTCACTCTTCAAATGCCTGCCACCATGGGGGCTGGAGGCGGGCACTGGGAGTGCAATTCAGGTCTCCCGTGCGGGTGGCAGGAAGTCAAGCATTGGAGCTATCACTGCTGCCTCCCAGCATCTGTATTGGCAGGAAGCTGGAGTCAGGAGCCAGAACTGGGACTCAAACCCAGGCGCTCTGATGTGGGCTGTGGGCAGCTTACCAGCTGGGCTAAATGCCCACTCCCTCCTTGATGCTTCTTGTTTTCTCTCTTCATCTCAGATTCAATGTTTTCAGTATACCTACATTCATATCCAAGGTGTCTCAAAATAGTTGTTGGGATTTTTAGAAATAGTTGTTGGGATTAAGTCAATCAAACAATAAAACTCATTAAAGGTGGCCAGATCAGGCCTATAGGAGAGAAACTACATTATGAATCTGGCACAATGCTAATGGGATGCACAAAGAATGGTACGAAGCCAAATTTTTGACGAAGAAAAACATCTCTTATGGATATGTGTGTGAGTAGTTGACACAATAAAAAATTATAGCACATTATGTAAATGCATATTTAGATCCTTTAAAATGTGCATTATTTACTCGAGAGTCAATAAAGGCTTTTTCTCAAGTGGTTACAGCTTATTGCAGTGCATCCATCTGTATCCGTGTTGATGTTAATACAATTTTGAGTATTAAAAGACACTACAAAATTGGCTGCTTCTGGGGTCTAATACTCTTAGTACCCCAGGGAGAGTCAGGGCACACTGCTCAGGAAGGATAGTGCAACCGGTGAAACTTGAACGAGTGGCCAGACTTGCTTAAAACAACTGCTTGGCCTTTCTGCAAAGAAGCCAACTAAGATGGGAAGGAAGGAAATTTGATCAGGCTTCTCTGGCTGGAGCGGCACTGCCTACACATTCCAACAGAGTGGTCACAAAGAAAGAGAGAACCAGAGTTTCCTAAAGAGTGCAGGGCTGTATTATTGACTACAAAATGATCCCATTACCGAATACTTTTTTTTTTTTCAAAGGCAGGTCAGGCAGGTTGGCGTAGTTCTTTACCCTGCCCCTCACCATCTCAGCACTCCCCAGTTTTTAAAAATACTCTCTCTTGGCTTCTGTTTGAAGGAGAAAAAGCTAAAAGTGCAACACAATGGAATATACCTATTTTTAAATTTAAAATGGCTCCTCCTTTTAAAGCAGAATTGATTAAGACTGAGGAGGGAGAAGGTCAAAGTCTTTTCTGTATTCCTATGTACGGGGAGAGACTCTGAAGATTCTTGGTCACATCGTCTACTAAGGTGGGCGGGGGGGAGACATACTTTAGCATGCTGCTCACACTGGGTGCTAGAATGAGCTGGCACATGTAAGGGCAAGCCACGTACAAGAAGGTGGTCCCAGGGAGGTGTGCACAGACAGGCTTGGGACCTTGCATTTTTATGCTTTTCTAAACTCTTAGGAAAGAAAATGCGATAGGAGAAAGTAATCTCTTCTTACAATTTCCAGCACTTTTTCCTATGCTCAGCTTCCAAGAATTCTAATAACCCTCCCACATTTTTCCTCAAACCAAAATTTCATGGGTTGAAATATGTTCTTCTATATAACCCTGACAGGGCCTTAATTGGTTTATGCCTCGTCCATGAACCGCTGCAGATTCTCACAGGCCGGACAGAGACTTGGATTCTTTTCATGTTAGCTCTTGCTTTCTGGCTCCAGCCTTTAAATCCTCATCTCTCTTCTATGGGAGGTTCCAAACACAAGCTGTCCTGAGAGCAACACAAATGATAAAATCTAATCCTCCTGCAGGTGCAGGGTGCTCTGAAGACAGCGTTAGACGCTGGCTCTGGTAAGACACCAGAACAAGGGATCCCTCCAGGCTCTGGCATCTGCAAGACCTCACAGTCCCACGGGGAACTGACACTAAGTCGGCGGCAACAGGTGAGCGTCCAAACTGTTTCTGTCTGTTAGCATCGCGACGGAGAAACACACACTCAACTGTCTCCAGCGGTAAGATCCTCCGTAGACACAAATCGTCATTTCCAAGGAGTAAAGAGTGGCATTAAGGACTCCTGACTACTCAGATTTTAGAAGACAAGATTTTTAACAAGGCAAAAATCCGAAAGGAGATGAAAACGGAAGGAAATAAAATGCACTTAATAAAAGGAGCCTTCCCTAAGGGCAAATGGAACTTGAATTGTCTGGGTTGTCAACTACTATGTACTTTGCTTTTTCAGAAATCCAAAACCACACTACATAACACCATGAGAGCCTACCTAAAGCTGAGAAATCTGTCTTAATGGTCCATGGCTATAATTATAAATCATGCATGAATCAGGCCTGCCATTTATGAAAGCCGAGAAGTTTGGAGTTACAGGATTTTTTTTTTTTTTTTAACAGAGACACAAGGAAAGAGGAATTGGCACTTCCTTTTAAACCTTTAGGAGGTGGAGTCTTTTCTAAATTAGAAAGCTTTTGATTCAAAGAAGCCAAGGTTTTCTGAAACATTGAATCTCTGTCTTCAACATCACTGAGATGCATGTAAACAGATGTAGATCTATTGATTGAAAGAAATAGGACATTGCAGATGGCGTGCAAACACCAGAATTTTTATATTACTGCTACCAGACGAGGTAACTTTATGCTATCTTAGGTTTCTAAGATGGCTGATATATGACTCTTTTCTATTTGAATTAAGAGGATCTTTTGACTGGAGATCAAATTCCAATGTCTTTTGGAAAAACAGACCTCTGCTCCTTTCCCCCAAAAGGAAAGGCTAAGGTCTTTTAAAATGTTTATCTGGATAAAAATCTAGCTGATTTTAACTACTTAAAAACCTGAGTAGCTGAAAGCCTTGGCTTATAGTCTAGAGCAGGGATCGCAAACATTTTCTATAAAGGCCAGAGCGTGCATAGTTTTGATGTGTGAGCCGTCTGACCTCAACATTGCTGCATGAGTGTAGAAGCAGCCCCAGAACATTTCATAGACAAATGACTGTGGCTGTATGCCAGTACAACCTGATTCTCAAAAGAAAACAGAGGGCCGAATTTGAAGAGCGGGCACGGTCTGCCAGCCCTACAACAGGCACCTGACACTCCCCGTTCCTTTCAAAACTTCTCTACCAAATCCCATCCTTTTCCCAGCTGCCCTTTCTGCAGGAGTCTCAGCTTCCCAAAGCAATCTGTTTGCCTTCTGAACCTGCACCAAGTGTCCCCGCAGCCCTTTGATTGTGTCTCTTCACCACCACTTACTTTGGTCTGTGCTAGCTGACCACATCCACATGTGAATCATTCCAAGTTCAGCACAGGAGTAAGCAAAGTTAGTGTGGCACAATACAAGACAATCACGGGTTTAAATTCTACCCCCACCACTCACCGGCTATGCATCAAGTTTAGTTTCTAAACTTCTCTAAGACTCAGTTTTGCTATCTAAAACCTAATAGGACCGCATAGATTTGTTGTGAAGATGAAGTGAGAGAATGTATATGAGGCACATGATGTAGTTTCTGCAATGTAGTTCATAGTTAAGTGATCAATAAATAGCTTCTTACTTTTTAAGGGCACAGTATCATAGGTAAGGATGGAGATGAACAATGAATAAGTTCAAAATCTGTTCCTGTGTGCAAGTATCTGTTCTGATTACAGAACACACCGGGGAAAAGGAGTGGCAGAGAAAGAGGCACCTGATGTCTGCCTATCTCCTGAACAAGTGAATACATAAGTATTGGTAAAAGAGTATCAGTGTGGTCATGGCATGAGGTTCTTGAAAATAATCCCACAATACAAACTGCTGAAATCTTTACTTAGTATATACTAAATTGATCTTCTGTATATAAAGATAATTGAAAATGAATCTTGATGTGAATGGGAGGGGAGAGGAGCGGAAGATGAGAGGGGTGCAAGTGGGAGGGAAGTTATGGAGGGGAAAAAGCCACTGTAATCCAAAAGCTGTACTTTGGAAATTTATATTTATTAAATAAAAGTTAAAAAAAAAAAAAGAAAATAATACCACAAACAACAAAATACAAAATCAAAGCAATCACAGCAGTGGCAATGATCTTGGCCTACTAGTCATCGATACAATG
The DNA here is from genome assembly GCF_051225735.1 of Oryctolagus cuniculus. Lineage (NCBI taxonomy): Eukaryota > Metazoa > Chordata > Mammalia > Lagomorpha > Leporidae > Oryctolagus > Oryctolagus cuniculus. Next base: position 112,118,473 of record NC_142873.1, read on the forward strand.
ACCTGTAAAGATTCTCTGCTGACCAAATATACATCAAATCCCTTCCTTTGTTTAAAACTCAGATTGTGGGGGTTGGTGCTGTGGCACAATAGGCTAAGCCTCCACCTGTGGCATTGGCATCTCACATGGGCGCCAATTCCTGTCCTGGCTGCTCTTCTTTCAATCCAGCTCTCTGCTATGGCCTGGGAAAGCAGTAGAAGATGGCCCAAGTGCTTAGGTCCTTGCATCCACATAGGAAACGCAGAGGAAGCTCTTGGCTCCTGGCTTCAGATTGGCACAGCTCCGGCCACTGCAACATTTGGGGAGTGAACCAGCGGATGGAAGACCATTCTTTCTGTCCCCCTCTCTCTATAATTCTACCTCTCAAATAAATAAATAAATAAATAGTAAAAAAACAAAACAACAACAACAACAAAAAACAAACAAAAACTCAGACTGTCAGACTTACTGAAGGAGCTTAGAAGTATGGGGCCAACTCCCTCTACACAGTTTTTCACTTAGACTTACAGTCCTTGAGAATCCATTTCTTTTCATTTATTTGAATTGCAGAGAGAGAGAGAGAGAGAGAGAGAGACGGAGAGCGTCCTATCTTCCATCCATTAGTTCACTCTCCAAATACCCACTATAGCTGGGGCAAAGCTAGGCCAAAGTCAGGAGCCTGGAACTCAGTGTAGGTTTGCTGCATGGGTTATAGGTATCCAAGTACTTGAGTCATCACCTGCTGCCTCCCAGATGCACATTAGCAGGATGCTGGAGTTGGAAGTGAAGCTGGGACTCACACCCAGGCATGCCTATACAGGATGCGGTGTCCCCTGTTGCACCAACCCCCACTACGAGTATGGATTTTGAGTATCCACCTTGACCAGTCCTTACACCATGCAGATCTCTGTCCTCAGATGCATTGCTGATCTCATCAGAATCTAAGCAAGGCCTCCCCATGACCTCCCAAAACACAGATATACCAGAAATCTCCTTGGTTTCCACCAAAGGGCCCTCCATGTCAGTTTCTGGGAGTTTGTGTCGTAGAGCCCTAATACCTGTTAACTACTCAAAAATGTTTTATCAGATGACATAGGGTACTTTTTAGAAAAATTTTCTGATTAGATAAAAGTATCTGGGTTTTAGTTTAGTTTTTGCCATTACTTGGCTTATGAATGTAGACAACTTTTCTCTCCTCTAATTCTCTAATCTCAAAATGAAGAATCAGAAGTAAATCATTACAGAAGCCCAATTAGCTTTAAATTATAACAGGTGTATGGAATCTCTGGGAATATGTTTACAAATAACTGTACCAGTGACTCACAGTAGTAAAATTAAAACCTCAAAAATATGAAGACAGCATGTGCCTTTTTTTTGAATTTTCACATTAAGTTTTATTTACATATTTAATACTTTAAAAACTTTGTTCCTGTACCTTTATGAGTATTTTCTAAACCCCTTAAAAGTCTTTTTTAGCAATTATTTTAAAACAGAACATCTGAAGATGTTTCCAGAATATGAAGGTGAAGGTGGTATCTGGACGTAGCCCTTAAGGTCCCCTTGCCTTTGGGAGGGCTGTAATGTTTAGAGGTTTAACAACCCACAATGTGCCGGTCGGCACTGCAGCTCAACAGGCTAATCTTCCACCTAGCGGCGTCGGCACACCGGGTTCTAGTCCCAGTCGGGGCACCGGATTCTTTCCCGGTTGCCCCTCTTCCAGGCCTGCTCTCTGCTGTGGCCCGGGAGTGCAGTGGAGGATGGCCCAAGTGCTTGGGCCCTGCACCCCATGAGAGACCAGGAGAAGCACCTGGCTCCTGCCTTCGGATCAGCGCGGTGCGCCAGCCGCAGCGCGCCAGCCGCGGCGGCCATTGGAGGGTGAACCAACAGCAAAGGAAGACCTTTCTGTCTCTCTCTCTCACTGTCCACTCTGCCTGTCAAAAAACAAACAACCCACAGTCTGAGAGCCTAGGCCTTTGTCCTGACATGAACCTCTCTGAATCGACCATATTCCCACACTAACTGTCTACGCTGCCATGATGGCTGACGTGAAATGTGTTTAAACAACAGCTGTGATTATTGGCAATATGGAGAGTGATGGTTTACTAGGCACAGTTGACAAGAACCCAGTTCCACAATAGGAACTTGAACTTTGACATCATATGCAAGTGAAGCTATGAGAGGAGAGATGAAGTATAAAAAACAAATCCAAATGATTACTTCAGACAAAAGCAACAGCATAGATAGGATGATTACACAGGTTAACAGAAACAGCCAGGAATCTCCCAATGACCTGTTGGAAGTGCACTGGAATTACAAACTGCAGTTGTGAAAGTGAACTTCACAAGATCTGGGTGGGCCTTTGGCACAGCAGTTATGTGAGATGGTCATGTCCCATATTTGAATGGCTGGGTTACAGTTCTGCCTCCACTCCTCATTCCAGCTGCCTGCTCATGTGCATTGCAGGAGGCAGAGGGGACAACTCAAGTAATTGGGTCCCTCGCACCCATAGGGGAGACCTGGATTGAGTTCCAGGCTCCTGGTTTTGTCCTGGCCCTGTTCCTGTCCTACCTATTGTGGAGAGTGAACCAGTGGATGGAAGATCTCTATTTGCCTTTTAAACAAACAAAAGCAAATAAAATTAAAAGCTTTACTCTTAAATAAATAAAAAAGATCAGATCTGTGCAGATGCTAAAAGCCTCTTAGGAATGACCAGAGTTGGGATCTATGCTCTTTTTTTAAAATTTATTTTATTTTATTATTTTTTTTGACAGGCAGAGTGGACAGTGAGAGAAAGAGACAGAGAGAAAGGTCTTCCTTTACCATTGGTTCACCCTCCAATGGCTGCTGTGGCTGGCATGCTGTGGCCAGCGCACCGCGCTGATCCGATGGCAGGAGCCAGGTGCTTCTCCTGGTCTCCCATGGGGTGCAGGGCCCAAGGACCTGGGCCATCCTCCACTGCACTCCCGGGCCACAGCAGAGAGCTGGCCTGGAAGAGGGGCAACCGGGACAGAATCCGGTGCCCCGACCGGGATTAGAACCTGGTATGCCGGTGCCGCAAGGCGGAGGATTAGCCTAGTGAGCTGCGGCGCCAGCCGGATCTATGCTCTTTTTAAGAATTTCCCAACAACAACAACAACAACAACAACAACAAACGCAAATCCCACAAGCAAACAAATCCCGCAAGAAACAAAGCCAAAGGTTGATCTGCATGGGGAATGAATGGTGCTATTCTACCAAACTGTTAGGCGTATGCCAACATTTAAGCCCCCAATTCTGAGTGGCATGCCTACTAAAGTATAGGCTACTTTCAAAGTTTCTTTCTGAATTTATCCCATGGGAATGGAAGATCCATCCCTACTCTTGGAAGATTTCACACAAGAGGAGGAAGCATGGGAACAATCAGCCAGTGCCTGAGGTCAGGAGATCCAGTTTTTACCCCAGGTTGGTCGCATCAAGCCCTGGGCCAGCCTCCTAGTTGCCTCACTTTCCTCCACAGCCAAACAGAAATGCTGTCTTACATTTCGATAAAAGAATGTGGCTACTTTGGGTGTAAAATCATTCCCTCCGTGGTAAACTGGGCAAAGTTACTTAACCTTTTTGAACCTGCATTTTCTTATCTGCAAATTAATCATGGTAGCATTAACTTTAAAAGCTTTTCTGAGGATTAGAATTAATGTACACAGATACTTCATATCTGGTTTGTTCTTTCCTTCAACAATGGTACCTAGAATCTACTACTGCCAAACCGCATGCTGGACTGGCTTATTTATTATTCTTAGGGTTGTTCCTAGAATAAAGCAAGACACATGAAAAGCAATCAGGATTGTAGAATACAATGGGGCAACCTGGATAACTAGGAAGCAAGAGTTGAACAATTTTCGTAACCTGCAGGTCCACAGTATGGACTAATAAGCATTTTCTGAGCCCAGATTTTATTTGTGCTCTGCAAACTCTGCCTGCAGGACTAAGTCACAGCCCGTGAGCAAGCTCAGTCCATTGCCCCATGAGCAGTGCAGCTCTGCTGCTGTCTTCTGCAGTGGGGAGCTGTGATTTGTGCCTGTCCAGCAATCCTTCATCTCTTCTTCTGGAAGCAGAGCTCTAACGTTTCTTTGGGGAGTTCTTTCCCAAGCCTTGCTATACTTGGCTTGGGCAGACTGAACCTTACTCCCTGGAGCTCCACGGGTGGGCATGTCCAGGCTAAATCCATGAGACATCCCATTACTTTTTAAGCATGGGAGTATGTTGCAAGTGAGCAAATGACCCAAAGCAGGCCAATTAGAGCCACAAGCTTGCAGGAGGAGGCCCCTGGCTGCTCACACCATCTGTGTCACAATCTGAGATTTAGTTCATGCAGAGGAGAGGAGAGAGGTTTCTAGACGTATCATCAGAACACCTGGATCCATCTCTACCTGAAGGCCATACTTCCCTAGTTTTTTTTTCAGTTACATAATCCGATCCATTGTGATTAGCTTGGTGTTCTTTCACTCAAAAAAATCTTTCACTTGCAACAACTCAACAACTCTCATTATGGAATCAGGAGTTTGGGGATTCAGGATGGTCAAGAGATGGCTCTTAAGGATGCCAAGGTTTTGTAAGGTTGTATTGTGTGCCACTGAAGGGACTCATACAGTCTGATGTAAACAAATTCAAATTCCCACAAATACTTAAAACTCTTGTGTTATGTTATCCTTTCGTCTTCTTTAATCTACCCCTCATTAATTGCATCACAGGAGTAATTCTTGTCTGATCCACTAGGTTTTAAGGGCAGGTTTGGCTTGGCCTGCTTGTTCCTTAGGGCCTAGCACAGTGTTTAGCAGACAAGACATGCTCAGTAATTATTTGCTCAGTTCACTCTCGTGGACAGGAAAGGGACCCATCCCTTCAGCCAAAGCAGTGTCTGCACGAAGGGATGTGAAAGCTAACGCTCCATCTCGGCTGACAGGCTGCCCTTCACGGGCCGGAGTCCTGGATTCTTCCAGGAAGCCAGGAGATGGGCTGACTGGGCTTGCTCATTTCCCCAAGGCCATATCTCCATGAGACACACTCAGCTCCTCTTTGAGGGGAGAAGCACAGGCTACTTCTAGGCCAAGAAGAGGCGGAAAGAGAACTGGTGATGGAGTGAGGAAGGAAGGAGGTGAGAACCACTCCAAGAGAACCATGTAGAGAGGAAACAAACAACGGCATGCGGACAGGGGAGTCGGACAGAAAATATGTACTGGACACACGCTGCGTACCTGGCCCTTTGCATGGGTCATGCCACTTCTTCCTCTTGCTAACTCCTGCAGCTTTTGTGCAGGCGGAGAACAAAGGTTGGCAAAGGGGAGTGACCTGCACACACTTACACAGACCCCAAGAGGCTGGCCAGACTTTGAGTTCTAGTCTGGCAGACCCCCAAACCAGACCCATCTCTCTTCTCTATGTGCTGCTGGCTCCCATTTAGATGTGTGTTCAGAGGTCAAATGGTTTATCTCCTTGCAGGATTTTTTGTTCATGGATCCCTCATTATTGTCATAAAACCTGGCAACTCTGATGTTCCTGGTAAATGTCTTGAACATTAGAAAAAGGAATTATTTGGGGAAAAGAGCAACCACCACTTAATAAGAAGAAAAGGCAAATGGTGAATGTAAATATCTGGTGGAAACATAAAAAGCTATGTGGGCACACAGGAGTGTTCAGATACACTGGTTTCAACAACACAAAGGGTGCAGCCAGGATAGGTGGCTCTCAGTAACACTGCATCCCCATTAATAGACCACGCATTCCCATTCCAAGCATTCCTGCTCACCGCTTTCCTGCACAGACGATGAGCTGATACTAACTAAATATTGTTAAAGCGACAGTCTGTGCTACAGTAATTCACTTAACTGTAACATGATTTATGATTCTGTCAATAGGGGAGGTTGAAAACCCTGCACCAAAGCTTAAATGTGAGCTTCACATTTAAAACAGGAATTGTGTATGTGTGTGAGAGAGAGACAGAGAGAGAAGAAAATCATTCCACAGAAAGAGGAGATACAAGTTCTATCTTGAATTTTTGTATGCTTACCGAAAAAAAAAAGGAAAATAAATAATGAATCAAAACATGGAATCAACATTAGATTAAGCTAACACAGGAAGAAAGGGCTGCTAGAGACTTATCTGATTATGTGAGTTCTAGTCCAAGTGTGTGATCCCTGGGAGTCATAACAATAAGGGGATTTCTTAGTAACTGAGCTCAGAATCACTGCCATCACTGTGTATGCACCTGTGGGTCTGTGGTGTGCACGTGTAGCAGGGGGAAGTGGCTCTGTGTGCGACCGAGAGACAGAGACAGGGACTCTGAGGGAAAGCAGCTTCCTTAGTCAAGATGGGTTTAAGTCTAGGTGCACTTGGTTAATCAGTCCATTCTCTTTAGCACTCGCCCTGAGGCCCTTACGCCTCTTGAAGAGATTAAGGATGCCAGGGGTCTCACTGCGCTAACCTGTCCTCCCAGGCACAGCATTTTAACCTGATTTCCACTACAGAGGGGCTCTCCTAAGAAGTGTGCTGCAGGGATGACAAATTAACCCAGCAGGGTGTCCCACACATCTATCTCAGTACGAATTATTAGTGTAATAGAGCTTTTAGTTATGCATTTATCTAGTAATTATTGAACGGTTACACAAAACCAAGCTGAGCAGCCATGGCCCTTTATGAGGTCGGCTCGGTGGGTGGCCTTCCAGTTAATTTAGGATGGTTCTCCACCAGGCAGTTTCACATGCAGACAAATTAGCTAAACAGCCTTCTCCTTTAAATATTTTCCATGTCACAGTGAAACTCTTTACAATACAATAAAGGTACAGTTTTAATTACACGCTTCCTGACTTTTGTTTAGTTGTAGTTTTAAAACATTTGCTGGCACTGCTTTTTCCTTTGGCTGGGCAGTCCTAGCTGGTTGTAAGTATCTGGCTAATGAATTTAATAATTTCCTGAACTGGGACTTAAAGGGCCTTTGCGCAAAAGCTGCATTTCCTCTTTACTGTCCAGTTACTTCCAATCCCAGGCACGGTGTTTCCCATTAGGCTGGGCGCTGCGCTCACCGAGCCCGACAGATGTGCGCAGGCCCACAAGCCTCTCTTTCCCAGGCTCCTCAAAGGTGGGACTTGTTAGGTCTATGACGCCTGCATTTGAAAACTAATTCTGGCAAGTCTTACGGGAGAAAGACAACATAATGTTTTCTCAAACGACACACTCCAATAATAAATAAACACCTTGCGTCTGTCTGCTGGCAGATTATTTCAGCGCCTTGTTAGCAACAGGTACTTAATTGCTTCTCATTTTCCTGAGATGATTCAATTGCACCAACCAGGAGAGACAAATTAGATTCAGTTGAGCACCAGTATGTTCTACAACCAAGTTAAAAGCTCTCCTAAGGGGGCAAGGAGTTAGCAGATATGATAACAGAAACCTGAACAGGCCAGTCATGTGGGGGCATCTGGCCTGGTTATGATGGTGTCGAAGCAGCAAGAGACATTTCTTTTGGGGGAACCTTAGTTGTTTGGATAGAAGAATTTATAATACACAGGAAAGATTCTGTAAAAAGGGGACCAAATAATGTTAAGCTCATCTCTCTAATGGTTATCAAGACAGAAGCTTCCATCAAAACTAAATATATACGGCACACTTAAACTCACCAGGCACCTCCCCATGTGCTGCCAACCACGTGTGCTGGAATATTACATTATTATTTCACAGGGAAATAGAAAGAACACCCTATTACTCCCACACTTTCTGCTTGTCTTCAATCAGAACCTTGCATTCATTCATTTCTTCAGCCATTATTTATTGAGTGCCCTTCCGATGCCACGCACGAGGCTGGGGAGCTTGGGAATGAACAATAAAGACGTGGCACCTGCTCCAGCAGGCCCTGCCGTCCAGTGACAGCTGCTGCCGTCATTCACTGTCTCTCCTTTCCTGCTTCTCTAGGACGTTTTGAAAGATTTATTTTTATTTGTTAGAAAGGCAGAGTGACAGAGAGAGGGTGAGACACAGAGATAGCTTCTATCTGCTCGCTCACTCCTCAAATAGCTGCAGCAGCCAGGGTGGGACAGGCTGAAGCCAGAAGCCCAGAACTCCATCTGAGTCTCCCACGTGGGGGACCCGGGCCCAAGTACTTGGGCCATCCTTGGCTGCTTTCCTAGGCACATTGGCAGGGAGCTGGATGGGAAGCGGAGCAGCCGGAATTGTTGCCCAGATATGTGATGCTGGCTGTGCAGGCTGTGGCCGAACCCGCTGTGCTACAACACTGCCCCCTCCTCTACTCTTTTCTATGCATGTTATGAATCCACACTCTTCCCACCTTTCCTGGGGACCCAGACTTCCTGGAAGAGATCTTAACTCTCATAATTCTCTGCAGTGTGTTTTTCTTGGCCAAACAGGGAGGTCCTGTTAACTTTAGACCCCGGGTGCTTCACTATTACAGACAGGAGGATCATGGACTGAGGTCTGCAGGACACAGAAACTCTGACTACCTCTGCAAACAGAAACCAGAGAGATTCTCTGGAAGCTGCACAATAAATCTCTGCTTTATGTGACCACTGTTTTAGTTTATCTTATGCGTATTTTCTGAATCATGGTGATTTTACTTCTGAACTCCCTCCATGCTATATATAATTCTTTGACTTACACAGAAAGGAGCTGGGTTAACCACACCTTCGCATCTTATGATCTCAATTCCCTGGCACTTCTTACCTAATAGCATGGCGTGTTTCCTGTTGCTCTGTTTGGGATGTTTACAAATAGAAGGGCAACTGGGAACAGGGGTTGCACCTTTTGCTTGTTGGGACTCCGAAGTGCTAAAGGGCACTCAAGTTTTCCTTTGGGAGGCCGACTTCCTTGTCTCCCGCTGCATCCTGTGCTTCTCTTCACACAGGAACACAACTGCTGCTATTCTCGTCCCAGCATGCCCTCGGAGGTGATCGGCCTCCAGGCGGGCAGAGTGCCCCTCCTCCTCCTCACTCCTGCAGGCAGCTAGAACGCCCTGTGTGGAGTTAGGTGCTTGATACATATTTGCTGTCATGAGAGGGTGGAGTTAGGTGCTTAATACATATTTGCCGTCAGGAGAGGCTGCAGACTGATTTCAATTTCCAAGAAAGCCAAACTGACCTCAAATATTTTTAAAGTGACTTGGGCCTAACAGAAACCCCATATTTGTCAGTAGCAAGGATTCATGGACCAAAAAGAACAGGCTGAGTTGTTTATGGCTGCAAGTAGAAAAACTCACTGTGATAACACAGGTTCCTGTCATGGTTATCAGATGATTTAAATGGCTATATTCTGTCTTTGACTAATAAAAATGTGAAAACAAATTAATTGTTGAAATAAATGCAGTTTATTTCTCCCACTAGGGGAGAGAAAGGTAGGAACCATTGACACGATAGGAAAGGCACTTAGTTGGACATATGATTTCTGGTCAACTCAGGGGTCTCACCTGTAAGAGTAACGTGGAATATGTTGCTAATTGCTGATCAGTATATTCCCTATTTTTTCACTTACAGAACCCCAATTGTATAGAGACGAGTGATTTGTTCAGCTAAAAACCTAGAGTACCTCCCTTCTCCTCCAGCGTTGTGACACAGCTCTGATGCATTGGATTCTATAAAAGTGGCAGACTGAGCCCTCATCCTTTCTCCTCTTTCTGCTTGGAATTCAGATATAAGGCAGGAGGAGTGGCTACACGAGGACCACAAGGGCCCAGTGGGGAGACAAAACAACCCACAGCAGCGTGCCTAGGAGGAGTCGTGTCAGTCCCTGATGGCGCTGCGGTGCCCCCATAAACAGCCTCGGAGCATGTACTCGTCACTGGGCAGTCAGGGTTTCTGTTACTTGCAGCCACACATGTTCTTAGCCTAGAAGATCCCAGAGCACACGGCTTTCAATCACTCTCTGTGCTGCCTCCTGGTGTGTGTGTGTGGATCCATCTCTCCTCCATTTCTAAATCTTTTTTTAAAGTATTTTTTAAAGGTAAATGCATTTTTTTTATTTTTATCTTTAAAAATATATTTTTTTGACAGGCAGAGTTAGACAGTGAGAGAGAGAGACAGAGAGAAAGGTCTTCCTTTTCTGTTGGTTCACCCGCCACACCCCAGCTGTAGCGGCCAGGGCGCTGCGCCAATCCAAAGCCAGGAGCCTGGTGCTTCCTCCTGGTCTCCCATGCAGGTGCAGGGCGCAAGGACCTGGGCCATTCTCCACTGCCCTCCCGGGCCACAGCAGAGAGCTGGACAGGAAGAGGAGCAACCGGGACAGAATCCGGCGCCCAATCAGGACTAGAATCCAGGGTGCTGGCGCCGTAGGCGGAGGATTAGCCAAGTGAGCCGCGGCGCCGGCCACATTTCTAAATCTTAAACCACAAAGTTATTTACTTAGTACAGAGTATTCAAGTAACTACCATTCATTATCTTGTTTTTGAGAAAAGACTTGGGTAGAACGATAAGCTTCACGAGGACAAGCTTTCAAGAAACTTTAAAATATCAGTGATGACGACTCCAAGTAACTCTCAACCTTTAGATCATCAGGCAAACTTACAACTCTTAAAAAGGCAAAGGGAGAACAAAGTTTTTTTTTTTTTTTTTCTCATTTATCACAAATAAGATAAATTGTCATGATTAAATACTTTCTTAGGATTACAGTTTTAAGTTGTGGTAAAAGAAAAAGTCTTTAAAAGCCCAACTTTTCAGCTAATAGCACACAGCAGCTGCAGTAATGGATCATGACATACAAGTGCCTTTACTGAAATTCAGTATCTTCCTCCTGCCATCAGGGTATTCTAAAACAGTTTAACCCCTTTACCTAATTCTAACCACACGGAGAAACAGGTGGGCAAGGTAGTATCCCCACGGTACAGATGGCCAAACTGAGGCCACAAGGTTAAGTGATTTATCAAAGCCACAAAGAAAGCCATTATCAGAGAGGGAATTAGTTTTAAGAAACCACATGCCTGCACCTTGACAATGTAAGGAGGGATGTGGTTAGAAACAAGAGAGACCATCACTTCTCAGAGCAAAGCCTTCCTGAGATGATCTTGCACCAGTTTGCTTTGGGTGAAAGGCCCTGGTTCTTTCTCATCTTGGACAATCCTCATAGAGAACTAGTGCATCCACTACCTTACACTGTCACTTGCGTTCTTCTGAGAAACTCCTTGGGGGCAGAGATGGGCCGAATGTCTCTTGTGTGCATGTGTATACAAGTTGATTGTATTTTATTCACTCAAGAAATATCTGGATGTAAAGTCACTGTGTGAGCCCAAGGAAGAAGTAAAATATGTATGTTTGTGATCCTTCTCTTCAGAAATTTCATTCTGACAACAAGATGTACATTAATTAACAAAGCAAAGTTGGCGGAATAAATTTGCAGCTGTGAAAGGCTGAGGGAGTTTAAGGAGTGTGAGAGTAGTAATCTGGGTGGAGCTGAGAAGGTTTCACATTGAAAGTTGACCTTGGTCTGGTCTTGGGGATGGGTAAAACTTTGGATAGGTGAATGCAGTAGGGATAGCAAGAGATTTTTTCTTTTTTTTTTTTTTTTAAGATTTTATTTATTTATTTGCAAGGTAGAGTTACAGACGGAGAGAGGGAGAGACAGACAGAGAGGTCTTCCATATGCTGGTTCACTCCCCAAATGGCCACAACAGTCAGAGCTGAGCCGATCTCAAGCCAGGAGCCAGGAGCTTCTTCTGGGCCTCCTACTGACACCTGGGCCATCTTCTACTGCTTTTCCAGGCCATTAAGAAAGCTGGAGCAAAGAAGAGCAGCCAGGACAGGAACTGGCACCTACATGGGATGCTGGTGTGGCAGGTAGAGGCTTATCCCACTGCGCCATAGCTCCGGCCTCGGCATGAGATTTTCAAAGCCTGGAGGAAAGTGGGCCTGCATGTCCTGTGTACACAGTCTATCTCCAGGTCCTATTGAAGTGACTACAAACACATGACTGTGTTTACTCCTTACATAACACAACTCATTTGCAGTAGAGATGGTGATCTCCAATGTAGAGATGACAAGACTGTGCTTCAAAGAGGTCAAGCCATGAGCTAGGACCCCACAGTTGGTACAAGTGAGAGACACAGGATTCAAACACTGGTCCATATCGTTTCCTGAGCTGCTCTACACTGAATATGTCTTCTCAAAATTGAGCTGTTGTAATCCTAACCCCTAATGTCATGGCCTTAGGTAGTGGGGCCTCTGGGTGATTAGGTCATGAGACTGAAGCCCCCAGTACTGTTATTAATGTCCTTATAAAAGAGACTGTAGACAGTGAGTCCCATGCCCCTGATAAAAGACACAGTGAGAAGACAGCATCTGTGAACCAGAAGTGGGCCCTCCCCAGACACTGAATCTGCTGACACCTTGATCTTGGGCTTTCTGCCTCTGGAACTGTGAGAAATGAAAATGTTTCTGTTGTTTATGAACCACCCAGTCTGCAGTATTCTGTTACAGTAGTCCAGACTGAGACAACCACCACACCACGTTGTCTGCCTTCAAAGCCCTGATTTCTTGCCTTTGCTTTGCAACCTTTAAAGAGAGATTGCCTGTGTAAAAGGTGACCATCCAATTTCCAAATATAGCTTATGGTTGCAAACATAGGGCCATTGTTTTGTTTTGTTTCGTTTGTTTTTGCTGAGGCCATCTTGCTTTGCTATAGCTGTTAAGACTTCACTTCTGACCTGAGAGTCAAGATACATTCTGCAGTCACTGCTCACCACCTACTGCTTGTCCAGTCAATGTATTCCCATGAGAAATTTCTGGGAAGGCAGCAGTCTTGCAACCTGGTGCTAACGCCATGCCCTGGGTATCTGACAATGGACATACTTTTCTCTTCTTCAAGGCCATTTCAAAATTTGATTTTTCTGGATTCTCTAATGGTAACTCAGGTTGTAGCAATTCAACACAATAAAAGGAGGCCTGGAGGTGAAAATCTCCCTGATGTCCACATCACACTTAATCCACACCAACTACCTCAATTCAGCCTCAAGTCACTAAACCACCAAGTCTTGGTCCCACATGTGCTATCATTCCAAACATTAGCTTCCCAACTGGTTGAGAGGAGGAAAACATAGTACCAATGGCAAGTATCTCAGCCAAAAAAGGGCACAGCGTATTTCGGTGGTGTGATTCTTATCACAAAGATGTGATAGTTTTATCATACCTCAGTTCCCTTCACCAGATCACTAAGAGGGGAGGGGAATTAGAATGAGTACCTGAGTAGACTTTCCAGAAAGGACAACCAAGGATGCTGGGAACCATCTTGAATTCTGGTGAAAACAAAGACTCTTTGGTATTCCATTATTCCTAAACTAGGAATCTCTCTTTTCCACATACATGATTTTATGAATATGAACGTGGATGGGAGATCAACACTCAGTGCACACGGGCTAAGGGGGGTGCACTCTGATTCTACACAGTTTGGATCACTGAGCAGACATGTTCAGTGATTTGGCATGATGATGCTGTCAATCATACACCCATGAGTAAGGGCTAGTTATGATAATTTCTGGAACTATAGTTTCAAGGCAAGACATTTAATACATACTATTAATATTTCTCAAGTGATAATATATACATATTTCCTTATGCTCTTCAAGAAATGTCCACAAATATTGTTTTATTGTAGTTTCCATATAAGAATGTGAGGTTGGGAGAAAAGTTCACTCCACAGTAGTACTGTCCCCATTTTTCTGATAAGAACATTAAGAAAATCCATGAGGTACATGGAAAGGCAAAGTCATGGCTCTCCTGATTGTGGATACACTGTTCTTCCCAGTCTTTATGACCTTGCTATACCACGAATCTTTTCTCTGCTTAGAATGTCCTCCATTGGCAGATGCATCTAAGCATCTAAGATTTGACTTCAACATTTTGCACACGTTGAAATCTCTTTCTTGATACAAAATTGTAACTACTATCACATTCCACATCATCTTCTAGATGTTTGTTTTATTGCAACTCTCTCCTGCACTGGATTGTGTGCTGGTACCCAGTGTCCCTACCTGACTAGGACTCATGGTTAATGAATGAATGAATCTTCAGTCCCCTCTTCTTGCCTCTTGTGGAAATTTTTGTCTTTAACATTCATTGAGCATTTAGGAAATGTTAGCCTGATCATCAAAGAATGAGAAATAACACAATGCTTGTATCCCTGTAACCATAAATAATCTGACTAAAAGGGCTTACTATCTCGTATTCCCCACTACAGTTTGGATGCTCAGTGAATGTTATTGATTAGATAATAATATAATACTACCTCATTTAAAGAGGCTTACTCTAGGATTCTCTAATCAATCAAGATGCTGGTTTTCAAGTTTTAAAAAATACACCTGTATACACTTATGTGTACACACCTATCTATATATTAAGCCTCTCTGATTATACAACATACACACAGAGGTGAAATAATGAGGGATCTTGAGAAAGTTCTAATGATGATTACAAAATATGTAAAGATGAAGCAAACCATTTTTCATCATAGTGGACAGGGAAAGTATCTCCTCACATTAACATCAGAACCCATGCTTTCTTCAGTGTGACTTCTCCACATGTTCACTGTACAGCCCTCTCAACTTCCGAAATCCTGACACACAGAAACAGTATTCACAGAGGGATTCAGATTTGCGAGACTAACATTGAGATTAACTCAAGAAATATCAGTTTCCCCAGGCGTATGTCAGAGTAGACAAGAGACCATAACTTTCTAGGATGTTTTATGATACCAGCTGGTAGATCACAGAACCACCTAAACGAAAATCTGATGGAAGAATGCAAACGTGGTTATAATTATTCATACTCCTACTGTGGGAGTTTCATAAACAGACTAATAAATATTTTCATCTTGCAATAAGATCAAGTTAAATGATTTGCTGACATTCTCTTGAGGTTTAAGGCTTGTCTTTAATGTGAAATACAAATCATATTTCTTGTGGACACATTTTAATAATAAACTTAAAAGCATGCAAGACAAAAATAATGAAAACATTGCAATGAAAACCAGACAAACTATCTACCACTTCAAAAGCAGCGAATGAAGACTGCTCGTCAACACCCTGATACAAACAACCTCAACACAAAATGCCACATATTGAAGTCAGGTTTCATGGAAAGAGAATCAGCAGGGATGAGAGAATAAAAAAAGCCATCACTTGAAAACAGGTAACTGACCACCCTGACGTATACTCACTTCACACACACACTTTGTTGCAAAACTTCTAGAACAGATGCGATCTGGGTTCAATTCAAGTTATCTCTCAGCTCTTTGCAAAATCCCACAAAGATACAGTCCCCTCTAGCCTTAGGCAAGAATCAAGAATTTGATACCAGATCTCTTTGGTCTCTAATAGTCCAAGATTGTCCCCAAGGATAAGAAATTGGAACACTCACTGCACCTGGAGCATTTTCTTTTCTTTTCTTTTCTTTTTATTTATTTATTTTTTAAATTTTTGACTGGCAGAATGGACAATGAGAGAGACAGAGAGAAAGGTCTTCCTTTTGCCGTTGGTTCACCCTCCAATGGCCGCTGTGGTCAGTGCGCTGCGGCCGGCGCATCGCGCTGATCCGATGGCAGGAGCCAGGTGCTTTTCCTGGTCTCCCATGGGGTGCAGGGCCCAAGTACTTGGGCCATCCTCCACTGCACTCCCTGGCCACAGCAGAGAGCTGGCCTGGAAGAGGAGCAACCGGGAAGAATCCGGCGCCCCGACCAGGACTAGAACCTGGTGTGCCAGTGCCACAAGGCGGACGATTAGCCTATTGAGCCACTGCACCGGCCACCCCTGGAGCATTTTCATTCTCTCCTTTTGCCATGTTTGGACTAAGGCCACGATCTAAGCACAAGCAAGGGTGCCTGCAGCAGCTCACCTCTGGGTCCGGTGATGACGGGGCGGTGATGCTGTGTGAACGCGGTGCCCAGGGACGAGGTCTGTGAAGGGGAAGGGCTGCTGAAACCAGACTTCTCCGACTTCTTCAGTGTGGTTGGAGATGGCATTCCTGGCAAGAAGATTGATTGATAAGGACACGTTAGTTCTTCTAACAACAGCCTGTATAACCTAAAAGATAACATTTAAAGGATTTTTTTTAATCCATCGGTGAATGGAAAATTCGTTTTGTTTGGAATTGCTCTGAATTTGTCACAGAAACAAACAGGGGACAGAGTGGTCCCCTGGTAAGTCGATCTCTAATTGATTTCAATTTATTCTATGAAACCACAGTCCATTTTTGGTTTATTGATCTTCTCTGATTATACAGGGTTCAGCTTTGCAGCGTTTATTAAAGCTGTTCCGTACGTGTGCTGCCTCTGGGGACCCTTCCGAAGGAGGCCACCCAGGCCCATGACGACCTCACGGACAGTCATTTCCTCCTGCCTGTTACCTGGCTTCAGCACTGACGCACACTCTCCGCGCTTTAAATAATTGAGCTATTTTAACATAAAAACATCCTCAACAATGGCAACTCAGTTCATTCGATGAATTATTTTTCATAGATGAAAAGAAAAGATAAAAGTAAACAAAAAAATTTAAGCATCTAACCATTGGGGATTGGTTAACAGAGTATAACCAATGCAGATAACACTATAAAGAGTAACACCATGGAATGATATTTATGTTAACTGAAAATAAGTAAGTACAACATAGGATGTTATACTACAATGCCATTAAAAAGGTATTTGCATATCCAGAGAGATATGCCTAACAGTTCTGTGTGTTGGCTTGTGGTGATTTTCATTGCCTTTTTTTCCTTTTTTGCTTACTTGTCTTTTGTATGATGATCTATGTTATTTTTATGTTAAATAGAACAGCATCTAAAGTTTATACAACATCCCCAGAGTAGGAAATGCTTTGGGAAGAAAATAATGGGAAGAGAGTCCCTTGTAGTCACTAGATTTGCAGTATTCTCAGCACCCAGGCTGACATGCACAACTGGAGGCATCCATCACTTTGGTAGGGTGCCAACTGACATGGTGAAGGTTTGGATGTCAAAGTGAAGGCATTGAGGCTGAGTCTCCACAGCACAGGACAAATCTGGGCTCTCGTAAGGACCCAGCACAAAGCTGGTCCGTACTGATGTCAAAGAACCAAATTCCATTTCACTTACACAAGTCTACCTGTGTTGTGTTCTGCCTATGACTGAAGAATTATCTGGTGATCTGGAAAAGCAGGTGATAAAAATAATGATGATATTAGTGTGTAACTAACTAACTGCAAGGTTCCATGCCTTGTGCCAAGCACTTCACAGGTGTACGTTTCTCCAGAAATATAGTTAGTCTAGCCTGTATCCAGACATGTGCTGCTTTCCGATCACAGCTTTCCTTAATGTGCTTTCACAATCTGACCTTCGAGTGAGACTGCAGACTCCATAAGCACAGGCGCCTGCTCCAGCCTCTCTGTGTGCAAGAAAAGCATCACACAATCAGGAACACACCAAGTGGTCCAAAAGGTACTGAAACGTTTTAATCTGTGTGGGTCTCAACTTTATGTGTGGTGTTACTAACAGGTGCTGGGCCGCAGAAAAACTTGGTGGGGGTTGACTCCTAAGAAATAAGTTGCAAACTGGTAAGTACCAGTGTGTGCTCTCACACTAACTTGAGGAATGGATCAGGTACTTTCCAGGATGGTATTCACATCTCTTGAACTGAAGGCAAAGCAAGTGCCTTTAATTCTATTTGTTTGCTTGTGCAGGCAGTGAACAGTCACACCAGACCAGTGCTTTAACATGGGTATGATACACAGGGGTTCTGGATGGACATTCATTGCAAGAAACCTAACTTGAGGGTTCACCACGCAATTTAATTAGGGAGAAATTTCAAATTAGTAAACAACAATAAAGGAATTAAAAGCTATCAAAATACAAACATCTTCCAAGTTATTGAAACTCCCTTTGTACAAATCAGTGTCCAGGCTGCCAACCAGTCTGCTGATTTAAATTTAGTCAAATGCCTGAATTATGTGTCATAAAACAGAAATAGAAATATAAAGTGAAAAACATCAAAACTTTGGATATGTTGGAGTTTTTTTTTCAGTTAGCAGAAATGAAATCTTTATCTCAACTAATTTTCTTCAAGAAAGAAACTGGCTGGATTCAAGAAAAAATATTTCTCTAAAAAGTTTGTATTTTCCAACCCATGCCATACTAAATACTACAGCAATATTGGCATGATTTAAATCTTCCATCCACCTGTTCAAAAGAGGAATTATAAGGAAAATGCAGCAATAACAAATCAAGAATGATGAAGCTGATAAATAAGTTTTAAAACAGCAAAATTTAAAATCTCCTTTGAAAGGGTTAAACAGGGAAGAAATAAAGTTGGCATGCAGGAACAAGCCAAACTTTGTATCATCTTCTAATTTTATCACAGTCAAGTAATATGAACCCTAAGGCTGTCATGAATCTCAAAACTACTTTGGGTTTTCAATTTTTAAAGACTCATATTGAGCACATTTCCTTATTATATGCTTTAATATTTTTTCTACATGCATAATGTATGTTTTAGCTAATTTGCTTTGTACACTTAATTGACCAGATGAAACTTCAAAATGCTAGTAAACTGCTCTATGTTAAAAGCTAGAGAACATTAATCTTGGCTTTTATTTTTGAAACTAAATTTGGTTTCTGTACAATATTTTAAAAATAAACTTGTTAAAATTTTTTGCCAATTATCTATGCACAACTGTTATACAATTGCTGTACAGATTAATGTTTGATTAGTTTTATCTTAATGAATTTGAACTTAATGTCTAGGTCTTTTATATAAGCATTAGATTTTTATAAAAAAAAGATTACAGAGAAAGTAAAGTAACCCTTTTCTGGAGCAAAACAAATATTACTTCTAAGTTGAATATTGAAAAAGAAGCTTTAATAGAATGAGAAGCTGAAGCCTAGTATAAAGTTTCATTTCAACCGGTCATTTTATCCATTTGATTAGCATAAAAAACCCAATGATGATAAACAGAATAAGAAATCAGTTTTAGTAAGCATTCTGGCTTTGTCCCTGGTTTTCTACACATCTATTCTTTCTGAATTTATCTCCACTCTGTCATTTTTTCTTAAATTACTTGAATCATTCCAAATTGTGTTCAAGAGACAAAGGCAAACATACATGGAATTCTAGCTACTCAGTAGCAATGGTTCCTGGAGGCACTTAGAAATGTGAAGTCCAACGAGAAAATTTTTGAAAATACGGGCCAAACGCACTATTCCCGAAGTTGCCTTTAGAGTCATCACTTGTATCTTTGGTCATCAGAACTCTCAGAGGGCTCCTGGGGTTCCTGGTGCCTGTGGACATAACCTGCAGAGTCCCTCCCCTTACACATGGGTAAACTCATGGATATGATGGATGCCACTCTTGTGGTTAGGCTGTGTTACACTGCGAAGGTCAAGGGACATTTGTAGATACAATTAAGGCCCCCACTCAGTTGACTCTGAATAAAGGGAAAAGATATTATCCGTCAGGGGCTTGACCCATAGGTGAGCCCTAGCAAACAGGGACACGCATGCAGAGACTCTCTTCAGGCTCTGAAGGAGTAAGCTGCCACCCAGTGGAAGGGCTTCCCAGAGGGCCACAGGGCACGGAACAGCAGAGACCTCTTGGAGCCGAGTTTGGGGCCCTTGTCCTTTAAGAACGCTGAGACTATAGTCCTAAAGCCACGGGGAACAGAACTCGGCCAACAATCACAAGACTTTGCAAGAGGACCCTGAGCTACAGAAAGAAATGCAGCCTGGATAAAATTTTGACTGTCTTGTGAGACTGCGAGCAGAAGACCCTGTGTGGCTGTGTCCCAGCTCCTGACCCACAGAAACTGCGAGACAACACATGCGTGTTGCTTCAGTTTGCTAAATTGGTGGTAATCTGTCACACAGCAATAGAAAACTAACGTGATGTTTATATATAGATTTTGAAAGTTTTTGCACCAGAACAAGCTATCTTCTCATCCTATTTTCTGTGAAATTTCTGAAGTAACCACATCGATTTATTGCCAATGCTAGAAATGTGAGTACTGAAGATGCCTACTGTACATCAATTATTCTCTAGAATTCTATGTGTTTCCATCGTTTTTACTGAAATTCACTCAAGGTTTTGAGGTTTTCCAGTAGCCTACACTCTGGAACTAGGTGGGCATTATTACCAAGGACATAAATCCTTTGAAGATTAAAAACTTCTATTTCCTTTCATGCTTTCCAGAAGCAGCAATAACAATACCAGGTCGACTGATGTTTCAAAACTCAAAAACTAATTCTGGGGGTCTCCTGTAAGAAACTGAGGATTGCTTCAGGCAACTTTTACTGTGACTTGATGTTACGAGAAGTAAAAAAGTAAAACAGGAAAAAAAATTGCATTTAACTTAAATTTCCACCCCTCTGCCAAACTGTGAGATTGACCAAACACTTTGACCAAGAACTCTACAGTGACAATTGTAAAGAAAAATCCTACAGGAATGAGAAGAAAGCACAATGCTGTCCTTTGCTTGACAGGGAATATTTCTAGGAGTCAGAGGAGTTGTAATACTTTATTTACTTTTTTTGAGATAACATTTTTAATTTACATTATAGTCAAAGGCTTAATGACTCCACTAAATAGGGTTCAACAAATATAAGCAAAAAAAACCTATAATCCAGCAGGAAATAGGCAAGGGCTATAAATAATAATCAAATGAAAAGATGTTTAACTCTGCTCACATGAAGTACATTTTAAAATACAAAACTATGATAAGTAATTTTAGTGCCTCCTTTGCTAGAGGTCTTATTCAAAAATTCATTCTCCTGTGAAAACTGTCCATGGTGAATGCTGCTCAGAACAACAGCATCTTATCTTTTCTGTTTGGAAGATGTAATTCAAATTGTCAGAGAGGACTTAACTGTTACATGTGCCTTTCTAAAAAGTGTCAAAGTAAAAAATAGAAAGGTTAGTTTCTCTCTCTTTTTTTAATATTTATTTTTATTTATTTGAAAGACAGAGTTATGGAGAGAGAGAGAGAGGCAGTCAGAGAAAGAGGTCTTCCATCCCCTGGTTCACTCTCCAAATGGCTGCAACAGCCACAGTTGCGCCGATCCAAAGCCAGGGGCCAGGAGCTTCTTCCAGGTCTCCCACGCAGGTGCAGGGGCCCAAGGACTTGGGCCATCTTCTACTGCTTTCCCAGTCCACAGCAGAGGTGGATCAGAAGAGGAGCAGCTGGGACTAGAACTGGTGACCATATGGAAGGCCGGCGCTTCAGGCTGGGTGCCACAGCACCAGCCCTGAAAAGTTAGTTTCATTAAGGTTCATTTTTAGTCATGAACTGTTTGAAACCAAGCAACCTCTGCACTTTACTTTCAAAATCCAATGACTGGGCAGTCAGAAAAGATCCCTAAATTCTCTAAGTTTGGTTGTTCATGACTTTGGATAGTTTCCTGTTGCTTGTCACCACCTAACACCTAAAAATTGGTAATAACAGTTACAAATTGTTCTGTTTTTACCAGAATAACTAAAAACTATCTCAAGCTTTGGTCTATTAAGTGGCCTCAAGAGAGCCAGGAGGCAGTTAAAGAGATCAAATCTCTGCATGTTGATATTTCCAAGAATCAGGCTAGAAATGATAAAGGCTACAAATTATGGAGTACCTGCTATGTGCCATGAACTGAAAATTTCTAAACTCCTACTGTTGTTATCTCGGATAGCTGGTTATTGCTACTGTACCTACTTACAACACAGTAATTAGACAGTAAGAGAGACTAAGCAACTTGCCCCAAATCGTACAGCTATCAAGCAGTATTTCAGATTCAGGCTTCTCTGGTTCTAGAGCTTGTATCATGGCCCAAGTCTTTGGGCCCCTGCAACCACGTTGGGGATCCAGAGGAAGCCCTTGGCTCCTGGATTCGTATCAGCTCATCTCTGGCCATTGTGGCCATTTGGGGAGTGAAGCAGCAGTTGGAAGACCTCTCTCTCTCTCTCTGGCTCTACCTCTCTGTCTTTCAAATAAATAAAATAAATGTTTTTAAAAAGTATAAAAAAACCTTGCATGTTCCATAAAACACAGCAATCTCATATAGTTTCTGTAGTACACCTATAAAAACAGTTTCCTAGTTAAATCAATAAAATTTATTGATAATGTTACAGTTTCTAATTTGGTTATCCACAGGAAAAATATCAAAGAAAGGTTATGTCAGTTGCAGAAGAATATGCAAAAAATGAAAATGACTGAGAAGTCCACTAAGACTCATTCGTCAGAGTCGGGGACTGATGCAGCAGTTAAGATGCTGCTTGGCAAAAAATGTCCTACATGAAGGATCTTTGTGAATGAGACCCCAGTGGAAAGAAGGGGCCATCAAAGAAGGATGTACTTTTCTCTGAAGGGAGGAGAGAACTTCCACTTTGCTTATGGACTTGTCCAAATACTGATGGAGTCTGTGGTCACAAAAGGCTTCCATAGCCTTGGCAGTTCATGGCCAAGAACCTCAGGTGATCACTGACGTCATAAATAAGAGTGTTAATTGTTAAATCAACAACAGAAGTCAGTGTGCACTTACTCCCCATGTAAGACCTTTGCCCTTAATGAATTGTACTAGGAGAATTAACTGCAAATCTTGTTCTCAAACAGTACTTTATATGTTGTGTATGTGTGTGGGTGCAAACTGGTGAAATCTTTACTTAGCAAAGAGTTGGTTCTTGGTATATAAAGCTAAACTAAAATGAACCATAATGAAAATTATGGATGGCAGAGGGAGTAGGAGGTGGGACGGGAGTCAGGGTGGGAGGACGGATATGGGGGAAAATACCACTACATTCCTAAAGCTGTACCTTTGAAAAATGTATTCATTAAACAAAAGTTTTTAAAAAAAACATAGAGGAAGCTGGGTGTGGTTCATTAATTTTAACAAATATACTAAAATGAGATGTTAATGGGGGAATGGGAGGACACATATATGGGAACTCATATTACTACCTCACATTTTTTGTTTTATAAATTTGCAATCAATAAAAAATATTTATGTAAAAAATAGACAAAAAAAGAAAGATGCTGCTTGGGTGCACACATCCTGTGCTGGAGTGCTTGTGGTCAAGCCTGCGCTCCACTTCAGATTCCAGTTTCCTCCTAATGTGCACTCTGGAAGCAGCAGAAGCTGGTTCAAGCAGTTGGGTCCCTGGAACTTACGTGGGAGACCTGGATGAGCTCCTGGCTCCTGACTTTGGCCTGGCTATTGCAGGCATTTCAGGGGCTGAAACAGCTGGTACAAGATCTCTCTCTGTCTCTGTCTTGTTTCTCTCTCCCTCTCTCTCTCTCTCTCTGTCTCCTCCTCCCTCCCTCCCCCGCCTTTCAAATAAAAAATAAATAAATTTTTTAAAAAGTAATAATTTGTTTTATATATCAAACTTTTTTGGACTTAGTAGGGATTTAACTTAACACAATGAATATATTATCTGTTATTCTAACATAGAACCTCCACAAAATAAACATCACATAGATTTAGAAGACAATCATGGCTGGCGCAGTGGCACAGTGGGTTAACGCCCTGGCCTGAAGCGCTGGTATCCCATATGGGCGCCGGTTCAAGACCCGGCTGCTACACTTTTCAGTTCTCTGCTATGGCCTGGGAAAGCAGTAGAAGATGGCCCAAGTCCTTGGGCCCCTGCACCTGTGTGGGAGACCTGGAAGAAGCTCCTGGCTCCTGGCTCCGGATTGGTGCGGCTCCGGCCATTGCGGCCAATTGGGGAGTGAACCAGTGGATGGAAGATCTCCCTCCCCCCCTCCCCGCCCCGGCCATTGCAGCCAATTGGGGAGTGAACCAGCAGATGGAAGATCTCTCTCCTCCCTCCCGCCCCCTGGCCATTGCAGCCAACTGGGGAGTGAACCAGTGGATGAAGACCTCTCTTTCTCTCTCTCTGCCTGTCTACTCTCTGTGTAACTCTGACTTGCAAATACATAAATCTTTTTTTTTTTAAAGAAGACAATCATGACAGCATACTAAGTTGTAAAACAGTATATATATTTGGCATTGACCATATATTTTTAACTACTCAACAAGTTGATTCTTCTACTAAAAACTTCTGAAAACCATGTTATCTCTCTATTCATAATCAGAAAGGATGAAAAATTCTGCTTTTACGGCTCACTAATACTGATATCTTCCAATTCCAGACTATATATTATAATGCAGTAATACAGGTAACACACAAACACACACATACACATGTATACACGTATTTAGAATTTAGTAAGTCTTCAAATCTAGGAAGGTCTCTGAGTTATTAAGTCAATGTCAAAATAGTTAGGCAGCTAAGTTGAGGCATTTAATTCACAGGAAAATGTGATTTTAAAGAAACTAAGAAAAGTGCTCCGGGGCCGGTGCTGTGGCATAGTGGGTAAAGCTGTCGCTTGCAGTGCCGGCATGCCATATGGATGCCAGTTCAAGTCCCTGATGCTCCACTTCTGATCCAGCTCTCTGTTTTGGCCTGGGAAAGCAGTAGAAGATGGCCCAAGACCTTGAGCCCCTGAACCTGTGTGGGAGACCTGGAAAAAGATCCCGGCTCCTGGCTTTGGATCAGCACAGCTCTGGCCATTGAGGCCATCTGAGGAATGAACCAGCGTTTGGAAGACTTACTCTCTCTCTCTCTGCCTCTGCATCTCTGTAACTCTGCCTTTCAAATAAATAAATAAATCTTCAAATAAATAAATTTTTTTAAAAAGAGTGCTCCAAGGAGAAGACTGTGATCAGCTTTCACTACTGTTTGAGAGGTTAGGTACATATAATGACGTGAGGAAAAAGTTGTGTGAGATTTGTCAATATACATATTTGCCATCATGTTAAAAAAAAATGAGCTCCAGGAGACTGAAGCACATGGAAGACAGGATATAGAGCTTTATAGAATCAAAGGGAAGCCGGCGCCACGGCTCACTAGGCTAATCCTTGGCCTTGCGACGCCGGCACACTGGGTTCTAGTCCCGGTCCGGGTGCCGGATTCTGTCCCGGTTGTCCCTCTTCCAGGCCAGCTCTCTGCTGTGGCCAGGGAGTGCAGTGGAGGATGGCCCAAGTGCTTGGGCCCTGCACCCCATGAGAGACCAGGAGGAGGCACCTGGCTCCTGGCTCCTGGCTTTGGATCAGCGCGGTGCGCCGGCCGCAGTGCACCAGCCGTGGCGGCCATTGGAGGGTGAACCAACGGCAAAAGGAAGACCCTTCTCTCTGTCTCTCTCTCACTGTCCACTCTGCCTGTCAAAAAAAAAAAAAAAAAAAAAAAAAATTAAAAAAAAAAATATAGAATCAACGGGAAGAAAAGAAGCAGGGGAAGTAGGTGTAATCCTGACTCTTACATGAAATTAACCTGTATTAGACAGAAGAAAAATTGGGTAGTGGCTCTCAGGAGTTGCAGGGAAGCAAGGAAAAGGTTTGTGACAATGGGAGAGCTGCAACCATGCTTGAATGCTATGGGAGGGGCCGGCCCAAACCCATGGACAGCAGCCAATGTGGGAAAGAAGTCCTTAAGGAGTGAGTGGAGGAGCCAGGATTTGAACCCAGGGGTTGAAAGCTCTTGCTCTTTTCAGTTTACATTTCTTCCAAGATGCCATTTCTAGGAAAAAACCCGTCATATATCTATCTTACTGATAGAAGCCTATCAGTTTTCTTGCAGATATTCCAACCCTAAATGATACTCATTGCTATTGTGATGACTGTTCTTTTTAGATCTGGGGAGCAGTTTGCCCATTTGTGACTGTGAGGCTCACGATGTCAGTGTATGCGTAGTGACACTGTTTGAACCCAGGATGGAAGCTGTGACCAGTGCTGTGGTTGATAACTCATCCACCAGCGGCAGCTTTGTGCTCAGACACCCCTCTTTCAGACATGGAGCTACTATGCTGTCCTCCAGCAGTTCCCACACAGGCAAGAACAGGACCCCGCAGAACCACTTCTGCGACCCTGTGACGAGATCATCTTTTCCTCTGAAGGCTGAGTAAAGGCTGTGGTTGGACAGATTAATCACAGTCGAGGGACCCCTCTGTTCCACTGGGTATAAACATACACTGCTTGATACCTGGAGAAAGTACTGCGCTTTTCTCAGGTTTGTGTCCTAATGGTAAAAGCCATTAGGGTTCATTCTAATGTAATTTATTATGATTAACACACTCAACAATAAAAAGGGTAAAACATTCAGACTATTTTGACTTTTAGCCTTTTTCAGTGAATAAAAATGTTTTAAAATCATTTTTATGATGGAGAGAATGAAATGAAATTTAATACAGCTTCTGAGGTTTATCCTTTTTATTCTATAGGCAGCCATTTAAAATGAGCTAAAAGGACCCCCAAAAGAATTACCACATCATAAAGAAGTTCAGGTAATTTAAAAGGTTTGGTGACACAAGTGATTTCTTCAATTTTTAAAAGATGGGAGTATGAAGTAAAAATTACATGGATTATTCAGGGGGAAGGAACGATGAGTCCTCTAATGTATTCCAAATGTTCGTTTGTGAGCGAAAATTTACAACCATGGAGAAAAAAGAATAGACACAAGGAAATGGCCACAGAACAACCTGGTTTCTGCGCCAACACTAAAGTCTGCTGACTCTTTAGAGGATTTGCTCTTCTATCAAGGTAAACAGAGACACCCCAGTGACAGGCCTGGAATTTAAAAGCTGTGTTCTGTGCTCCATATACTTATAAAAGGTCAGGGATCACCCAGCCAGTCCATTCTCTATGTGTTATCAGAAAAAATGATTTTTGACTCAAGACAGCAAACACACACATTCACAGAGGGACTGAAGATAAGGAAATTTCTGAGAAAACCAAATTATTTTGTAGGCATTAAAAATATAGTATAGAAGCTGACACTGTGGCACAGCTGGTTACGCTGTGGCTTGTGATGCTGGCATCCCACATCAGAACACTGGTTCAAGTCCCAGGCACTCTGCTTCTGAACCAGTTCCCTGCTAATGTGCCTGGGAAGGCAGTGGAAGATGCCCTATGTGCTTGGGCCCCTGCCACCCATGGGGGAGACTCAAACGGAGCTCCTGATTCCTGGCTTTGGCCTGTATCTGATCTGGATGCTGCAGCTATGTTGGAAGTAAATTAGTAGATAGAATATTCCTCAAAAAAAAAAAATTCTCAATGTGTCCCTTCCTCTCTGTCACTACACATTTCAAATAAGTAAATAAATAAACCTTCCAAAATATATAAAGTATAATGTGCTGTAATGTTTATTCATTCTGTTTAGATACCTAGTTTGAAAAGTTAAAAGACAATAGGTAGATACCTCAAAAATCTGAATAAAGACTTATCATATGGGCCAGCCATCCCACTCCTGGGAATTTACCCAAGGGAAATGAAATCAGCATATAAAATACTAATCTGTACCCCCTTATTTATTGCAGCTCAATTCACAACAGCTAAGATATGGAATCAATCCAGATGTCCATCGACTGAAGACTGGATAAAGAAATTAAGATATATATATATATACACACACACACACACACACACACTATGGAATACTACACAGCAGTAAAAGAAAAAATGAAATCCTGTCGTTTGCAACAAAATGGATGCACCTGGAAACCATTATACTTAGTGAAATAAACCAGTCCCCAAAAGACAAATACAATAAGTTTTCCTTGATCTGTGGTACCTTTAGGTAATAGAGTCCCTAAAAGGTAATCAATCTATAGGAATTAAACTGACATTTTGAGATTTGATGATTTTTACAACCCTTGTTTCAACTGTTGAGGAACAGTGTTTTTCTCTTCATACTATTTGTTGAACTCTTTACTTAGTGTAGGGTTAATCTTATTAGTATAAAGTTAACTGAAAATAGATCTTTGTAAAAGTTAAGAATGGGAATAGGAGAGAGAGGAGGAAGAAGGGTGGGAGGGAGGGTAGGGTGGGGTGGGAAGTATCACTATATTCCTCAGTCTGTATATAGGAAATACATGAAACTTGTACAACTTAAATAAATTTTTTTAAAAAGTTAAAAATTCAGTCACACATATATTTTGTTTATATCTGCCGTGTAGAACATGGTAGCTATTAGCCATATGTGGCTACTTTAATTTTAATGAATTAAAATTAACTTAAAGGTTCAAGGGCTGAGCATGGCCATAGCTCAAGTGGCTAATGGCTACAACATTGGAGAGTGCAGACACTGAGCAGCTCTACCATTGCAGAATTCTCCATGAGAAAGCATGTTTATGAAAATGGAATTGAGATAAGTTTACTTTTGTAAAAAAATTTGAAAATCCATGCATATGGAGAGTCTTGAAAAGTTCATGAAAAATGTGTATAATGAAAGAAACTATATATGGATTTCAAAAAGCATTGGCACCAAAATAAACCTATCTCTTAATTCTATTTTTTGCATGATCTTTCTGAAGTGCTGTTGTATTAGACAGCTCTGGTATGTGATACCAAATAACTTTTCACTCTTTTGATCTTGCTTTACAGTGGCAGATAAATATTAACTTTGTATTTTTCAGCATATTAATCCTTTTTTAAGCCCCAAAGCAAAATATATATACTGTTCCATCACAGAATTGTGTCATGGGAAAACAATGAAAGGCTTTTCCTCTTCATCGTCAACAAGCTGGAGGTAAATACCCTTGTACGTAGTTGTCTTGGAATATAACATCAACCTCGATAATGTGAACTTAAGTGTGTGTATTAAAATGTGCTCCCTTCTGCCAGTTAAAACAGGACTGAAATCTTGGCGTTTCAGGTCTGACTGACAACTCTGATTCTGAACGCAACGCCTCGCCTGGGATGCTCCAGGATGGGGCTCTGGAGCGCTTCAAGACCCGGTGCTCACTGAGCACAGGCGAAGCACTCATCCCTTTATTTAACGTAAAAATTTGAAACCGATTGAAACATTTTTTGGTGGAAAAAGAAATATAATTTTGGGCCCCCTCAAATTGCTTGAACTGTGGAATCAAGTAATAAACACCAGAAAAGGTTCTGTCAGCTAGAATCGAGGCTTAGTGCAGTCAGCATTTTCGTGCTAAACCTTATTATGGCAAAGCATTTGATTTTTCATCCCTGTACTCTGTTCATTCCCACAAATAAACTACTTTGACCTCCACCTGTTACTTAGCGAAATTTGCCTGCCATCCTTCAATAACCCTATTCTTTGCTTTCAAAGGCCTTTGTGTCTCTGAGAAAGTGGGAGGACGGAGTTGTGCAATGAATGGAGCTGGTATCACTTTATAACTATTCAGTAGTTCATAGTTCAAACTAGAAGCTACAGAGCAAAATAAAATGATTTTATGAAAAGGCAGTGCCTGTAGGTGCTGGAAGGGGGCAACACGTCTCATCAATTTTACATGACATTTTTCACAGACAGAGGTTCTCTCTGGAGTTCTCATCTAATGCAATAAAGCTCTAGTCAGTCGCTTATAAGTAAACCTCTTTTTTAAAAAATTGGAGGTAGGGCAGGGGAAGGGGTTGGGCGAGGCAGGTGTTTAGAGGAGTCACTAAGATGGCTGCATCCCACACCAGAGTGCCTTGGTTCAGTTCCTTGTTGCGCTTCTGATTGCAGCTTCCTGCTGGGGTGCACCCTGCGAGGCAGTGGGCATGGCTCAGGTACTTGGGTTTCTATGAAGTTCCCGCTCTCTGGGCTCCAGCCTGGTCCATCTGTTGCAGGTACTTGGGGAGTAAATCAGTGCATAGGAGCTCTCTCTGCCTAAATAAATATTCTAAAAATAATAAATACAAGAATTGTGTCTTTGTTTTAGATTGATGAATCAAAGGGTCATTTCAAAGCTTAAAACTTCTTGAAGTACGTTCACTACATTGCTATTCTGCAAAACATAATGAACAGCTAACCTCAAATACAGCTTCATGGATACATAAGGGCTGCATCATTACTAGGCACCACTAAAACCAACAAAAAGTCAAAAGGAAAACAATCGTACATATTTAAATCTCACAACTACGTGTGCTGTTTTCTGAAGTACGACAGCCAACAAAATAATTTGCTGTGCTTTTTAACAATAACACACCAGAAAAAGGTATTCTGTGTAAAGTCACATTTCTAAAGATTAGTGTTTCGTTCAACAGAAGAGACAGTGTCTGTCTAATTACAGTAAATACTTATCCGAGAAGGATCAGCAGGATGTTTCTGTTCACTGTCATTCTTTGTGACAACGTAATGATAGATCCGTTCACTTATGAGTGCAATTATTAAAAACTGTGCTGTTTTCCTAGCTGTCTTCATATCTTGGAAATATTTTATTAAAAATTACTTATCTGACACAAAGGGTAAATGCTTGGCAGAGTGTTGCATATCAATTCAGTAAATGGGGTAGTTCCATGCAGGCGTGAGGTCTTGGCTGTGCCTTATTTAGGTTCACAGAGACTTGAGCACCAAAAAGTTTCCATATTGGAGTGAGTGATTCACCCTTTTTCCTCCTGGTCTTGTTTGGCCAAAGTCTAAAGTTTGGTTTTCACTTAAACTAAAAACTGCGCATGGCCGACATTTTCTCTGGAGTCATGATTTAACACTTCTTTTTCACATTCACACCTTTTTTTGGAACTCAACACAAGGATCCAATTTTACTCTGACAACTCCCCACAGGCCAATCAGAACGAGTTGCTAGCTATCTACTATCTTCTGAGCCTTTTTTTTTCTTTTCCACTCATGCAATGAACTTTACCCAGCACCTGTGAGAAAAAGGTCTCTATGCAAGACCAAAACAAGAAAGCAAACCAGCTGGGCACTATGTCTAGGCTGGCTGTCCCCAAATCAAACAACTCTTTCAACTCTTTCCCTGTATTTTGAAGGAGACAAACCTAGTGCCCAGGCTGCTGCTTCCTTTCAACTTCTACCAATGCTGTCCTCCAAGGTGAAAGACAGCCTAATATGGGTACTGGATGTCAGCTCCTCACTGGGCCCCTCTCATGGGAAGAGTTTATCTGTGTCTCTGGCAGTTGTCAACTTAAGACTACTAACAAGTAGGCCAAGTGACAGATAATGATGTTTGTAATAAATCATATCATTGCAAAAGTCTCCAAATGTGTGGTTAGGACAAAAATGTTTGTGACTCCCCATATAATACTATGTGTTAAAAATATTTTTTTTTAACTAAACACACGTTAAGGTTTAGACGCTGATGAACAAACTCATAAAAAACATCAAACATATCAAAAGGAGAGAAATTACTAGTTAAGTCTTTTGAGGATAAGATTTCTGAAGGAAAAAAAAAAAAGTCATCCACTGGAAGAAAGAACTCTTAAAATTAGAAGCAGGTGTCACCACCACGAAGCGATAAATATCAAAGAATAACTGGCCCTGAAAAGCATTCTTAAAAATCCCATGCTACTTTTAATCCTTACACGTGTATTCTGACATTAGAACATGGGGTGCTGCTTGTGTGAGTCCCTGAAGAGTGTCACAGCGTGGGAGGAGCTGCACAGCCATTTTGGTCAGCCTTTTCCTCGGCTGGCTTCAGGAAATGGCCGCAAGACAGATGGCAAATTCTGACTGGTATTAAGTCCCGAGGCATCATGATATCCCAGAATTCATTAATCTTGGAAGCTAATCACGGTTAAGTGGTTTTTGGGTTGGGCTGGCTAACACAGCAGTATAATCTGGCACTGCAGAGGACACTTCAGATTAGAAATGGATATTGGGTTGCCATTCCTTGAATTTCTCATGACTTGTGTGTGTTTCCAGCTATGCAAATGAAAACTGTAAACTATGTCTCAGTACCCAGTAGACTCTCTAGTGGAAGATCTCTAGACACTGGAATGCTTCTTCAGTATGAAGAACAATAAGATGCTTAGACCACACTGAAACAGACGAGAGGGAGCATTATCTGGATAAAACATTCACAGCTGTCTGTAAAGCCAGTTTCCAGAGTGGGTGAAGGGGCTGGCCCGAAAGCAGAGTCCCTCACTCCAAACAGAGCAGAAAAATCAAGAACCAAAGTACCCTCTATTTTAAATCCAAAGGTGTCATGGGCACTGTGAGTCGTTAAAGGCAACCAAAACACTGTATTTAGTGGGTTCAGTTATTCTGCTTCAGTTTGATTTTTCATTAAGACATAGTATGGAATAAAGTGACTTTTTTATTCCAAAAGTTTTCTCACATTTGGGAGACAGGCTCTCTGACCGGGTACTGGCAAGAACTCTTTCCACTGCAGTACTCGGTGTGCTGTTTAGGAATCCATCAGGCACAAGCCTCTGGTTCATTCTGTGGATGGGAACATTTCTCATAATCTTCCATGATGTCACTCCCCCATCGTCTTGAAGTGGGTGCGATGTCTGTGATTACCTGATGAGTTTATGAAGTACCTGAATGGTTGGATGGATGGAGCTGATTTATCACTATCGGCAGGATTGTCATCCTCTGTCCAGCAGGAAGGCAGCTGGGAGTGCAGCCCCATCAGAAACCGCAACTGCACAGGCAGAGAGGTGACTGACTCCTGCGACCTGTGTGGGCCCAAGGACTGCTTTCTTCTTTTCTCCTCCATTCCCCATGTGAAAACCCCTTAATCACAGTATTAACAAGCTGTTTTGGCCATCACAGATGGAACTTTATTTCCATATAAACTGGTAGTTTTATACTCAGTTATTTAACATTTAAACAGTGTTATTAGTATGCAGGAAAAAAATTAAAAACATGTAATAGAGGGAAATAATTCTGGAAATATTATTATTAGAAACCAGAAACACTTTTTAAAATTAAATATATGCACATAATATACATATATACATATGTATGCACATCACATATATATGAAGGTACTTCAAAAATGTCATAGAAAATAGAATTAAAAGATAGGTTCATTTTGGTGCAAAAATGTTTCAAAATCCATGCAAGATGGTAGTTCATGGGAAATGCATATTATAAAAAAATCTGTGTGTGGAATTCAAAAAAAATTTGCCCTACATTGAGCTTATCTTTTAATTCCATTTTCCATGA
The DNA here is from genome assembly GCF_051225735.1 of Oryctolagus cuniculus. NCBI lineage: Eukaryota > Metazoa > Chordata > Mammalia > Lagomorpha > Leporidae > Oryctolagus > Oryctolagus cuniculus. The sequence goes on from NC_142873.1 coordinate 112,151,317, forward strand.
ACTTTCTGCAGTACCCTTATATAAATGGATGTGTGATGTGTATGCATACATGTAGCTTAGAATAATGTGTGGCCAATATTCAGTGCTATTACTATTGTTTATAAAACAGTTATGTTTAAAGTTTTAGCAGCATTCCAGTGACAGAATACAACCAAATATGTCTTAATTGCTAATCAAACCGTGGCATTACTTGAGCTTACGATCTATCTACATTTGTATTCATAGAATAGTATAAAATAACACAGGTATTTAAGTACTTTTCCTTATATCAGAGGCTAACACTACCTTCTGTTTGAGATTTCCAAATATTTAATAATATTTATTAGATACAGGAAAACACGAGAGCAAATTCTTAGTATGTCTTTTCTTCCTTCTTTCATTTTAATTCTACCCAATTCTGAAATTCACAAGTCAGAAAACTGTTTTCTGGGTGCACTGTATTCGGGTCCTTACCACCTATACCCACCTACACAAGAGACCTAGGCTGAGTTCTAGACTCCCAGCTTCAGATTGGGCCAGGCATGGCTGTTGCAGGTTATTTGGGACATGAACCGGGTAATGAAAGCTCTTTCTCTGTCTCCATCCCCTTCCTGTATTCCCCGCACCACCTTCCCCAATCCTTTTCAAATAAATTTCTTTTTTTTTTTCTTTTTTTTTTTTTGACAGGCAGAGTGGACAGTGAGAGAGTGAGACAGAGAGAAAGGTCTTCCTTTGCCATTGGTTCACCCTCCAATGGCCGCCGCGGTCGGCACGCTGCGCTGATCCGATGGCAGGAGCCAGGTATTTATCCTGGTCTCCCATGGGGTGCAGGGCCCAAGCACTTGGGCCATCCTCCACTGCACTCCCTGGCCACAGCAGAGAGCTGGCCTGGAAGAGGGGCAACCGGGACAGAATCCGGCGCCCTGACCGGGACTAGAACCCAGTGTGCTGGTGCCGCAAGGTGGAGGATTAGCCTATTGAGCCACGGCGCCGGCCTCAAATAAATTTCTAAAGAATAGATGGAAATTTTTTAAAAAGACAGTCAGGTGGCCAGGGTTGAAGCACAGCAGGTGAAGGTGCTGCCTGCACCCCCAGCATCCAATATGGGTGCCTGCTTCCTGCTGTGGCCTGGGAAAAGCAGAGCAGTGGGAGATGGTCCAAGTGTTTCAGCCCCACATGGAAGACCAGGATGAAAGCTCCTGGCTCCTGCCTTCAACCTGGTTCAGCCCTGGTTGTAGCAGCCATCTGGGGAATGAATCACTGGATGGTGGATCTCTTTCTCTATCTCTCCCTCCTTCTCTGCAGCTCTGACTTTTCAATAAATAAATAAATAAATAAATAATAAATAAATGTTTTTTTAAAAATAGTCTGGATAAGGAAGGTAAAGGCATTTTTGAAGCGTGGGTAGGGTGCTCATCCTGTAATACAATTTTCCTGTTAGAACATCTTATGTGGGTGAAATTTCTATGTTAAAGAAGGGTCATTTAAAAACAGGTCCCTTGTTGCTGTACCAACACTCCCTGGGGTACCAGTCTCTAATGAGCAGGTGCCAATACTAAAGAGATAATGGAAGACGATGCTGTCACAGAATGATGCTTTCCCACTGCTCCATAAATGCAGAAGAAAAGCTGAGACATTGATCCTATGGCAATGTTCTGTAACAGTGACTGTTCCCATTACAGCAGGAGACAGTGGGAGATTTAATCATTTTCCCTAATATATGCTAGTGCAGCAGAGTGTCCATGATCAATGCACTATTGTTATCAGTCGGCTGCCTTTTTATTGGCACTCATAATGGGCCTCCTCTGTGTCTCAGTCAGAAGTAGAAGGTGGTGAACTTCCTCCACTCTTACAACTGGTAAATGACCGCTGGCAGTCAAATTAGGACTGGCAGAATGAGGAATTCCAGTGAACCTAAAATTACAACGAATTAATAGAAGTCCGCAAAATCCAACTGTGTTCCTAGCCGTTGTGACACTGATCCTTAGTGCTAACTGCCCTGGGTCGCTGGCTGATCAGATATTTACCAAAGTAGCCTTTGATAGATGCCTTTACACTGTTTTTAAAACGTGTTTCTTTACTCAATGATTGTGATAGACACTGAGGGTGTGCTATCAGAGTACTTATTTTTGACTTTCAAAAATGAAACAACTCAGTCACTGCTTTGGGAAGAAGTTTATCTTCCAAAGCATTTAAGAAAATAACTACAATCAAATTTACTACTCATCAAATTTGGACTTTTAGACTTTCCCCGAATTATATGGAATTTCCACCATCCTGGATGATGTAATTGTGTCTGTTAACAGTTTCATGATCCCAATATACTTGAAGGCATGTTAGAATTCTAAGTATTTTTCTACAGGAGAAAATTTAAGTACCCTCTTACATCTATGTTCAGTCATTGAAAGACGCAGAGCTACCTCACCACTAAGGGAGAAATGGGTGAAGGAAACTGAAATTTACATACATCAGCACTGAGAGGCAGAGAGACATGAAGACACCAGTCTAGATGCAGTTTAGCTGCCACCCTTGAAGGAAGCTGTCTGAATTCCACAGTCACACCGCACAGTTTTCTTCACCTCTACAACACTCGACACTGTCTGCTGGGTAAGGTCTGGCTCCCTCAGTTCCCTAACGAGGGCGTTCACATGATTAGAGAACAGCAACTTTCAGAAGGGACTCCAGCCATCACTACTTCGTGTGACAGTCATAACTCTGTGACGGACGAGGCAGAAAGAACCATTCCCACGTTGCAGACTGTGACTGACACTTGAGGACATTCAGAGTTTGTCCTTGGAGACAGGGACTCGAGGGAGCCACCTTGATACCTACTCTGGTACCCTCCACACAGCTGGCACACAATGTTGATTCGACCACTTGGCCTGTCTTGAATCACAGCGACTAGGTGACTGGCCATCCGTGTACATGCTGAGGCACTTCAGCTGGAAAACCGTGTGGGAGACAGAAATGCAAGAATTTCCTTTCTTGTGAGGTAGCAGGAGTTGCCCAGAGTACAACCTTTTCTTATTTGTTTGAAAATAGGTTACATTTCTATGTAGCATAGTCCTAGAGACATTCCAACTTCACATATAGAAGAAAGCTGGGGAGTACAACATTTAAACCTCAGGTAGGGGCCAGAGCTTTGGCATAGAAGGCTAAGCCTCCACCTGCAGTGCTGGCATCTGATATAAGTGCCGGTTCGAGTCCCGGCTGCTCTACTTCTGATCCAGCTTCCTGCTAATGTACCTGGGAAAGCAGTGGAAAGATGGCCCAAGTGCATGAGCCCCTGCATCCACGTGGGAGACCTAGAAAAAGCTCCTGACTTCTGGCTTTGGACGGGCCCAGCCCTGGCCATTGCGGCCATTTGTGGTATGAGCCAGCAGTTGGAAGATTCTTTCCCTCTCTCTCCTTTTCTCCTTGTATCTCTGCCTTTCAAACAAATAAATAGTCTTTAAAAAAAAAAAAAAAAAAGCTCAGATGGCCTCCAATTCTGGACATGTATCAGTCTCTGTCAGTGCTTCTCAAACCCTGACATGTGTAGGCATCACACCCTGTCAATACAGGTGGGGCCTGACAATCTGGATGAAGGTATTTCCCTCAAAAAGTTCACAGAAAAACACAGTTTAACAGTATTCTGGTGCCAAAAATTAAAGTCCCTGCAAATGAATGGTCTTCAAGGTCATGGGAAACACGTATCTTGAACATCTTTGCATGGACTTCAAAATGTTTTTGCCCCAGAATAAACTTATCTTTTAATTCTGTTTTCCCACACACCTGATGAAGCACTTTCATGTTTCTGATAAGCTCCCAGCGATGCCATGCTGCAGGCTCTCAGACCACTTGGAGAAAAGTTAGATATGAAAATCTGTACATTTTTAGACAGGTAAACCAGGGAATGTATTTAAACTACATAAAATGCTCTACAAAGGATTCACTATCAGGATTCTTGACATAGAGGTAACAAAAAGAACTACCTTAAAAACAGTAAAGAATTGTCTTTTTAAAAACACGGATTTAGGGTGGGGGCACTTGGCCTAGTATTAAGGAATCTACATCCCATATTGAAGCACCTGGGTCTGACACATGCCATGGGCTCCTGAGTCCAGCTTCCTGCTAACATGGACCTTGGGAGGCAGCAGTGATGGCTCGAGTGGTTGGGTTCAGCCACACATGTGGAAGACCTGCAGTGGGTTCCCAGTTCCCAACTTCAGGCAACCTAGTCCTAAGCCATCATGGTCATGTGGGGAATAATGCAGTGGAAGGGAGCTCTCTATGTGTTTGTATCTCTCTACTTTTCTTTCTCTATGTTTCTAAAATATATTTTAAAAAATTAAAAAGGTTTGGTCCATTGAAAGCAACATGCTTTAAGGCAAGAGATACTTGAAACAAAATTTTATATATTATTACTTGTTAGTGGCTCTTTGGCTGAGATTTAGTAATCATTTTGCTTATGATTTGCTAGTAATTGGATTTGACTGAAAGTCTGCAGATTGAAAAGATCTTATACATCAATTCTGAGATTAGAATTGGTAGCAAATTCATTTTTTAAAAAAAGTTATTTATTTTTTTGAGAAACAGAGTTACAGAGAGGCGGGAGGAGGGGATGGTCTTCCATCTGCTGATTCACTCCCCAGATGGCTGCAACAGCCAGAGCTGCACTGATCTGAAGCATGGAGCCAGGAGCTTCTTCAAGGTCTCCCATGTGGGTGCAGGGGCCCAAGGACTTGGGCCAACTTGTACTGCTTTCCCAGGCCATAACAGACTTGAACCGGTGGCCACGTGGGATGCCAGCACTGCAGGTGGCAGCTTTACCCTTTATGCCACAGTGCCAGCCCCAGCAAATTCACTTTAAACTTCATTGAGAACACCCAAAATTCTTTGCTTTATGGCTGCATTCAACCAGCTAATATTTATTTATTTGTTTATTTATTTATTTATTTTTAAAGATTCATTTGAAAGAGCCAGAGAGAAAGGTAGACAGAGAGAGAGAGAGGTCTTCCATCCATTGGGTCACTACCCAAATGGCCACGATGGCTGGAGTTGAGCTGATTCGAAGCCAGAAGGCAGGAGCTTCTTCTGAGTCTCCCACATGGGTGCAGGGGCCCAAAGACTTGGGACATTTTCAGCTTCCTTCCCAGATGCATTAGCTGGGAGCTGGATCAGAAGTGGAGCAGCCAGGACTCCAACTAGTGCCCATATGGGGTGCTGGCACCACAGACCAGGACTTTAACCTGCTGTACCACAGCACCGGCCCCAGTTAATATTAATTTAGTATCTATTATATGCTAGACACTGCTGTGGATGCTAGCCATACAGCACTGGAAAAGATAGACTCGGCCCCACTCTTCATGGAGAGTATATTCCAGAGAAAGAAAATAGTCACGATAGAAAGAGGGATGAAGTGAGGAAAGCAGTAACATGAATTACTGGATGACAGAGGGCAAATCAGCAGCGATTTTAGGCCATAGAGGGCCTTGATGAGATACTACGTGAACAAAGACATGAATGCGGGGGATTATTTGATTTTATGGATGAAAATAGCTCACTCTGTTAACAGTTAATACTCTGTTTACTTATTATGTAACATGTGCACTTAATAACTCATGTTCTTTCCCTGGCCTAGGTTGTATGATAAGGGTTTAGAATAAGAAAAATGGAAGACTTTTCTGGTCTTCCTGATAGGTTATTTACTGTTTTACATTATTATATTTTTAATTTAAATACAAGTCTCAGGCATGAGGCCTTAAGTTGCAAATATGAATGTTTATGACAAAAGAGGTTATTGGATATGGAAGACAAAACTCACACTCTGAAGTCAGGTTTTATTTGAAATATGGGTCTCAAACCCACAGATCTACTACCATGTGGACTTGACCAAGTCACTTAGCCTTGTATGATTCTCAACTTTCCTTTTTATAGAGGCAGGATCATTGTATCTTGCATAGTTTAAAGAAGATTTTATTTTAAAAAAATGGTACACAGTAGGTGCTCAATTATAACTAGAATCTACCACAAATGTGAAATCAGCAGGCGTAGCACTGACCTCATCCAGGCACCTATCTGTTGGTTCCCTTCCTGTTTATTTCTATCAACAGATTTTTGGCAAGTTCGCATTTGCACAAACAAGAACTGATGGTATGTGCATGTTTGCTTGCTAGGATTTCATAGGACTCATTTCATCAGTGCATGATTAGCTTCAAAGCTTCAAATCTAACCCAGTTTTGAGATAACTGGGAAACGAAACTAAGTAAAGGGAACAAATGCAGCATTGTGAGAGAAGCAAAAGTCAGCCTGAGGTTGTCTGATGTTTTCAAACTAACATCATCTTTAATCTCCTCTGCCCTTCTTCCCAGATAATAAGAGCTGTGCACTAAAAGTGCTGAGATAAACTAATGGGGAACAGGATACTACAAAAGCCATTTGAAAGAGCCCATGTAATTTACTGCATGTCTGGTTTGTTTTACTTTCCAAAGTCTTCCTGTTGCTCAAGAAAATTTGTCTCTTCTGGCAACCTTCGGCGGGTGTTTGGCGGGGGTGTCCTGAAAAGCATTTGGGGGCAGGTAAACAGATGCAAAGCTCTCTGAGCGCAGACTGAGCACAGGCCTTGCTTCCTGTGTCACATCCGAGGCACAAAGTATCCTTAGTACTTAGTTGAGAGAATTATCCCAACCGTAGGCAACCAAGAGGCTGCCAGTGCGTTCAGATATACATAATTCCCAACATATTTCTGAAGGTAATTTACATGAGTGAACCACTAAAAGCCTCCTACTCAATTAACTGTACCCCTAGGGAAAAGCCATGCAGGCCCAGATAAGTGTGGGAACAACATAAAGGTGTTCTCTGTGCCAAAAGGGGGATTGGGCTTGATGGAAAATCCCCAAAAAGGACCATCTGGCGGCATAAATTATCCATTTAAAATGGCTGGTGTGAGTTAATGACACCAAAGTCACCATGAACATGTGCAACATCCTCCAGTGGAGTTTTAATGTCCCCTCAGGCCCTGTTTCAATTAGGACTTTCTATGTTGAAGATGGCCAAATACAAATGTATCCACTGTCTGTCCTTCTCCAGCCCCGACGGCATATACCATGAAACTGCATTTTTCTTTAATGAAATCCAAGTAGACAACGGACGAATATTGCTGTAGGGGATATCTATTAGAAGAGTTTGTGTGTGTGTGTGTGTGTGTGTATGAGGGTATGTTTGTGGAAAATGGAATGATCTCTGCTTATTTTGGTGTAAAAAATTTTTAAAATTCATGCACCTAAAGGTTTTCAAAAGATTCATGGAAATGTATATTATGAAAAAAGTTCCAATTCTTTGCACTAAAACAAACCTTTTACAAAAAAGTTTATTTAACAGGTGAACATGGGAGAGACAGACAGACAGACAGGAAGAACTCCTATCCGCTGGTTCACTCCTAAGATGCCTGCATGAAGCCAGAGCCCAGAGCCAGGATGTCAGTCCAGGTCTCCAACATGGGTGGCAGGAATGTGAGGCCTTGCTACTTGAGCCATTGCTGTTTTAGTGGTTTTGTCTTATCAGGAAGCTAGAACTAAGAACGGGAGCCAGGAAGTGAATTCAGACACTGCAATATGGGATGCAGGTATTCCAAGTAGTTTCTGAAGTGTTGGGCCCAATACCTGCTCTTGAACTTCTCTGTCAATTCCATTTTCCATGAACTTTTTGAAGCAGCCGTGTGTGTGTGTGTGTGTGTGTGTGGAGTGTATATACATATGTCTTCCTAAAAGATTCAGCCATTAAACCCTAGTTATTTAATGACCATAAAGGATACAGGTATTCAGATGTTAAAATTTATGATCATTTGAATCACAGCCTGCAGAGAGGAATTACAATGAATAACAGAGTCACTAGGTCAAAGTACTCTATATTCAGCCAACCCCCACTGCCTCCAAACACAGCCAAAAGAAGGCAATGGAAGGACCCAGACACAGTCTCATGGTGCAGGACTTTCTTACTTTCTTTCCTTTTTAAAGATTTATTTATTTATTTGAGAGGCAAAGTTACAGAGAGAGAGGGAGAGGCAGGGAGAGAGCTTCCATCTGCTGGTTCATGCCACAACGGCCAGGGCTGGGCCAGGCTGAAGCCAGGAGCCAAGAGCGTGATCTGGATTTCCCACAGGGTGGGTACAAGTGCCCAACCTCTTGAGCCATCTTCTGCTGCTGTTCCAGGTTGGTAGCAGTGATCTGGACTGGAAGTGGAGCAGCCAGGATTCACACTGGTGCCCATATGGGATGTGGGCGTTGCAAGTTGCAGCTTAACCTGCTGCACCATAGCATCAGCCTGGAGGGGTTTCTTTACATTCAAATAATAAGGCAGCTTCAATATGTATAAAAATGCATCAGTGTAATACTCAAGCATAAATGTACCACACTTATATATTTTATTCTGATTTTCACTGAAGCAGGTAAATTGGCTAGGGCTCTAATTAGCCTTTTTAAAAGGGTTCAAAGAAGTTTTATATCTTTTAATTTTTTAATAGCACATAAACTGTTCATTGGCACTCTACTGAGGTCATGCTGATGATGCCATTAATGGCAATGAGCAGTCAGCATTTTTATTCTCTTGTAGGCCTGGGGTGATCTGTAAGCCACTCCAGGCAAACTGATGTGGATCCAAGTGCAGAGTGAAGCTGAGGTGTGACCTTCACAGACGACCCATCATACAGGGAGCAGGGAGCGCTAGGCTGGTGATAACTAGAGAGAGAAGGCCCTGAAGGCTACAATCACCATTCCCGGGCTTCCTGCAGCCCTGCATGGCAGTCGCTTATGTGTTGCACCACATATATTTTGATATGTTCATAGTAACCTACATATTGATTGTTTTCTTGCATTCATCCCTTTTTTCACTGTTTTTGGGGGATTTCTATTTTATGGCAGGGACAAAGGTACTGGGAATAGAAGGTGAATGAAAACCTGGGGGGCCTCACAGATTACAACAAACGATACCACGAGCCCCATCAGGAGCACACGCACACTGGGGGCAGCTTATGTGGCTGTTTCCCTCTGTGCTTGTGGGTTCCTGGAAAGCAGGGGTGTTGGCCTCCCTGCCCAGCCTTGGGTTCCCAGAGGCTGGCACAGGGCCTCCTCCAGAAAGCCACCATGGAAGACAGTTGAAGGAGTGAGGGACTGAATGTGTGAGCTGAGAGACAGGATTTAGGGAGAAGCAAGGCCAAGAGCAATGTTTGCATTTGAGTAAGGGCAGCAAGATAAAAGACCCAGCCAGTAGGACCTGAGGTTTTCTGTTTTGGTTTTGCTTTGCTTTGTTCTTAATTACGGTACAGTAAAGCTAAGGTCTGCTGGGAGGAAGTAGATGCTCCCCTAAATGCTAACGTGCCACACCGATCCCTGCAGCTTCCAGTACAGTCGGGACACAGAGCAGCCTCGGCACCCCTGCTTCTTCCCTGTGCTCCCGGCTCAGAGGCACACTCTCTGAGGGCTGCCTTTTGAGAACATGTCAGCAAGGAGAGAACAGAGCTAAGACTGGAAGGGTGGGAGAGGGGTTGGTTTAGAGATTGTCCTGGTGCATGTCTGTCTAGTACAGAATTAGTCTGAGAAAGGTGAGGAAGGCTGGTCAGAGAACACTTGTTTTTCATACTTGCTCAGTGGTGGGTACAATTCTTGCATGGTTATGTGTGCTGCCTTATTTAATGCTTGGGAACACAGAGAGAGGTATTCATGCTGTCAGATTATAAGATTGGAGACACAGGCCCAGAAAGGTCAGGGAGCTTGCCCACAGATACGGAGTAGAGCAGGAGCTAAAGTCAGGATTACACTGACCACCTGATTCCAGAGCTCACAGTCCACCCTCTCCACCCATTTCACCCGTCCTAGGAGGGAATCATTCTTCACATGGAGTAAGGACACCGGTAAGAATTTCAAGAAATGCCTGCTATCAGAATTATTTCTATTCTTCCCAAGACACCAAAACCAAGCCTAGACTACCCCCAGAGGTCAGATGAGCAGTCACCATTTGCAGAGTTTATACCGATGGACATAAAAATACTTGTTTCACTTATACAGAAAAACAATCCTGAAGACACACAGGAATAGGAGAAAATATTAGTGTTCTCCTTTTGTAAAAATCCAGGTATAAACTAAAGCCCAAGGAACCCATTTTCCTTTCTAGAATTAGCAATCCAGGTGAAAACAGTTGACAGGTTTTTATTAGGCCTATTTAAACATAACTCAAGGCCAGCACTGTGGCTCACTAGGCTAATCCTCCGCCTTGCGGCGCTGGCACACCAGGTTCTAGACCTGGTCGGGGTGCCAGATTCTGTCCTGGTTGCCCCTCTTCCAGGCCAGCTCTCTGCTGTGGCCAGGGAGTGCAGTGGAGGATGGCCCAAGTGCTTGGGCCCTGCACCCCATGGGAGACCAGGATAAGTACCTGGCTCCTGCCTTCAGATCAGCGTGGTGTGCCGGCCGCAGCGCGCCAGCCGCGGCGGCCATTGGAGGGTGAACCAAAGGCAAAGGAAGACCTTTCTCTCTGTCTCTCTCTCTCATTTTCCACTCTGCCTGTCAAAAAAAAAACAAAAAAAAAACAAACAAACAAAAAAAAAAACACCTCAAAGCTAACCCAAAATGTAGTTAAAAACCAGAAGCAAATGCAAGGCTGGACTACAGTATAGACGAGAATTTTAAGAGCAGAAAGCACGCAGCATTCTCACCAGTCTTCCATTTCTACTGAATCACAGCTCTGCACTGCCACTCTCACAGGGGTGCAAACTCCTGTCCATGTCGACAAAGTCTACTACCATCAGCCGGCTGCACGCTAACGCCTTTCGCGCATGCGCACATTTGATCCTATGCCATTTGCCAGCGGCCCAGGGTCCCGCGGCCCACGGTCCCACGGTCCCACGGTCCCACGGTCCCACGGCCCCACGGCCCCACGGCCGCACAGCCCCAGCCTGCTTACCTGGCTCCACTTCATGCCATCCGCTGGACTGACTGCCGCTCCCCGGCGACCGCCCTTGGCCTGTGTAGAACGGCTCCTCGCCGGGACTGTCCATTTCATCCTCCACAGACTTGAGGCGCTTTGTGGAGCTGAAATAACAAACGGGTGCAGGCTTAAAAAGCAATCCAAACCACCTTTCCCTTGGACACCGCACCTCTGGTTGAAAGAAAGCCAAGAGAGGAAGCAATTGGGCAACTGAGTGTAGTTTTAGGACGCGTTTTAGGCCCGCGTTCAGTTGGATGAGTCACTGGATGTGGAACAAAGTATTGGGTCTATGTTGTTCCAAGTGTCTGGGTTTGATTTTTTATTGTCCCTCAAGTTGCTGCTGCTGCCACATCCTGTTTCTTTTTCCTTTGAGGAACTGCTGGCTGGCTCCTGCTCTGGCCTCCACCTGGCAGTGCGGTAGGAAGGCCACAGATTTCCTATCTCCACAGGTGGGGGCTGGGCCCCCGCCTTCAGCAATGGACCTGGCCAGCAATTGAATCCCAGCGGGTACTCAGTGCAGGGGTGGGCTGGGGGAGCAGCACTCTTGACTCTTTAAGAAAGAAAGCTTGATTTCCTCTTTCTGGTGCTCATATTTTCCCCATCTTCCACTTGGATTTCTTCATTCAAAAACTATTTACTGCACAGTTGCAGTGGTACAACTCTTGCTCCAGACACCCAAGATTAAAACAGGAATAAAACAGATGAAAAGACACAGAGGGAGCGCACTGCCCTGTGAGAGGGAGAGACACAGACAGAGAGTGGCCCAGGGAGTTTTAGGCCCTTCCCTTATGCAGAGGTTACCACAACCAAGTGTTATTCCACTGGGGACCTTTTGGTTGTTTTTGGATCGTTGAGAAACTTCTGCAGTGTATCTCATTTCCTCCGGCTGAAGGACTGAATTTTTCTCTTAATTTGAGGCTTCCGGAGTGAGAAAGTAGTGAGATGCGACGTGCTGTTACTCTTTTCCTGGTTGTCTTAACAGAGAATGCCACCATCGACATATTGCCAGAATGGGTGCATCTCATACCTGGGAGTGGTGCAGGGTGCTTATTGGGAAATCGCTTGCTCGTGCGTCAGGTAGAGAATTTTCTGTTTTCATTCACCAAACACTTCCTGTAAGTATTCCCTACGTACCAGGCGAAGAGACAGGGCAGAAGCAGGCTGCTGTTCAGGCAGGTGCTCCACCAGGCGGCCGTGGCAAACGTCTTGGCCGACTTGGCAAACTACTATGGTCTCCAGCCCTGCAAGTCTCCTGCAGTCTTGCCACCTGTGCTCTGTGCCAGGATATCCTCCCAAACCAAACACCAAGGGGTTACCGACTGGCACCTCAGCAGCATTCCAGGACCTGGCGGAAGCTCCCTGCAGGGCAGCTTCTGAGGTAATGGGTATGCCCCACCGGTTATCAGCTCTTTCGCCCATCTCCCCCCAGGAGGGAGGTGCGTATCAGGCAGAGCACATCTTGAATCCCCCGTTCATGATGGCTGAAGCTGAAGGAGGGGTGTGGCAGCAGAGGAGCGTGGAGGCTAGGGAAGATACTGCATGTCTCCATGTGCTCCAGTCAGCACTGGAGACCCCGGAGAGCAGATGCGTGGGGAAGGACATCGGCGTCGTGATTTAGAAGGGTTACTCTGGTCATTCTGCCAGTGACAGATTTAGAGAGGCGAAAAGAAAGGAAGGGAACGGAGCTTAGGGGCAGGGGGACACTTACAAGGCTACTGCGGCTGTCTGATTTGAAAAATGTGGAAGACCCAATTTAAGGCAAGAAGTTCTAATTATTAATGTTGGCATTCCAACATGCTTAGCCATTAAGTTCTATTCTCATTAAAACCAGACCACAGCAAAGCAACATAACTGTACCAGGGTAGCTAAGGACCCAGAGGAAATGCCTTTAATAGCTTATTTAATGTTCTTTGCTTGGTTTTCCTTGAAGTTCAAAGAAAAATAGGCACTTGAAGAACCTTTCTGTGTTTTATGTAGAACTGCATCTAATGGAAGTTCTTTATAACAGTATACACACAAAAACTACCCAATACATAAAATCAGAAAAGGCTGGTCTCTGTGGATAAAATTCTATTGCTCCTCTTTATTAGAAAATGCAAAATATATAAGCTATTGCTTCCTGTTCTTGCCATGGCAATCAGGAAATGCAGGATCAGGTTCCTAATGTAACAATCTCTTCTATCTTTACATATGATCTCTGGCCTCCCTTTTGATAGTAATATTTCTATATTATCTGATGTGTTTTGAAACTGAAAGTCTATTGAAACTACCTGGGAAGTAGAAAGAATATAAATTGGAAAAAATAAATATGTCTCATAAGCACCCTGGCATGTTCTGATGGGAACAAAAGATCAGCAAGAAAAGTGACTTTTTAACTTATTTTTTTTTAAAAGATTTATTTGTTTGTTTTAAAAGAAGAATGATACAGAGAGGGGGAGAGACAGAGAAAGAGATCTTCCACCCACAGGTTTACTCTTCAAATGGCTGCACTTGGCCTAAGCTGGGAGCCTGGAACTCCATCCACATTTCCCATGTGGGTGGTAGGGGCCCAAGTACACGGGCATCTCCTGCTGCTTTCCCAGGTGCATTAGCAGGGAGTTGGATCTGAAGTAGAGTAAATGGGGCTTGAACCTGTGCTCTGATATGAGATGCTGGCATTGTAGGCAGTGGCTTAACCTACTGTGCCACAACACTGGCCCCCAACTTATTTTTAAATGTCCAGTACCTACCAGAGTGGTGAATAGCAGATGCCTCAAAACTGATAAACTGGGCTACTCAGAAACAGTTGTATCAGTCCACAAAACAAGGACTCATCCAAGCATCATGCTTCGGTAAGGTCCAACCCAAAAGGCCAATGCCATTGTCCATCATACCCCATTATCAATATTTTCCTAGATTTTAAAGCTTTTGAGCTCCATGGTATACTCAAATAAAAAGCAAATACCTCACATAGATATTAAATTCTCCTAGTGAAAGATTCTGTTACTAGCAGATGCTATAATTTGAAAGCAAAGAATTTCTGGGTTGGACACAGGATGAATGTCTGGAGGGTGGAGGTGCAGAATGGAGTGGAGAAAAAGATCCACAAGAGAAGAGAACTGGGGACATCAGGAAGGGAAGGTACAGGGCTTGTAAGACAGCATGCACACTCCAGAAACCCCAACCCCACAGCTGCTTTATCCTGAGGAAGTTCTTTGAAATAAAAACTGCATTTTGTCCCAATTCTTAACACTACACTTTTCATGATTTTGAAGATGTTTACTTGGAAGGGGTAGAGAACCAACCTACAGGTAGTATGTTCGTGTGTATGTATGTGTGTGTGTTACAAATGAGTCAGTAATTTTGCTTTCTTGTTCCTGGCTTTCTAACATGCTGATTCTATTCTCCCAGAAACATTTGAGGAAAACAGGAAAGTCCCACTGGGATCTACACATAAAAGGGAGGAGATGTATTCTCCCAAGGATTGACACAGCATTTCTTTTTTCTTGTGTGTGAAATGGGCTCTTGTGTTCCTTCCAATGCTACCTGAAAGTTCATGCAAGCATAATACCTTAAGTCCTAATACTTGTATTTACTTCCTCCTCCTATGTGCAGCACATAGCGACCTTACTTTATGTCTACAAGACCACAAAAGGCCTCTGTCCTGAGTGTCCATGGTACCCTGAGCTGAAAATCCCTATTGACTTCTCCACTGGCAGATTGTGGAGCCCTTGTGATTTGCCTTTCTCCCCCTAGTGCCGAGGACAACATCCCTGGCCTTTCATGGTGTTAGTGACTGACGTGGTAGCAGACACCGTGCTCCAGGGGACTCACAGTGAGGTGGCACAGACAGACCTCCAAGACGATATCAGCAATTCACGATTACAAATGCACAGCGTCAGGGAAAGCATCAGACATGCCAGGTACTGCTTTCAGGGCCTCCTAGTCCACTGCTGTCTGCCGACAGAACCAGTCCCACTCCTGAGAGGATTCCCTGTGAAAACGGCTCACGTTTGCACTTCCAAGACCCAAGTTCAAATGTGGCCTCAGCCATTTACAAGGGCAAATTACTTAACTCCCCTGAGCTTTGTGATGTCCTGCTGTTCAAATGGCAGCACCACCTGTAAGATTAGAATGTGAAGAGCTGATCGGATCAGGCTTGTAAAGCACCTGACTTCGTGCCTTCCACAGAGCAGGTGACCAATTAATATTGGCACTGCAAGAACAAACACTGGTTGACTGATGAATTTTATATGTAAATCTGGAATATTCTTCTGGGTACATTTTCTAACCTGTACACTGATAATTCAACTGAGTCTATGTATTTAAAGAATGTATTTTTAAAAAAATCATCCTAGGAAGAGCCTAATGAGAGTAAAACAAACATATTACTGAGTTATTAACTCCTGATGGTGCTTATAATTAGCTCCTTATCAGGGCTAGTTATTTGCAGAATATAAGAATGACACAAGCCTTTTAAATGATATTAATAACCAGCCTGCCACTCAGTCACCACAAAAATAACACAATACAGCTGGAGAAGTGCACGCTAGGACAGGAGGTGTGGAGCACTGTTTGGGATGGACGCAGCACATGTACAGCACACATAGGAAAAACAAACAGCCCAGAAACTTTTCAATTAATCATTGCCCACAAGTATTTGCAAAGCTTTTGCATGTTGACAGAGGGCAGTCACACAGGGTGTCTCCTCCATCAGCAAACATTTCAAATCCTCAAAATGTATTAACACCTAAACATATTCACAGTCTCTTTCTTGTATTATAAATGTGCTTTGGATTGGAGACTCCCTCTGCCCCGCTCCTGGGAGTTGGTGCTCGAGTGAACTAAGGGGAAGATTTAAACAACGTGAAAGGTGATGTGGGGAACTGGGAGCCATATTTAGGGACTACTTTCTTTAAGTGTCTCCAAGTTAGTAGTAATTAAATAAAAAATGTTTTTTTTAAGTAATGATACCTAAGATACATAAAAGCAAGGTAAGAATGAGTCTCTACCAATGAAAATTTCTATAATATGGACATTGTTTCAAATGGTAAAACAAGGGATCTTGTTCGGAGGAAATATACCATTGTCAAATGTTATTCTGCAAAGTACACAAACATTAAGGATGTTCTGCACCACTCTCTTCTTTGTTGTCACAGTCCAGTGCTAAAGCCAATTTGTAGAAGAATACTGTGGGTTTAATGCCTAATCCCTTTCCCTCTGGTACAGGTTATCTAGAGACAACAGGATCTTGCAAAATGCTTCATTTTGATTTTGGCTTTGTAACCTAACTTAAAGGGATCAGGAACCCCAGGACTGTTACTGGGTTGAGCTCTCCCGGCTGTATGTTTTTTAAGGTCTCCTGGTACCACAGAGTCTGGCCATTCTTGGCTATCTAATAGCATTCACTTTTATAACCATTTATTCACTTTTATAGTCACACCAGAATATTAAATAGGCTTCATCTATTTTAGGGCAGCCCCAATAGACTGGATTTTGAGACCACTGGGGACTGGGTAGGAAAAGAGCAGGGGCTGGGGCAGTAGCAGCTTCTGTGGGCATGACGACAGGGTTGGTGTCACCAGGGTCCACTTCCTGCTGCACAAGTCCAAACAGCTGCCCTTTCCCCATTCTAATTCTGGCTTTCGTTTTCTGAGAACAAGCTATGCTTGTCACCCATCCTTCCTCCACGCTCTTGTTCTCACCCCACCCAGAATCCCACTCCTTTTCCTTTGCCTCTCACCAACCTAAGCAACGCTTAGAGCTGAGCACCAGTCACTCTTTTTGGATAAAGCTCTCTGTAACTATTTCTAGCCCACGTCACACAAACCAGCTCCCTGTTTTTTCTACTATCTGAATGTCTCCTGCTCCGTGTGCATTTGCTGTCGCTCCTCAGTGAGTATGTCAGTCTGTTGGAGCTGAGCTGTCGTCTGTGGGGTCTTTGCTAAATGCCTAGTGAGTCAAGTTAAAAAATCAAGGCGTGCAACTCTGCAGCACAACCTCTTGAAGAGCGATCAAATTACCTCGTAGAGGATGTGCTGGGTAAAGACCTCCTCATTGCTCCTGGACTCATGCTGTAGTATGAAGAGCTTTCCAAATCTGAGAGAGAAAAATTGGGGCCAGTTCCTGCAGCTATTGGTGCTAGAATAAAAAAAAAAAAGAAAAAGAAAGAAGGAAAGAAAGAAAGAAACATCAGTTAAGTTCTGTGGATAAAAGATCAATGAGAGCAAATTTCACTGTTGCATTTAGCACATTTTCTTTTTGCATTTATATGGCAACACTAAATGATCAGTATCATCTCTGACTTCAAAGGAATGTTGACAATGAAAATAGTCTGCACCAGAAAGGCATATTTTTCCTAATGTATCTTTCATCTTTTCTCTCTCTGTGACAGTAAATTGTCACTAAGGTTCCAACAGTCCTGGGTGATTTTTAACAAAAACGCTTCTCCATGTTTTTTTGTCTTAAACTTTTCTTAGGTGACCAGATAAAACATTCCCTAGGCTTTTCTCACTCTGTCTGGTCTTGATCGCTTCTGCTCATCTCTGTTTTGGCATTCAATTCTGAACTTTGGTGAAAGGGAAATCATGTTTTCTAAGTCACCCATTCTCAAATGCAACGTAAACTGTTTCTCACTGCTCTGAATCACCTCAGTGCCCCGCGTTCATCTTTACCTTAATAGTTGTCCTGCCAGGTCATTTAAGACAGGGTCCGCAATCCAGCTCCAGTGGGGAGAGACAGTGGGGTGGGCAGGGAAAGCTTGCAGATGAAAGACACTCTGAGAAGTTCTTTGACAGAGTTATTCCCCTACTGATATGGCCACATAGAAGCAGGTAACCAACCCATCTTGGGGCTAACAAAATAAGGGAGTAAAAAGGCTTTAGAAAATGTCACGACTCAGAAGAATGTTAAATGGACAAGTAGGAATGACACAGCTAACAGGGATGAGCAAAGATATGAGAAGATATGATATTTATTGGATCTCTGATAGCTTGGTATGATGTAGTGTACAATACATAGGAAAAGAGGATGTTAAGGTCAGGCCACAAAGGATCTGGTATGTTTCTTTAATAAACATGAATACGGATCCAGCAAATTCTCAAGTTAATAAACATTTAAAGCACAATCATGTTCTACTATAATTGGGGATTGTTAGGGTTACACTGCCAGTATACTTCAAAAAGTTCATGCAAAATGGGCTAGTAGACAAATTTATTCTGGCACAAAAAAAATGTTGAAATTCATCCATAAGGGGAATTTTTGGAAAGTTTATGAAACATGCATATTATGAAAACACTATGCATGGATTTCGACATTTTTCTGCCCCAGAATCTTTTAATTGCACTTTTGGACAAACTTTTTGAAGTGCCTTCACATATTCCCTGACATCAGGAGTCAGTCAGTAATCACTGGTCAGGTAGAACTGGCTGCTACACTGAGTATTAATCACTAGCTAAAGGACAGCCAGCAAAGTATAGGAACGCTGTCATTCAACTTGCATTTACAACCTAGAAAGACCACTCAGTGACAAGAGTAGGCACAGAGGGCAGTGGAAGGAGTGGCTGAAGAACATAATCAGTTAAAACCAGAGAGGCCACTGGGGTCACTTAAGCCAGGGAAGATGAGACTCACAGGTTGGAACTGAGGATCCTGATGGAACTTATTCAGGAGTTAGAGTCAAGCAAATGCACCGGATGCTTGACTGTAATAATGGGAAGAACGGGGCAGAGGGGTAGAGGAGGAGTCCTAGGACTGTGGCCTGGGACACTGAATGAATTGCGATGCCAGAATGGAATTATGGAATCAAGGGAAGGTATGAGGGAATTCAACAATCTCTAAGGATAAGAGCTTAGCTGTTTGATTAATAGCAATGACTAAACCTTTATCATAACTGTCATTAAATAAAAACAGTCATTGCTAAGAAATGGAAAACCCTGAAACTCACACGTACCTTTTGAAAGTCAAGCCCATCCCTCAATGACAAGCTCTAATGGAGGAAGGGCCTTCAGTTCAAAAACAAATGGTCCGGCTTGACAAGGAGTGTAAACAGAGCTCTAATTAATAATTTTGCTACTCATTTCCTAATTTGCTTCTTATATTAAATTTATTTGCATAATTTCCTCTCTTATTTCATGATATTTTATGGATGAAATAGGGGAAGGGGGGGGTGATCACTCAATATGGGCCCAGATCACTCATCATGACTCATGTCAGAGAATAGCTATTAATGCTTTTCAGCATCCTGGCGCTTCGAGATTCACACCTCTCTGTAACTAAAGAAGAGCAGAAAGCTGACCCGTGGCAAAGGTCTGCATTGAGATTTTCCTTCTGTAATTTCAGAATGGAGTAGAGGCCTCTGCTGGGCAGAGATGCTGCTTCCTTCCAGTGCATGGAGGAAGCCGTGCAGCCTCACTCCTTTACTCTTGGGAGGGGAGAAAAAACAAGGTGCAGGTGAGACAGGCTTGTACCTGGTGAACACCGGCTGTACTTGTACTTAAGACTTTCTCTAGTGCATCATCTAGCTGAGAAAATCATCCTCTACCTTCATTATCTTTTTAAAACTCAAGGGGCCCAGAATAGTTCAAAGAGGAAAAACACGTATATAAATATGAAGTGCCCATCACCTATCAGTCATATTCAAAATATAATTAAGCCTACATAACTGTTCCTTAACTTGCCTATCTACTTATGTCCTGTGAACCACTTAACGCACCATGATGGTAATGTAGCAAATGGTACCAGGTGACCTGGCAGCACAGTGATCCTTCTCAGAGAGTCTACTGGATTTCTGATGAGTAACTTTCAGAGTGTGGCAAACCGGTTTACAAGTGTCTTGAATTTGGAAACATCATTAACTTTCTGAAATGATAATAGGTCTCACAACATAGGTTAAATAATCCTGATAGCTCACATACTCCAACTTTGCTTCCTTCGAGAGGGCCATGTAAGTGGTCACTCCCTCCATACTACAGAGGGACAGTTTAACAGAAGATGGGCTTTGACTCTGTGACACTGTTGTGGCCAAAGTGGAAGCTCCCATCTCGGGGCAGGAGTTCCTTCCAGAGTTGTCTCAGCAATGGCTGGGGTATCCCCAGTGCCTCTACTCTGGCAAACAGAAAGAACGTCAGAGAGGTAATCAAGACCTCCAGAGGTGGGCTTCTGGCAGGCACAGCACCTGTACCTGAGGAAGGGCCTTCAAAACAAGCTGCTTGGGAATGTACAGGTTCTGGATGAGGACACCTAAGCCTTAGAATGAGATTCAATGGTGTGTCACTACTACACAAAGGCAGAAAAGAGAGGGTTAAAATTTAAGGACGTCTGACCCTGAAACCTGTGCTTTTCCTACCATGCCACAGTGACCTTCCTATACAGCATTCGCTGCCAACTTGAGGTAACAAACAAGGTGGATATGCCTCCCCAAAGAGTTATAACATAAGTGGAATATGAAAATAATATCTGAATACCTAATGCAAGGCTGAATGTATTAAATCTCACAGAGAAGTGCAAAGAACATGTTAAGAAAGTTTAGAGGAATCACAGATCTCATTGGCTTGCAAGATAAGAAACAACTTCGAGACTGGTTCAGGTTCAAAGAGGCAGAGCAGGACACAGGAGAGGTTTTGCAGGCAAATACCAAAGCACGAGCACAAGTTTGGAGGTAGGAAGTAAAGTGAGTGGTGATGTGTGGGAGCCGTGGCAGTTTCTGAGCAGAGAAGCGATTCCATCATTGTCACATCTGAGGAACAATGCGGGGCTAAGATTCGGGAGGGTAGGAAATCAGTTGAAAGACTGATGGAAAAATCCTGGTAAGAGGGGATGAAGGCCTAAACTACATTGTCAAGAAAGGAAATAGAACTTTTTACAATGAATATCCAACACCTAGTCCAGGATAGTCAACAAGTTGAAAAGATGTGTTCCCAACTGCGTACTATGAAGTGGCACCAATAAATACATTATCATATTCTTCTAACAAGAAAAATCAATAAGATGTATCTAACTAATAGCTAACAGTAACTAATTAGCTAATAGTAGGATTAAGTTCTTTAAAGTTCACTGACTTGTCCAATGTCACTTAAATTCTGGTCTGCCCAGGATATCACACTGGGCTCCCAAGGCTAAGGTAAACTACCCTCTAATGTAATACAGAAAGCAAGTAGCCACAGCCCATCAAACAAGGGGCTGTTAAGGAAGTCCTGTTCCATATATTATGGAATCTGATTTTTGCTTCATTTGTACCTGACTGTAGGCTTTATCATTCTTTAATTGCCTTCTATGTAATAGTTTCTCCCCAACTAGATGGAACTGTATTTTGAAGGCTGTAAAGGAAGACACCATGTGGCATAAAACAGTGCAGGTCTGGCACTGGGAGAGACTGTTGAAGAGTCCCAGCCCCACCAATAACCACCAGGGTAGCTCACTTAAGTCACTAAAACTCTCTGGGCTTCATAATTCTAATAAGAATCATGATAAATGTGGAGAATCACTGCCGCCAGTACCATCAAATTTGTTCAGCATCATTCCTGGGCCAGACGCTGGACCAAGAGCTTTAAGCAATCATCCTGCTTAATCCTCACAACACCACTGGGAAGGAGCTAAGACACAAAGAGGTCGTGAAGTCAGAGGTCACCCCACATGACCTTTAATCCCACAGATCCCTGGGCTTCTTTTGTGTTCTAAACAGCTCACCACAGTTTTGTGGACACAGTTGATGATCAATAAATATGCTTTGAATTAAAGAAAGTAAATAATTATCTTCTTCTTTTGCTCCCCTAAACTTTCAGCCATGGAGAGATAAAACATATAATTCTGTGAACAACCATCAGTTGAGCTCCTTAACTCCCTTAAGCAGTGTTGCAACTGCTCTCACCTGAAGAACTTTGTTCCATCCAGGAGTTCTTCTGAAAAGGTTAACTTCTGGAAGTTGACTCTCCAGATGTTATTTCTAAATCATTCATCCCCCACACCACCCCCCCTTTCCTGTCATGGGTAAAATGTACTCTTTGTGTCATTTCTTAATAAATGGTTTGCTATTAAGGAATCATTATAGTAATGTGGGCTATTGGAAGAAAGGGGTTACTTTAGTAGCCAACCCTCTTAATGACCTGCTCTTCTGTACACATTAGTAGTTGGATAAGGTTGTGGTTATTGAACTTCTGCCATCCACCACAGACAATCTGCTCGGGCTTGCACTGTTGGAGAGAGAGGATGATGGGAAAAAATTCTATCCAAATTTTCAAGTTACTCTGCCAGAGAGTGGACTGAGTTTGCAGCTTGTTCAACAGGGATCAGCAGGGAGTGTTAACTACATGACAAGTGTGTCCTGCTCCAGCCTATTGTTAATGGCATACATCCGCTGAATGGCTGCATTCAACAGAACTCAGCAACTATTTATGGAGCATTTCAAGGTGCCAGCTACTGGTCCAGGTGCTTGAGATACATCAACGGACAAAATATCTGAACCCTCTGCCCTTGGGGTGCTTACTGTTTAGAGATTTGCCATCACTGCTGACCCTTCATCAGACCTGCATGGCCACTCAAGACTACAGGGTAATGGTAGTGGATGACACCTGCACGCCTGCCAAAGACTACCAGTGCACAGAACGCAATTCTCAACGTATCAAATGGCTGAAAAAAATGGAGGTATATTTTTCCTGTGGACTACATGGTTTGGAACATTCACTGAGACTTCAGGAACTTGAATTTTGAGGCTGGGTAGGGGTGAGGGGCGAGTTCAACAATGAACGGCACACAGCTCTATGGGCCCAGCACCATTTAGTGTTGTTTTGCATTCCAGTGGCAAAGATTTTGTAAGAAAGTCCATGTCACTGGCACAAAAGGAGTGAACATGGGAAAATACTTGTTCTTCCTTCTAGCAAAGGCACAGTTGTAAAATGCACAATGCTATGAAAACCCAAGCAAATCTGGAATCATCGTTAAAGGGAATTAACTTGGAAAGTAATTTATGGCAAGAAAATTCAACTCCTTTGTTATCTTCCTTTTACTGTAATATGCTTCCTGAACACTGCCTATGAGAGAGGGCTTTTAGAAAGAAAAAAAATAATAACTATGGTAAAATTAACTCATTTTATCAATTTGTGCTCTCTGCCAGAGTTTCCTGACTGTGACTATGAGGGGTTGTAAAACTGATGAATTTGCATGGAAAAAGAAACCAGTGTAAGTAATTTGTGTAAGAGGTAACACGGACATAGACTGCTATAATTCAGACACCCTGCAGATAGCAGACTGCTGCAGTGTGAGCAGTTATGGGTTAGAAAAATGACCACACTGCAGTCAGTCTGACTTGAATGGAAATCAATCATAAAGGTACTTTCTCTGCAGCTTCTACGCCACAGTCTTCAGCAACTCCCTAGCCAAGCAGATTTCTGGTCTGTAAACCCTGTGCTGATCTCCCTTTTCTAGCCTTCCTTTCTAAAAGGTCTGACCAAATGCAGGCAAGGAGTGCGGTTTTCCAAACAGGAACATAAAAGAAAGGCAGTGAACTAAAACGAGGATTTCCCTCTATGTGAAAATGAGCTTGTCTGCTATTTAAAGCAATGCTTTTTTATGAAATGTAGTATTAGGTGCCAAAAGCCAGTAGAATGTTTTTAACCCATGACAGGTATCTGCTTACACAAAATATCATTTTTGTGCAATCACATCTTATGTACACACAGGTTAGGGAATATGTGTGTTTGGGGCGGCAGAGGTGGTAGAAGTAGGTCAATGGAGGAATTTTATTTCTGAAAAAGTTTTCATTTTATCAAAATAGGAACAATTCACTGAAACTCTCTTCCATTCTACTCTGATGATGAGGATGGTTTATCTTTGACAGGTACGTGTTGTGAGTTTAATTTGTAAACCATTAGTATTCAGGCACTTAATGGCCACACTTAAAGCTCAGCCTTAGATCTCAAGAAACTTAGATACATACTCTGCAGAGGAAGGGATTCTTTCTGACTTATTTCTGCATTCCCCCCATGCACACCACCCAGGACGCTTCATATATTCCACAGGCTACAAATGTTTATTGAATGGAACTAAAATTCTATGAGCTTCCTAATGTAGAATAGCCAAGAACTAATATTGATCAAGCATTTATCACGTGCCAGATGATGTTCTAGGTGTTTTGCCTGGATTGTCTCATTTAATCCCTGTAGTATCCCTATGTAATATGCAATGGTATCATTCTCAATTATGAATGAGAAAATTAGCAGGGGGGTAAGTAACAAGGTTAAGACCATACAGCTAAATAAGCAACATAGGAGGGATTTGAAAGTGGATTATTTCCCAGTCTCCATTTCCAATTTTCCTGCCTTTCCCTGACATCAGTTACTAGGGAGATGAATTCAAGAAGATTTAAATAGAAAAATAATTAACACCTACCACTTAAGTGGCAAAACTTCCATCTCCTGTTCCTCCTCCTCCTCACTTCTTTGTCTTTGCCGGTCTCTGGCGTTCTGAGGGATCTACTGTTCCACTGGATGTGGGGCCCTAACACTCAGACGGATGTGCAATGCTGCCTGGTCTCTTGCATTAGTGGCTTCTGCCTTTGGGACTGAAATTGATTTTTCTGCATTTTAGAGTATCATTTGGTCTCAGCTTTTGGTTGAGGTCAGATGTGGTGCCCACTTAGTATCTGATGCAGCCACAGCCATGGGATTAAGTCTTCCCTGACAGGGGATGGACCCGATGGCCTCAGAGGTCTTTTCACTACAGGGATACATAAACCAGGCAGGGCTTCTCAACATCAGCCCCTGCCCCAAGAGTGCATTGGGACTATCTGACCATTAGTGTCTGGAAACCTAGCTACGTCGTCAGTCACATCCCAACAACCATATGTTTACAAAAATCCATCTGTTTACAAAAATAATTGTTTTAAATACTTTTACCAAGAGCAATTTAATTTTTTCCCTCTGACATCTGCTAAACAATGCTGTGTGTTGATAGGTACTCTAATCACACACGGGATTAGTTCATTTCCAATACTTGGCTTTGCTCAGTGTGGATTCCACCAGCCTCATCTGAGACATGCCTGCTGGGTCACCACCAACAGCCTCTCTAATCAGCAAGGTTAGCTAAGATAATAGAGTCCAGCCCAAATCTCAACAATATTGTGGCCTTATTGTGGGGGGCATGTAAGATTTCTGTCAGAGTTCTAGGCAACACAGTTTCCCAATGTCACCTACTGGATATGAACAGCTGCTCTGAAAAAACCGAGGTTAATGAGTACACGAATAAAGGATTCCTAAAAAAGCACATCACTGGTAATAACCCCCAGCATGTTACCGCTTTTCATAGGGAATTTTTGTTCATAACATGAGTGAAAGTAAAATTTTAAAATACTACA
This sequence comes from Oryctolagus cuniculus, assembly GCF_051225735.1. Taxonomy (NCBI): domain Eukaryota; kingdom Metazoa; phylum Chordata; class Mammalia; order Lagomorpha; family Leporidae; genus Oryctolagus; species Oryctolagus cuniculus. The sequence continues at coordinate 112,176,581 of NC_142873.1, forward strand.
GAACTAAGCACTACTTTAAAAATCTTGGATGCCATTAACTCAGGTGTGACTGACTGGTCACTGGAGAAGTTGTTAATGTGTTGGTGTTAGGTAGAGATATTTAAACATCCTGTTATCTGTTAGATACTCTGAGAGAGCTTTGGCTGTAAATGTGAGGAATAAGACTTTTTTTCTGGCTTCCTAAAGCAGTTGATACTGGCATGCTTTTATTCTCTCAGAATTAGGAACTCCGAAGGGGCCACTAGAATGGTTCTTCTATTCATTAGAACATTCTAAATTGGCACTCCTTAATTAGCACACGAGGTCTTCAAAAGTTCATGGAAAATGCATGTTATGAAAAAATAATGCTTGGATTTCATTTTTTTTCACAACCAACCTAAACTTTTTTTAAATTTCCCATTTTAGGGCCGGCATCGTGGCACAACGGGTTAAGCATATTATATGGCACTGGGTGGAGTCCTGGCTGCTCCATTTCCCATTTAGCTCTTTGTTAATGCACCTGGGAAAGCAGCAGCAGATGACCTAAGTTTCCTGTAGACCTGGACAGAGTCCCAGGTTCCTGGCTTTGGTCTGACTCAACTTGGCCATTGTGGCAGTCTGGGGAGTGAACCAGCGGATAGCAGATCTCTGCCCTCTCAACCCACCGCCTTTTAAATAAATAAATCTTTAAAAACAAACAAACAAACAGAAAGTGTGGGCAATAGATTTGAATTTTCTCAGTACAAATCCTGACCCTAATTTTAAAATTTCCATTTTGAAGTCCTTCATATACACTCATTTTTAGTCAATGTGCTGACAGCCGTCAGCTCAAGGATCCGCTCAGAACACATGGTGAGACCAGGGGCAGAGGCTTTGCCCACTAATACTCACTCACGGTTGTTACCACTACTGAGCATCAAGTATTTCAGACACCAGACACTCTCTCACTAAATCTGCTTTATACTCCCAAGGGGGAAAACATGATTTCCAACACTCAGACGTACGCTCAGGATACAGTTGGGATGTAATAATCATTCAATGATTGAAGAACTGTTGTGACTTATGAGAAGGACACAGTTTAAAGAGGTTAAATAGTGCCCAAAGTAATATAAGTAATGAGTGGCACAGCTTGATCTCCTCTGTATCCTGGACTATTCTGTGACACCATGGTGTGAACCATGGTGTTCTCTTAAATACAGATTTTATATATTATACGTAGGGAGTACAATCAGTGCATTACCTGGAAAAGATGAGCAATAGATGAACACATGACTAGAGACCCTGACAACAAATAAATAAGTACATAAAGATATCATGTGTTCTGCTTCTTCCCAAGGTTGACTCTATAGTAGGAACGTTCCTGCTCTGCAGATGCCTTGGCTGAGACTACAGAATAAAGGGCTCTGCTGTCCCGCCGTGAGGACTCCCCTGCAAGCTCCGTCCAGGAAGGCTGGAGGAGGATGGGTGCACAGGAAGGGCTGGGCCTGCTTTTACAGCCTCTGCTGAAGAACCTGCTGATGTCGCGGGCTTGTTCCTGCCACAGTCCTAATTTCAGCTGGTCTAGTGGGCTCCTAACACAAGTGCCAAGGCACAAATCGACCAGAAAGTACAGGCAGGTACTTCAGAAAGTTCATAGAAAATTGGATTTTAAAGGTTTATTTCGGTGGAAAAGATTTTGAAGGCCACACATAGAAAAGGTCTTCAAAAAGTTCCTGGAAAGTGAGAAAGCAGAGCATGGATTTCAGATTGTAGGGCCACATCAGCTGAGGACACAGGCAGCGCGCGAGAGAAGACACCTCTCACCTCAGGTGCCTCATTCTCTACTGGGTGAGGAGGGTAGGACAGGAAAAATCATGTTTGTCCACCCAGACTGAGCTGGGATTAAGAAGAAAGGACAGTCTTATGAAAACGTCTCTTCCTGCCAGGCTGTTCCTTTTGCTACCGGCTTTGCTGTCCAAATATTCATCCCAAAGATGTTAAGAAAAAAATTATATGACAAAACATCCTTCTGTACTAATTCAATTTCAATATTTATTTTGAAAATTTATTGAATTATAGTAGAGGAAACCTGCTAAATGAAGCCAGCCAGGCTGATATTTTTTTATTTCTAAGCATGTGGCACTATTTATTATTCTCTCTATGAGGGGTTGATTAAAACTATAAAATAAAACATATACAAGGACATAATATACTCAGAATAAGGTGGTTTTGATAGGAAAAATGAAAAGTATATAGAACGAACCAGCATTTTTTAGTCTATAACATAATAGATTTTTAAAAACACTGCATTTTGGGGATACATACTATGATTGTTTTAAAGGGCCACCCGCTGTTTTGTCTGCAACACACCATACCCTCACTTTAGAAGAGGTGCCATTGACTTCTACAGATATAAAACGTGTGATGTTCATTTTAAAATTACTAGTAGGGCCTGCTATTGACCATCTAATTATGCCGAGTTCCATTTATAAACATAGCTAACCACTAAGTTTATGGAGACTTTTTGTGCTGCTTTAATAGGATATTGATCGAGAGCATAGTTTGAGTGGACTGCCATTGAATTGTGTAATGGCAAACAAAAGGCAAGGTCAGAGCAACTGTTCATCCTAGGGCTGCAGTCTATTTTTTAGTATAATCTTTTTTTTTTTGTTTTCTTCCTTTAATGCTCAAGCCCAAATGGTTTCTTTCAAAACAAGATCTTGCTTAAAAATATAAACTGTTTTTAAAATTCATTTCCATGCAATGACAATAGCTATCATGTTACTTAACAGAGGGGAACCAACAGGGTACTCGTTCAGAAAAGAAAGTTTCATATCTAACATGCTTTAATCAGGCTATGAAGCAGTGCAAATATCTAAATGGGATCCCAAAGGACTGGATGTCTGGAATTTCTTATCCTTATACCCATTTCCTCATTATCCTTGAGTGGGAGGACACTGTGTATTTTCAAGTTTGGGCTTATTCCTACCAGAGAGTTTCATTTTCTCACTGTGCCTTGCAGCTGTGTTAGTTCTGTTTTAGTGGTTCTATCAGATTAGGTTAGAGTATCGCCAGTAGTTCTCAGCAAACATTAGTAGGCCTGAACATCTACATGGACAGCTACGGGTATCTGAAGACACATCAGGGACCCAGAGACTTTAAAAAAAGAAAAGGCGTTTAAAACTGAACTGACGTTTGGATCTTGCTGACGATTCTTGTGTGAGAATGTAGAAACAGTGCACATTTCTAAGGCAGAAAACAGCCACTAGGGTGCCACCTCATGCCAGGCTGTGGCAAATGCCTGGTTCCATTCACTCCCACTCTCCATTGACAAACAACTCGGGAATCCTGCAGTGGAGCTTTGTGGCAGAGCCAGGACAATTCGGCTGCTGGACTTTAATAGATTCTGCAGCAGCGCAACAGGAACCAAAACTCAGTCTGGGTAATGGAGAGTGCTTTTCACACCCAAAGACTCCAAGGCTGGCCACAGTGTCCTGAGAATCTTGGCTTTTCAGAATTCCAGGGCCGTGAAGTCATCCTTAGCCACAAAGTTTACTTAACCCTTGCAGCCGGCCTGTCCTTACAAACCACGGCTAGAAAACCAGAGCCCGCCGGCCCGAGCCACCTCCGGCTCTGCGAGCTTGCGGCTTGCCTCCTCCCCAGCAAAGCAGGGAAGGTTTCGGAGTCCCTCCACTGACTTCAAGTCAAACACAGTCAGCACTTCAGAAGGAAATGGGCAGGAGTAGTGGGTTTTTCAAGAGAGCTTTCTGGGTGCATAAGGAAAACACTGGTGCAAAACCAATAACAAGCGGGTGAGGAGAGCGGGTTCTCTGGGCAGCGGCACCCGGCAGCCACAGAATGGGTCGTTTGCAGCAACTTCCAGGGAAAGAGACCCATGCGAAAATGCCTCCAGGAGGCTTTGTTTGAGAATGCGGCGTCATGTGAGAACCATTTCAACAGATGGTTCCTGTCTCCTTCCTCACAGCTCCTGGACCAGGAACCACACTGTTCACATTTGCACGCCCGACCCCTGAGGCAGAGACTGCTCTGTGACACTGGCCCAGTCTGCACCTCCCTCCCCCGAAGCAGGTAATACATACAGAGCAGGGCTGTCCCAGGTGCCCACACAGGGGGAAGAGGCAGCAGGAGGACCAAGTGAGACTGAGTTTTTAGGCTGTAGGACTTTCTTTGCTGCAGAAACAGATTTCTCTTCTCTTGCCTTTCGTGGGCTTTAGATGGGAACAATTAAAGGGGGCTGGGCAGGAGGCCAGGATGGAGGCGGTCTTGGGGACCCAGCAGTGCCCCGATTCTGGCTGCTCCTCATATCTGATCAGTGTAATTTTATGTCTTGTAGCCTGGTCGCCTGATCCCTCACCTCTTACTCTGAGACTACCCCTGCAGCTCCGGCTCCGGTGCACCACCATCGCCACCTCTGGAGCAGCAGTGTTACCAAGGACAAACTCAGGACACAGTTATTTCTGTGACTTCTCATGAGGAAAGACTGAAACAGTGCCTCTCCCCTCCACTAAATTCAAAAGGAGGAAAACTAAAGACAGAGCTAACTGGAAACCTGGTGGAAATAAATATTTAAATTAGTGAATTTAAAGATCAAATACTGAGGATCCGGACAGAGAGAAAACTTCCAAGCGGGGGCCATCATTACTGATCACCGGGAAAGTGCCAGGCCACACCTGTGTATGTGGTCATAATTAGGGAAGACTAAGGATGACTGGCTGGGGCTGGAACAGACAGGAGGAGGCTAAGGAGAAATTCCCAACACAGTGGAAGAAATCCAAAGACACTGAAGGCAATGGAAACACCCAGGTGACAGCAGTACTCAGATCACTGAGGGGGTGGTAGCAGGGTTGGGGGGTGGAGAGGGGTAAATAGGTAGAGCACAGGGAATTTTCAGGGCACTGAAACTCTGCTATGTAATACATTAGTCATGGATACACGGCAGAGTATGTTTGTCAAAACCTCTACAATATATAACACCCAAAGTGAACCCTAACGTAAACTACGGACTTCAGAGAATAATTATGTGTCTATACCGAGTCATCAATCATAAACAAATGTACTACATTAACAAAAGACCTTAACACTCTGGGAACCTATTTGAAGGGGAGGGCTTTAAGGGATTTCTGTACTTTCTGCCAACCTAAAATGATAAGCCTTAAAAAAATGGATAATTAATGAAAATCAAAATGATACCTGAAAAGAAATCCAGGAAAAAATTTTCAATCAAGTATGTCACTTGTTTTCATTTACATAAAAAAAGTTTTCAACCTGTTTTAATGCACAAATTAATCAGTTGAAATTTGGTCGATTCAACAAGAGCTAATCATTCAGTAAAAGCAAAGAATCCTGGGATTCCATTTGGTTCTATAAGGCAGTTACAGAAGAGGTTGTGACAAAAAAATGTCTGCAGTGAGCTAGCTGAGAACAGCAAAGTAAAAAAAAAAAGCAAACAGCGTAGCCTCTTGATCACCACGGTCTCAGGTATGTGTGGAAAAAGGGACACCAACACCGACTATGGCAGACTGAATGAGATGCCATTCACCAATTGCTTAGCACAATCCAGGCACGTGGTGCGTGCCTGGCAAACACTAGCTACGGTAATTTTTCTTATTCATATTACATCATATCCCCTCTCAGGGCTGGCATCATGTGCTTAATCAACTTATGTACCAGCTAGCTTATTTCCATTTCAAGCTTACTGAATGCACCCCTGCCCTACTCATCTGCAAAAAGTGTCCACTGCAGCCCTAAGAGGGATGCTTAGCTCTTCCAATGTGGGCACAGGAGGAAGAGGGCTGAAAAAAAATAGGTTAAGAATTTCAACTCCATCATGTGGGCTGAGTGTTGAGTCTTTCAGGAAGGTGTGCCGGCAAGGAAACCTGAGCTTGGACATTCTTAGCCCAGCAGCCAAGGCAATCTTGTGAAATATATCCTGACAAACCTAGGTTAAAGATCTGCAAGAAACAGGGGTCTCTGTATTACAGTTGATCAGCCTGGCCTGAAGCCACTTTAGCTGACAGAGCCCAGTTTCACTCTTGGCAATCAGTTTCAGTCAGCACGGGGCCATGTGTGAGTCCTAGAGCGATTACACAGCAGTGTGCAGAATCGAAAAGCCTTCGGGAGCTGAAGGATGCTCCCAGTGCCAGGCGTTGGCTACACAATCCCCTAGACAAAGACAGGAAACAAATCCAGGTCTCTGCAAGTTCAACCCCAAGTCTGACCAGACCTGCTTGCAGGCTTGAAGGCAGGTGTGGCATTCGGTTGGCAACCATGCGATCTATCTCAAACTAAAGGGAGGTCTGCTCAAGATTGGGATACAAAGCCTTACTCCCCTGGTTACCTTCCCATTGTTTTCCCTGTCTAGTGTCTCACACCGTCAAAGTCCCTTGTGCCAGTCAAACAGGATGTACTCCAGCATTATAGGGAGTTACCCATCCACTGTTTTATTTTGGGCAAATGACTTAGATATATCCTTGGTTTAATTTGTTTGTAAAAATGGGATAGTTGCATATCTCATGAGTATACTCCAAGTATTGGTTTGTATGACATATGCAGAGTCCAAGCACATGGCCTGGTAGATGGGAAATGTGGAACAGTCAAGAGATTTTCCCCTGTATCCACGCTGAATCCCACTTTATGGACTCGGGAGAACCAGCAAGACTACGAAAGACTGCACTAATCCAGAATCTGGATTCAGAAGATCGGAGTGGCTTGATTCTTTACTTGACATTTTTTTGAAAACAAGACTGACTGACTTACTTGATAACACTGCAAACCTATAACACGGTGATTGGGGTGGTGAACTCGAAATGAAAATATATATTTTCACTCCTCCTTCCACAAAGAATGTCACTTGAAACCAATTTTAACAATGTAAACTTCACCTACAAGAGGTATTCTGAAGTGGGGGGGATGTTATAAAATAAAATTTGAATAGTTTCATAGCTAATTTCTCCTTTTTGTTGGTACATACTGCCTCTTTCCATTGGCGGTCAATCTTACAGTATACCTTTAAATAAAGACAAAGAGATGTCCAGGAAAGGCTACAGGGTGTGCACTGGGGGAGAATCTTACACCTTCTCCATGGACTGTCTGGATTATGTCATAGCAAAAATACAATCACTGGGCCTTTGATCAACAGAATAGGGTAGTGACAGGCGCTCTTCATGCACTGTGGTTAGTGACTATTGACAAGCGGGTAATGATCGTGCTGTCTTGTGTCACTCATACGGTGGGCATTAGCATAGTTTAAAGGTCAAAAACAAATTCCTTTAAAATGCAGAATTTCTTGGAAATCAGAGAAGCCTCTGCATGTTTTTTAACCAAGTTCACACAATCTTCTAGGGAATATGTGAGACACTCGGGATTTCCACCCTTCCTCTACGCCTCACATTAAAATGATATTTAATTTTTCCTGATTTAAATTCTTGGCTGTCAAACAAATTGCATGGCAAAATTCTTCCAGTGAGTGAATGGAATGGGGATTCTGAAAGCCTTTTATGTCTCTCGGAGGCCTACATAGAAAATAAGCACAGACCCAAGGAAAATCAAAGCAAAATTATACTTACTCTGTGACACTCTTACTAGCTCAGTCACACTAAAAACACCTGATGTGACAAAACTGTCCTGGAAGCCCAAATGTCCTGAGGAAACAAAAACAAAAGAAAACAAAGTGTCAAAAGCAGAAGATATCTGACAATAGAACTCTAACTATTAGTTTCATTATGATTCAAAAATGTGATGCCCCATCCTATACCCTGCTCTGGTTAAGAGTTTATGTGGGAGGTACAGTCATTCAGTTATAAAGACATTTTTTTGGTTTGAATCTGGAGGCATGTGGAAAGCTGTGACACAACTGGGTGATTTTTGAAATGGTAAAAAAAAAAAAATTCAACAGGAAACTTGAAACAAAAGATAATCTAAAATAAATAGTTACCTTGCGTGACCTTAGCGACTTTAATAGTAGGGATGAAAACAGAATATCTAAGAACCAGCCAGGATGGCTAAGTTTCATAACAGGTTTTAGACATGATTTTCTAAAGAAACATCTGATGAAGATTAGTTATCTATTCATTTAAATCAAACAAGATTTAAAAATGTTCCCTTTATCGCTAGAGGCACTGTAGGGTGAATTTTTTAAAACGTCATAATATAAAAGCAAGTGTCAATGGATGACAAGTGAAAACAACTTCTTTTAAGAACAATAAAAAAACAGGGATGTCTAGAGAAGTTTTCATGCCGGCTTGACTTGACTATAATTTTGTGTGTGTGTGTGAAAAGATATCAGTGGTTCAAAATTGTTTTGTCTTTGAATTCTGTGTCTGCTCATTTTTGCTGGATATAATTAATTTCCTTTATGATATCTATACATCTATTACTACTTGCTCATTTAATTTTATGATATATTCAGATACATAAAACTTGCAAATGATAAGGAATACTTCATCTATACATGTAGTTTCCCCTGTGTTTCCAAGATTTTCTTAGTCTCACACAGGTAGATCCCAGTTGAGAGGGCTGACGCAAGGTTAGCTTAATGTTTACCTGCTTTAAAGTCTGTGTCACAGGAGAACTGCTGGCTGATGGGAATTGTAAAATAGCAGTTCTTTGAAATAAGAAACATACCCTAAGAAAATCAAAATAAGAAAACAGACCAATCTGAATATGTAATAACCCATAAATAAAAATTAGATGATATACATTATGAAGGAGAAGCAAATTCACCTATGGCACATTATGTTCACCTATAAATTTATTAAGTGTCATGCACAGAGACACACGCACAAAAGGGTCATGTTTTAGAAGATTATAAATGGATCTACAAATTCTTCTTCTTTGGGTTACACTGGATTTTTGCATCAGGATTTTTACTTGGATTTAAATGTAGAATTTCAGGTAACTTTTTTACATCATACACACAATCCATTTTATTTAGATTTGAGAATTCTAATTTTTAGAACATGCAATAATTGCAAGCTTTTAAAAAATAAAATGATAAAATTTCACCTTAAAGTGTGCAAAAAATTTTCCTCTCTCAATAGCCTATATCTAGGTATTTAGTTGACTTTTGTTTGGTAAGTGAATGAGGTGCTGCCCCTCACATTAAGAAAACTGAGAAAGAAAAAATTAATAAATAAGAATTCTCTAATGATGTTTTGGCCAAACAGAATATAGCATCTCTTTTTTATTGAGACATTGTTGACATCACATTAGTCCCACAGATCATAACAAAGGAAATCCAACCACAGTATACATTAAGGTGGACTTGAAACACGTGTTACAATACAAAGGAAATTCTAAGAGAATCTAGGTTATCTCCAGGTTTTTCTCATCTCTGTCTTCATCACTTGATTTGTGCACCAGTACTTGTTTGAGTACTGAAATCTGAAATCTCTTTTTTTAAAATAAGAACTAGCATAAATTTCTGAATTATAAACACAGTGCTTTAATCTTGCCTCCAAAAGAGCAAGGAAATTATCTTAAAAGCCAACTTGAATTTTGCACAAGGACTTGGAGGGAGGATTCGCACTCTCATCCATTTAAACTATCACTCTCTCCTGGTTGCTTTTTTTGTTGCCCCCTCTTAAATATTTGTGTTCCCCAGGTTCAATGCTCATCTCTCTTTGCATACATACAAAGTTATGTTATCTACTTCCATGACATGAGGTACCAGTCCAGACTGTGATGCTTGTGAAAAATGAAAATAATACTTACTTTGTTCAATACTGTATCCTTAATGCCTGACTTAAAGTTAGTGAGTGAACTACCTGTTGAACAGGTAGATGAATGAATCAATAGGCCAATGACTCTCAAACTTTTCTCTTGTGCTAAGACCTTTCTTCTGGGTTCCAATCCCATCAATCTAAATGTGTTAGACATTCTACTCACCTATCACACAGGTATTCTCAGACCCAACATATACAAACTGAGCCCAGTTTCCTGTCCCCAGCAAACCTGTTCTCACTCCTTTGAATTCCCTATTTAAATGAATCCTCCACCATTCATCTAGCTTTCTAGGTTTAGGGGCCATCCCAGACTCGTACTTCTTACTATCACCAACCTCCACCTCATCCCCACTGATTCTGTTTCCTTGCTGTCTTGGCTCAGTGTACATCTCCACCTCCCCTCACAATGTGGATCATGACCTTCCCTTTCTCTTCCGCATGACCAGAAAGCTTGCAACTACATTCTCTCCCATTAGCCTTGGCTTCCTCTCAACCCACTTTCCACTCTGCAGCCACAGCCATCTCACGGACAGAAAAATCTGATGGTGCATCATTCCACAAATCCACAAATATATATGTATATATATATATATGTGTGTGTATATATATATATAAAGATTTATTTATTTGAAAGACAGAGTTATAGAGAGAGGTAGAGACAGAGAGGGAATGAGAGAGGTCTTCCATCCTCTGGTTCACTCCCCAATTGGCCGCAATGGCTGGAGCTGCAGCAATCCAAAGCCAGGAGTCAGGAGCTTCTTCCCAGTTTCCCACGTGGGTGCAGGGGCCCAGGTACTTGGTCCATCCCCTACTGCTTTCCTAGGCCATAGCAGAGAGCTGGATCAGAAGAGGAGCAGCCAGGACTAGAACCGGCGCCCATATGGGATGCCAGCACTTCAAGTGGTGGCTTTACCCACTACCTTACAGCGGTGGCCCCATTCCACAAATCTGACCAAGCACTTCTCATGTGCCAGGCATGGTGCTAGTAGCTCAAGTGACAGTCCCTACCTTCAAAGAGTTGACAGTTTAGGACTTGATACAGCTGACAACACATAGAACAAAATATTTTTTGAATTACAAAATATACAAAGGAAACAATTAGGAAAGGCTCTGCTTTAGATAGCATGGTCAGGGAGGGTGTCTCTTAACAGGTGCTATGTGAAAGATTTGAAAGAGCCAGCTAAAAAAGGAAGAGGAAGGAGCTCTTCAGGCAGAGGAACTCAAATACACAAAGGCCCTATGCACAGTAGGAGAAAAGGAGTTATTGAAGAAACTGAGACAAATCCAATATGTTCAGAGCTCTTTGCCTTATCAGAAATCTTGCAAGGAACCTACCACATAAGCCAGCTACCCCACTTCTAGGGATATATCTGAAGGAAAGGAAATCAGCATATGAAAGAGATCCCTGCACTCCCATGTTCATGGCAGCACTATTCACAATAGCCAACATCTGGGATCAAGTTAGGTGTCCCTCAGTGGATGAATGGATAAAGAAAAGGTGGTATATATACACAATGGAATATTATTCTGCCACAAAAAAGAAGGAAGTGTTGCAGTAAAATGGATGGAACTGGAGATCATTATGTTAAATAAGCCAGATGAAGAAACACAAATATTGTAGGTTCTCTCTCATATGTGGAAGATAAGGGGGAAAGTAATCAATCTAAGCCTAGAATAATAGTGATTTTTAGAGGATGGGAAAGATAGGAGAGGGGGAAAGGAGGGAGGTTGGGAATCAGCTACCAGAACACCGTCAGACAAAAGAAGTAAGTTCTAGTGTGTTCCACAGCACAGTGAGGTGACAAGAGTTCACTGTACTATATTACATGCTGTATGAAAGAACTAGAAGAGAAAAAAGAGAAAAGCTAGGGAAATGGGCTAATTGCCTGGCTTGATCAGTTCTGTGTATGTGTGTTGAAAAATTACAGTGTGCCACATAAAAATGCACAAGTATTACAGGCTAATAAAAATTTAAATAATAAGATTATCAAAATGAAAATGGTTAAAAAGAAAAAAGAAATCTTGCAAGAGCTCCAGAGAGCATTTAAAGTGTAGCACCAATTCCTTTGCGTGGCAGAAGGCCTCAGTGTAGCCTCTGCTTCATTCTCCAAGCACACTGCTTACGTTTTTGTTTTTAAACTATAGCATTCTTTATTTCACTTTTTTAAAGTTTATTTTATGTATTAGAATGGCAGAGAGACAGACAGAGAGATCCACTAACCACTGGTTCACTCCCAAATGCCTGCAACAGCCAAGGCTGGACTAGGTGGAAGCAAGAAGACAAGAACTCAGACCAGGTCTGCTACATGGTTGGCAGGGATACAACTACTTAAGTGGGTACCTGTCGCCTCCCAGGGTGTGCATTATTAGAAAGCTGGAATGGACATCAGTGTGGGGATCTGAACCCAGGAGTTCTGAGATGGGATGTGGCTATTGCAAGCAGTACTAAACATTCACACCCGAGTTCACTGTTTATCGTCTGTCTATGGCTTCTGGTCCTACCTCTTGTCCTAAGGGAACTACATGCTCCTCCCTAGGACTGGTTCACCCCCTTCCCTGAAGCCATTCCTTCTTCCTACTCCTTGCTTAGCCACATCCTATCTGTGCTTCAGCAACCAGTTTTGTTCTCACCTCTATCAAGAGTCTTCCCTTGAGCCGGCGCCGCAGCTCACTAGGCTAATCCTCTGCCTGTGGCCCAGCATCCCGGGTTCTAGTCCCGGGTGGGGCGCCGGATTCTGTCCCGGTTCTCCTCTTCCAGTCCAGCTTTCTGCTGTGGCCCGGGAAGGCAGTGGAGGATGGCCCAAGTCTTTGGGCCTTGCACCCGCATGGGAGACCAGGAGGAAGCACCTGGCTCCTAGCTTCAGATCGGCGCAGCGCGCTGGCCGTCGCGGCCATTTTGGGGGTGAACTAACGGAAAAAAGAAAGACCTTTCTCTGTCTCTCTCTCTCTCTCTCTCTCTCTCACTGTCTAACTCTGCCTGTCAAAAAAGAAAAAAAGAAAAACTGGTAAAACTTAAGACTTCATACAATGACTGATAACTTTCCCTGGGTCCCAAACTCCCTTCACTTGTCTCGTTAAGGACCAGGTCTATACACACAGCTTTATCCTGGGACCTCGCATATGGAACTGTAACTTTGTCTTTTTTTCAGATGAGACTGTAGTCTCCTGAGTGGGGAAAAATCCTCTGCATCTTTGGACCTGCAGGTGCTAACACTGCACCCTGAGAGCACTAAGTCCTCCAGAGACGCCTCCTGATGGACAGCACTCAAATTGGGTTTGCCTGTGTTTATTTTCTCCTTTTATAAAATCTTTGAAAGAACTTTTTTTTTTTCATTTCTAGTAATATGGTTTCAACTACAATTGAGCTAATCTATACTGGAAAACTATTAAAATGTGAACCATCCAAATACTCCTTCCAAATTACACAGGACCAAGGAAAAATGATCCATTCAGATGAAGCTACTGGTTACGAAGGTACCACCAGGAGTGGGCATTAGGTTCAGGGGTTAAGTCACTGCTTGGGACACATGCATCCGATATCAAGTTCTAGCTACTTGCTTCTGATCCAGCTTTCTACCAATGGAAACCCTAGGAGGTAGCAGATGATGGCTCAAGTACTTGGATCATTGCCACCCACATGGAAGACCTGGATGGAGCTTCTAGCTCTTGGCTTCAGCCTGGCCCATCCCTGATTATTGTAGGCATCTGTGGAGTGAACTAGTGGATGGAACATTTCTCTCCCTCTGTAGTCTCTCTTTGTCTCTCTGCCTTTCAAATAAAATGAAAATAATTTTTTTAAAAAAAGGAAGTGAAATCAGTTGCCATCAATCGTCCTACTATTATCATTACTGTTCATATTCTGGAAGACCAACTAAAAACAGAGTGAAAAGGCAGCATTATTAATTAATATTAGGAGCCAGAAAGATGGAAGAGGATCTAGTCCCATGCTTTAACTAGGGTCATGTGCGATCCTGAGAAAATCACTGCCAAAATAACTTTCTCCCTCTTCTCCTATCAACAACCTGTCTCCCAAAGCTTGCTCAGTGTGTGATTTAGAAGGTAAAACACACGTGAATATGCAATGATCAGGAAAGTGAAGCATATAATTATTTCACAAGGCTTGATGTAAGCATCTCCTCTCAGTATTATCAGATTCTCAGAGCGCTCTGGCTAGCTTATAATTTGTCCCTGGTCAAAGGGCTGTGTGAATTCTACACATGTGGAACTGGTTTTGTTCCTTCACCAATGATTTGGAAATCCACTGATGAATTCTCCAAGAAGACAGAAATGAGAAGTGAGACGTAAGAGATGCTGGAAAAAGTGATATGGCCAATGTAATCAGTAGGTGAACTTGAGTGAGCAGATTAATATTTCATTCCCAGTAACACAAGCCAAATCATAAAAATGACTTTCAGGGAAATTACACTAATCTGGCTGTTCTACTTTATTGCAAAAGGAGAAAAGCATGGAAAAGAAAATAAAAAGGTAAATTTAAGCAGTTTCGAATTCAGATGTTATTAGCATCAAAAGATCCTCAGTTGGAAAGCTGATTAAACATTCCCGAAAGTTCTCAAGATTTACATTCTGAATAGGGCCTCTCAGAAATGAGAGCACAACATATACTTTTGTAAAGTATGTCTTCGATGAGAAGCCAGATTGCTCAATGATCCACCTCTACAATGCTGAACTGCTGTTCGGGAGCAATTGTACAGCAGACTGAAATGAGGAGCAGATCCTCTTTCATTTTATATAAAATGAGTAAAAAAGTTCATTCACTGAAGTCTTGTTCAGTGAGTTCCCAATTAGAGTACAGATTTCAATACCTTGGAGCCAGTCATACTCACAGTGGGGAGGGATGAGACTTTCCGGGAGAGGTAAATGTAAAAAGCTAAATTCTTTTATGGGTGGTTAGGAAAAGGAGTTCTCTTTACCTCGATGATATCAGCAGTTATTATGGAAAATGCCATTATATGAGAATCAAATCTCATTTCACGGAGGGACTGAATATCTATCTACCTTTTAACAGGCACGAAAGGAAAAAAAAGTGAGATTTGCAGAGAGACAGGTAACCTTGCAGAACTGTGCAGAGGTCGGGTTGTGGGTAGGGGGGAGAGCCAGATGAACAAGCCGCCCATGGGGTTGGCCGCTAAGGAAAGTCTGAACGTCCATGAAACAGAGTGCATTTTGTACGTCAGGAGGGAGGTTACACACAAGATGGTAGCATTGCTTTCCTTGTTCGGATATCGAGGGGCTCTCCTCCCTGAATGATCACACCCCATCTGTTCAGTAGATGCAGACAAGCTGCAACACACGGTCATTCCCTGGTACACACTGCCCCTGGGGAAGTGAGAGGCCGGATGGGGCCTTTGCATGTTTGTGCCCAAGGGCCCCTCAGAGGGAGAGGAGCTCCCTCATTCCCACACCACCCACATGCATCTCCCCAGGATTCTGGAGGGCCTGGGATGTGCCACCCTGCTCTAGGCTCCTCCATTTCCCCCTGGTTCCCAGCTCAGCACATTTCAGGTGTGCTCAGTGATTCCTGTTAAGGAGAACTTCTGCTCCACTTTTCTTACGTCACCAGCCTCTTTCTACCTTAGCTGACAGTTGTTTGTTTCTGTGTCTTATCTCTACTCCTACAACAAACTGGGGTAGGGCAAGATTGTGTCTCATTACCTTCCATTGTCCACAGGCCTCAGCACAATCCTTATTCTAGGTGAACAATGGATATTTATTCAGTAATTCAGATGAGTAGTTTGAGACACCCTTACTTGTAGCACTTTAAAATACAATGTAAATTATTATTACCTTACCTACATAGCATTATGTTATTCCTGTACTCTCAATCTGCCATATCTTAGGAAGCAGGATTTTTTTTAAGATATCAGATGAGGGTTTATTTCTGCTGATCTGCTAAATTCTAAATTTTGATCTGATACGTGACTACATATTATTCATTATTTAATTATTCATTCATTGGTGACATTCTAAATATTTTTATTGTTAGAATAATTTCTTATATTAAAGCAAATGGGAAGAACAAAATGGGACAAAAAAGCAGTAAGAATACAAGTACATTGTGTTTGCATGCCAGCTTTATGGTGGTGGGGGAAAATTCATTTGGTAGCCCGCCTACAGTAAACATTGAAAAATTGACAGATGGTGTTAGATTGACAATAAGACTGAAACACTTTGGTCTGAGAATTTGTAAGACAAATAAATGGTCAACTAATCATATAAATGTGGTATTCTGATTTTCTCAGATGAATAAACGGACTGTTACAAATGCATGTGTAATATGGTTATGATTGTCATTCTGATTTATCATAACGCATGAAGGGATTGTCACCATAATGGAAATAATGTGCTCTTAGCCGAAGAGAAGGATGAGGCAGACAGAATTTTGAGAAGTATGTCTCCTGGGACTCACATACTCTTGGCATCCTTCTTTTGTTGCTTGCTCCACATCTACATGCCCTTCTCATCTACTATCACTCGATACAGACACCTCATCTGTATTTTTCATTTCTTTCCATCATTTCCATGCAGACAAGTCAATATTTGGTTTGCTGCTCTTATTCAACAAATAATTATTGAATGTCTATTATATAGAAAGCACAGTCCTAGGTCCTGGGGATACAACAGGAAACAACACAAAGGCCTTACTCACAGGGGAATATTAAGGAATGAATACAAGGAAGATATTTATGCCAAGATTTTCAGTAATGCATTTATGTAAAAATGAGTCTTTTTGTAAGAACTTTCTAGGAAAACATTAGAAACTTAGCAAAGACTATTGAGATTCTGTGCTGTGTTGATTCTGCTGGCTGTCCATACATACTCATGGTTGAGAGCTGGAAACCGCACTTCCCAGCCTGCTTCAGGTTAACAGCAGCCATAACTAGACATAATCAGCTCTACCCCACATGCCTGAAAAGAAGTTCCTGCCCGGGATACTCTCTCTTCCCCTTTTATGGATCACAACACTTTTGACCATGCAAAGACAGTGCCAACGGGACAGCAGAGCAGTAGGACAGAAGGAACCTGGGCCCCTGAGTGACAATGATGAGTAAAGCCTTTCTGCCAACTCAGAGATGGTACCAAAAAGAATAAATGGACTCCAAGATATACTGACCACTGTATGTGTGTGTGTCTGTGTGTTTGTGTGTGTCATCTCTGGGGTTTTGCTATAGTGGCTTAGCACTTACCCTAAACAACCTATTAATGTTTCCTTTAGAATCTAATGTGTCACAAATTAGCAGTCCACAGGCCAATTCCAGTCTCTAAACATCATGGCTTGGCCACTACAATACTTTTTATTACTATTTTGCTTAGGAATGCCTTTAAATTGGACATAAGCTTGTACATTTACCATATTCTCCAATACTCCACACTGCATTTCACTTATTTAAGTAAGATGCAACTACTTGGAAGGCATATATAGTTGTGGTGCCTACTAGTTGCTTCCCCTCACTTTAATTTACTAGCACAGTTGGGAAAGAATGGATGGATTGTTGGTGTCTTTTTGTTTGGGGGGAAAAAAAACCTCAAGGCATCAACAAGGCATCAGTATTTCATGATTGTCTTGAGAATTAAGTTTAGCTCCTTAGCTAAGGATTTAAAGCCCCTCAATACACTTTTTCAGTGCTGTCTCCAATGCTACCCAAATATAAAGTCTCTCTTCTGTCACCAAGATGTTCCACCTGCTATCTCACAAACTGATCTGTTCCATCTTCCGTATCAGGCTCTGCGTGAGGACTTCCCAAAATGAGCTCTGTGGACTAGGCCTGCGAAATGCTCCACTAACAACAAAAACAAAGATGCAAATACATACAGAGTTTCCACAGTAAAGTAAGCTCAGAAAACACAGCCCCCATTCTTAGACAATGGTAAGGAACATTTCCACGTTAAAGCATCTGAGAATACCTGCCATGAATAAACTTTCTTGCTAGGACTGCGCTATTTCCCCAGTAATTTGACAGGAATAACACTTTCATTTATAGTGCTTCTTCTCTTCTTTCTCCATTTGGTTTCCTGTGCTGAGGGACAAGTAGAATGCACACCTTTTGAATTAATTGACATTTTAAATGCATGACCCAAGGACACTCCACATCTTAACTTGCAACTGCTTTACACCACATCTACATTAGGTAAATGGATCAAGCCAAATGACAGGTGCTCCAAAGTTAGGCTCCTATCAGAAAAATGCAGTGCAGAACTTCTTTAGATAGTATTAACTTTCATCAAAGGCATAATTTCTCCAGTATTTACTATTTGTTTAGCACTCTGCTAATTACCTGAACTATATTAGCCCTAATTCTATTGCAACTCTGTGATTGGTAATATTCTCATTTTACAGAAGGGGATGCTGAATCTCAAACAGGTCACTCAGAGAGTGGCAGAAATAGAATTAGAACACAGGTATAGTTAGTTCTCTTTTATCTTACATGATATCTTTTTATCTTACAGGATAAAAATTTATCTTTTTATCTTACATGATAAACTGTATTTCATCTTAATCCATCACACATTACACTACAAAAAGTTGAATATCCAATCTAATCCAAAGGCTGTTTCACATATCTTTTTTACCACTTACTGGAGTTACTAAGGAAGAGCAGCATGTAACTAAACTTGCTTGCCCAATGGAATGACTTCCCATAAAGAGAGTTTATGAGTTTGAAATATAAGTGATTGAGCAATTAATTAAAGCACTATCTCAATCAGATACCAAAACATCTAAAAATAAAAGTAAAAAATATTTTTACTTATTTGTATGCTGCAAATATTGGATACATGGCATCATGGAATAAAATGGAAATAGAAAGAACTTTAAAGGCCATCTAGTAACAGAGTAGTCATCATTGAACTGTAACAAAGAAAATCAGACTAATAAAAAGGAGGATTTTTTTAAAAAAAATCCATTGAGTGTATCTACCTTCCTATAATTTTTCCTCATTTACCTTGATTTTGCCCTCTGGGACAGGCAGAATAAATCTTCTCTCTCTGCCATTCTGCTGTTCTTCAAATATTTGAAGACAGTCCCCTCAACCTAATTTGTCTCCTCTAGGCCAAATACCTTTCCTTTCCTTGCTTTGTCTTGTCAACAAATTAACTTTCCTATTTCTCATAAACATTGAGAATCATGCAATCAGATCTGTAAGCCAAAATAGGTGTTTGCACATAGACTAGACTACAAACTAGCTTTGTACAAGGACAAAGAAACACTTACTTTAAGGAATTTTTTCAAAACATCATTAAAAAAACAAAAACAGAAAAAACTTTGCATCTTAAAAGAGGTAAGGCCCACTACAATTAACATTGTTAAGTTAAATATTTTAAAATTAATTTTGATGGTTTTTCACATACTATAAACTTAACATGTTTTAATTAACCTGGTTTTGAGTTACAAAGGTTATTGGAAGCAACATTATTGTTTTCATGTTCCAAATCAAAGTTTTTTTCTAAACGTGGACAGTTACAGCTGGTAATTTGCAAATGGATCAGACCATTTGTAAGAGGTTTCACTTCTGCCGATGAACACTTACATATACTGGAGAAAAAATAAGGAAATTTATTCCCTGAATACATCAGAAGCTGATTACCTTAAATGAAACAGACACGAAACTGGATCACCCGAGGGCTACCCTGGTTCATGGATGTAAAACAGCAAAAACCCTTAGTGCCCTATCACCCTGTTCTTCCTTTTTTGGTTTAATTCACAGGGCTGTGAAACCACTTACGGAGAGCCCTGCTTGCTAAGCCACTTCAGCACACATGCAATGACAACGAAACAAGATGACCAGGGGCCATGAGCTAATTTTAAGACACTCAACACTGATTTTGGTTCACCAAGCATAGAAAGAAAATGATTGATGGATTAAGCAATACATTTTTTAAAAAATCTTCACAATTACCTTTCCAAGACCACAGAAAAGAACAAATCTATATTTACATGTAGGTGAGTATAGTTTTCCAAATACATAATAAAGTTCGTTAATGTTTACAACCACAAAACGCAAAGAGCTTTCATGTTTTAGAAGTCATTTGCTTTGTGCAATTCTCGCTCATTTACTCATTACAGTAGATGCTGTAATCCAAGTGTTTATTCTAGAATCTATATTATACATCTCTGCAGATACTATGGCATGCCACAAACCGTGTGGGCCATGATACTTTGATTTGATGGCCTAGCACAAACACAAAGTATCTTAGAAGTACCAGGAAATTCTTTGTGAAATATAACAGAATGAATTAGACTGTTCAGGCCATGTCGTGTTAGCACAATGGAGCAACACTTTTAAGACTTTAAAGTCATGTAATACAATTCTAGGCTGGATCTTTCTTGTTAAAAAAGAGCAGAATGGGTGTGATTGGAAGAGAAAAGGGCCAATATTTGACAACAGAAATCAGCATAACCTTTTAACTGCAGCAGCCATGGATGACTGCCCTTCGACCTTGGGAGATTATGTGGGATTTCAATGACAACAGCTGGAAGTGAGCATGTGTGAATAGAGAAAACAGATCTGAGGCCTCCTACAAAAGACTGCACAATCTCTGCCCAGATCAGAGTGCTGATTAGAAATTGTTTCCTGGTCCTGGCTTAATAGAGTGTGATCATGAAAGTTGGTGTTTTTTTCTTTTCTTTTCTTTTTTTTTTAATTCTTCCAAAAGGAAATCATTGGTGGATTTCTTCTATTCCCATTGGACCTGGAACCCCTCAAATCTCCTGACTTTCACATGAAACAGGCTCATCTTTCTTAAAGATGTGTTTGCAAACAAAATTTTGTTTTACATGCTACTTTTGATAGACAAAATTTCTTTAAGTTCTCAGGTTTTTTCTCCCAGGTTTTAAAATAATCTTCAAAGGAGTATTTTATATTATTTTTGTTTAAGGATCAGTCACACATACACACACACACACACACACACACACGCATGTACTCACAGCTTGAATGAAAGTGGGAAATACATCTTTCTTATCTTTCTAACTCTGCCATTTGTACAGCATTTAACACGTGGTGGGTCCTCAGGACATGTATGATGAATGAACGAACATAGAAATGAAGCATCTATTCTTATCTATTCATTCTTCTTATTTTTTCTTGAGATGTAAAGGTAGACTCCTGCTGCTACACGAGCATCTAAGGAGCTTACCTTTTTCTCCAGCCAACCTGATACATACATTAGCGATTGCTTAGTTAAGTCCTTAGGTTTGCTTCTCTAACAAGAACATATGAAAAAGATGAGTAATTATTTCCTTTCAAAGATAAGGTAACAATTCAGTAGATACAGAGATATGGCTGCTTGGTGAAGTAGTCATTTTAATCCAGAAAACCCTCAATGCGGGGCAAGTGTTTGGCACAGAGGTTATGACACTGCATCCCGTATGAGACTGCCTGAGTTTCCTGCTGAGGCAGCAAGTGCTAACTCAAGTACGGGTCCTTGTCACTCATGTGGGAGACCTGGATTGAGTTCTTAGCTCCTGGCTTCAGCCTGGCCCAGTCCCAGATGGCGCATGCCTTTGGGGTGTGAACCAATGGTTGGGTGTCTCTCTCTCTCTGCCTTTCAAATAAATAACAATAAATAAATAAATAAACAAACCAGAGGAACATCATTAAAAAAAAGAAGCCCTCAACAAATTATTTTCACTGGACTAAAATGCACATATACTGACACACATGCACTATACAGGATCCTTTTATTACAGTATTGCCCAGTCATGCAAAAAATGGAATTAAAAGATAAATTCATTTTGGTGCAAAAATTTTGAAATCCATTTCATAGTTTACATTTTCAATGAACATCTTAAAGATCTTTTGATGCATATATTTCAATTTTTTGTGCCAAAATAAACTTACCTTTTAATCCCATTTTTCATGGACTTTTAAAAGTACCTCTGTACTTACTGACATCGCTCTGAAACCACCAGAATGATGCCACATGATTACTGAAGCTGCATCAAGATATGACTCATTTTTGATGTTTTGGTTTTACCAACACTCTATCTTACCTTCCACTGCTCTGGATTTTGCTAACCACTCTAGTTTCTATATCAAATTAGCAACTACTTAGCTTCAATAGAAGGTGACCTTTCCTCTTTGCAAATAATAACCTGAGTTGGGCAAAAACCGACCTGCATAAGCAGAAGCTGGTGAAACTTTCTTCCCCATCAGAGTCAGGTCATCCCCCTTCAGCCTTCTATAGCAACTCTAGATGTTATTACAAACACGCCATGGGACAGATTGTTTTTTCAAAACAGACCAAATCCATTTGCTGTTTCAAAATTCTATAAACAGAGTATTAAGGAATTCAATTCCCAGAGCAACTATATGGGTGTTGGCTTCAGTCTCGTGGGTGCTTCTGCCAAGCTCACATACTTGGAGAACGACTGGGTTACAGTGTCCTTTGCAGCTCAGAGCAGGACTGCGCTTGGGCTCTCAGTTCACCGTAAGGACTGGGTCTTGCTGGTGACAGGTATATGTGATAAATGTTCCAGAAGGCTGACCTAATTTCCGACGAAGTGAGTGTTTTGCTAAGAACATTCCCTCAAAGTGTCAGCTCGCAACCAAGGATTCAAACCTGCCAGTATCCATTCTCAGCGAGTTATTATCGTGGCTTGTGAAACTTCACTTAATTTTGCCTCATTTATCAAACCTCTCCAGACCTAGGTTTGAATTTAAATAAGTTATATATCTCATTTAAAGCATGTAACTCTCAAACACACTAAAAAGTTTCACAGCTTTTAGTTATCTGTAATCGGAAAAACCAAACGCCCCGGGTGAAATACAAATGAGGGTAAAACGGCAAGGCACTTTATTTTCGCTTGTTGAGGGTTAAGTACAGCCAGTGTTCATTTAAAAATATTTCTGAAGTATTACTTCCATAAAATAAAGTTGGAGGAGCACTGTTGGAGAAAACTGAATCCTAACTACCCCAGGCTTCCATTTTCCCACCTATAACATGACTATAACGCCTGTAACTTCCTCCTAAATTTGTTGTTAGGAATAAAGAGATAGTGTGCATTTAAAGTGCTTAGCAAAGAATCTGAACACAGAATGTGCTCTAAAAGTGATGGCTGTTATTACAGAAAATAAATATATTCTTTATACCTTAGATTTTGACGCATATAGGGAAATTTTAAAAGAATTTTGAAATAACCATGCTTTTTCAACATAAAATGCTAATGTAGATTTGTCATAAAATGCTGTGTATATAAATTAAAAAGATGATAATGTAGCTTTGAATGAATTTGTGAGTAAAAAACAAATTATTTTCTAAAGCAAGTAACACAACATTTATTTATTTTTTTTATCTTTATTTTTTGACAGGCAGAGTGGACAGTGAGAGAGAGAGAGAGAGAGAGACAGAGAGAAAGGTCTTCCTTTGCCGTTGGTTCACCCTCCAATGGCCGCCGCGGCTGGCGCACCGCGCTGATCCGATGGCAGGAGCCAGGTGCTTCTCCTGGTCTCCCATGGGGTGCAGGGCCCAAGCACCTGGGCCATCCTCCACTGCACTCCCTGGCCACAGCAGAGAGCTGGCCTGGAAGAGGGGCAACCAGGACAGAATCTGGCGCCCCGACCGGGACTAGAACCCGGTGTGCCGGTGCCACAAGGTGGAGGATTAGCCTAATGAGCCGCGGCGCCGGCCACAACATTTATTACTAAAAACAAACCCTCAGGGCCAGCACTGTGGCACTGCCAGCATCCCATATGGGCACTGGTTCTAGTTCCGCCTGCTCCACTTCTGATCTAGCTCTCTGCTATGGCCTGGGAAAGAAATGGAAGATGGACCAAGTCCTTGAGCCCCTGTACCTGTGAGGGAGACCTGCAGGAAGCTCCTGTCTGCTGGCTTTGGATTGGTGCAGCTCTGGCCATTGCGGCCATCTGGGGAGTGAACCAGCAGATGGAAGACCTCTCTCTCTACCATTGCCTTGGACTCTCTGTAACTCTGCCTTTCAAATAAATAAATAAATCTTTAAAAAAAAAATAACCCTCTGGCATTTCTTGGGGTTTTTCTTTAAAAAAAAGTGACATATAATTGTACATGGTCTCTAAATTGTTTTTTAAAAACTTCACATCAAATTTTAGGAAATGAATTTGTAAATATATAATTTTAAATATGAATCTCATCCAGTTTTTCAAATGCATATTAAACATCTGCACAGGCCACCCATTATCCCGCATTTGAGGATGTGCATCTTGGCCTTATGATTTGGGGATGATAACTACTAATACTCTAGAACTAGACCTCAGGTCAGTTTCCTGTGGAGCAGATCAAATTTTACCTACTTTTCTAATAAACAATATATAGGAGTATTTAGAGAAAGAATGAATGAAAAAGCAAAAAATGTCTTTTTCTTTTAAAATTCTACTTTATTTTTTTAAAATTTGTTTGCCAAAAACTTACTCCGCTAACTAATTTGCTGTGCTGCTTGCTCCAGAAAACAAGTATTGAGAAACATAATTTTGATTTTTCAGTTATTTTTCAAGTAGTTATTTCACTTTTTAAACGTGAAAATATTTTAGATTATATACGTGTGTACATATAAAAATATAAAGCAGTTCATATTAATACGGAATGTAGAAACACCACTTTGAAATGAATGTCACACAAGTGCAGGCCGCCTTCCTTCAGTACAGAGAGTCATCAGAAAGCATCATTAAAGAAAGGGTCCTGATTCCTTACAGCTTTAAATCGATGGTAAAAGAATTTGGCCTTTCAGGCAGGAGAATGATTGGCATGTCTCACTTTGCTGGCTTTGATCAGTGAAGCACGTCCTGGTGCAGGCCATTTCCCTGATTGGAGGCAACAGAACCTTTGTTTGACTCAGGGACTGGACCGAGTACACTTCATCCTCAGCTCCAAGTCACGATGCCCCATTCTTCTCGGAAGTACTGCGGCACTTCTCGCCAGGGTTATTCGCATTTTGAGAACTACTTCCAGTGTTCACAATGACCCCGGACAACACTGGACTCTTGGAGTTCCTGGCCTCCACCACCAAATGCCAGCAATAATCCCCTCTCATGTCAACCAAAAATGTTCTCACATGTGTTTGAATACCCCAAGGAGGGGTATCTGGTCCTGGGTGAAAACCTTCTCTGTGGCATAAACACCGCCTTTCATACCTGGTTAGGTATCAGTACTGCATTATCTTGCCCACCACTGACTGTCTGACAATTACTGACTCTGTAGTTAGGATGCAAACTCCTTATAAGCCAGGGGCTGATTCTGACAATTCTATTCCAATGTCTCTTCTTCCTCACCCGTGCCTGTGCCCCTCACCCTTACCCAATTATCTAGCCCAGAGTTTATAGTGAGAATTTGACATAAGATAAAGCAAAACACCAAAACCAAAAATGAGAGTATATTTGATTGCCATGTTTTGGGAGGCTCTCAGACCTACGATCTATCACCATGAACCACACATTTTAGGCCTCCTAGAAGAAGTCTGATTTCAAACTTTGGCTCATGTTTATCTGTTTATGTGAGAATGTTGACCAAGCCTCTCCAATCTCCTTTTGCTGCTGCTGTGATGATGTGTTCACTGCACTCATAAGCTCCTGGGAAGCGCTCAGACAACATCTTGTGGTTCACAACAGCATCCCTGTATCTACAAGTCCACAGGTGCTACAGACATATGAAATAACATGGAAAAGTATAAAATTCACATGTACTGTTCCCTGTTCTCAATGTAAGAAGGAAAGCGAAATAAGACAAGGGGCCAAATTGACATAAGCCCCTATTGGTAAAACCAAATGAACAATACCCTGAAAACAAACAGAAAACTAAGCAACAGGCTACATGGTGTCAAACAACCAGGAATTCCAATCACTGCCTTTGTCTCAGAAGTAGGGCAGCTCCTCTAGCTCTCATTTTTTAAAAAATGTCCCAATAGCTTATTGAATACCTGTCATTTTTCTAAAAGTGAGAGCCAAGGGCAGCTTCCCTGTGCCAGGATGCATGGAAGTCCTTCAGCTTTTGATTACCAGGGACTGCTCCCTTAGTACACTTCCTGTCCCCAACCCTAGCACATCTATACAATCTTCCAAGGTGGCAGCCCCAGACCAGATGGGAAGCCCTGTATGTGTGCATGGAATGCATGCACATTTATGTGGGTGTGTTTAATTTTGTTTACTCACTCCAAAACTCACATAAAAAAAGCTTGTCAGGGTTGGCACTGTGGCGCGGTGGGTTAAAGCCTTGGCCTGACGCACTGACATCCATATGGGCGCTGGTTCTAGTCCTGGCTGCTCCTCTTCCAATCCAGCTCTCTGCTGTGGCCTGGGAAAGCAGTAGGAGATGGCCCAAGTCCTTGGGACCCTGCACCAGTATGGGAGACCTGGAAGAAGCTCCTGTCTCCTGGCTTTGGATTGGCACAGCTCCACCGTTGCGGCCATCTGGGAAGTGAACCAGCGGATGGAAGACCTCTCTCTCTCTGTCTCTACCTCTCTCTGTAACTCTTTCAAATAAATAAAATAAATCCTTGAAAAAAAAAAAGAAAAGCACGTCCTTGTCAGATGTAAACCATCAAGAGCACCTGAAATGTTTTTCACTATCTTGGGCATTTTTTGACTTCAGTGTCACCACTAGCAACAATGGCACCATGGTCATGATTTGTGGCTAATTTGAACAAAACACCATTCTGGCCACAGCTGGTGAAGGCAATATCTTTTTTTTTTTTTTTTTTGACAGGCAGAGTTAGACAGAGAGAGAGAGACAGAGAGAAAAGTCTTCCTTTTCCATTGGTTCACTCCTCAATGGCCGCTACAGCCGGTGCGCCGCGCTAATCCGAAGCCAGGAGCCAGGTGCTTCCTCCTGGTCTCCCATGCGGGTGCAGGGCCCAAGCACTTGGGCCATCCTCCACTGCCCTCCTGGGCCACAGCAGAGAGCTGGACTGGAAGAGGAGCAACTGGGACAGAATCCAGCACCCCAACTGGGACTATAACCTGGGGTGCTTGTGCAGCAGGCAGAGGATTAGCCTAGTGAGCCATGGTGCCGGCCAGCCAATATAATTTTTGCTCTATTATACAGTCAATCATTTGGGAAAAAAAAAGTTCAGTGGCTAATTTCTAAAGTTTTAACTATCATCAAACAGGTTAGAAAGAAGCTAAATATAAGGGGTTTTTTTTTTTTTTTTAGTGGTGCTTTCAAAACTTTTCCCAAGAGCATGACTGATCCATTCAACAATTATCTGTTGATTCCAATCTATGATCCAAGTACAGATGGCAAATTTAGAACAAACTTCAACATGTCTAGTAAAAACAAAGAAGACCTAGCGAGGAAGACTTGATTCATCCCTGCGAGACCCAGTTCGAATGTCACCATATTTTGATATCATTTCTGTGTCCGCAGAGCATCACATGGCTCTATAATGTACGCCTCAGTAAATACTGGTGACTGGTTGAGAAAAGATGAAAGTGTAAGTCGGATTTCTGGGGAGCAACAAGTATTACTCTATAGATAGGGACTCAAGTGCATATGCTAGAGGCAGAGGATAAGGTGAATACTAGGACCACATTCTAACCAAAATTTGGAAGGTTTCAAGTATTTTGGATGATATTCTGTGAGTAATGGTCAACCTTGAATCAATTTAGTATGTTATCATTATTATTACTGGGAGGATTTTTCTTGTTATACCTATTTATTTTTATGCTAGATATGGGACTCATTCTCTTACTAGCTTTGTGACCTTAAATAAGTTAATTAAGCTTCCACTCATTTATTCAAGAAACATTTGTTGAATCCCTCTTCTGTTCCAGGCATCTTGGCAGGCATTAAGGTACTTGTCCTTGCCCTTTAGGTACTTGCAGTCTTTGAGGGGAGGCAGGCCAATGTGGGAACATTTACAATACAATGCAATAAGGGCTCTTATAGCGAGGACAAGCTCTGGGAGCACAGAGGGCACTAACCTAGTGAGAGAGTTAGGGGTTGCCTCTTGGAAGTGCTATAGGGCATGAACTATTAAAACCTCATTTTACAGATAAAGCAATTGAGGCACAGAGGCTAAGCAACTAACTTAAGGTCACGCAGATAGTCATTGGCAGAGGTAAGATTTAAACCCAAGCAAGTGAACTAAAGAACTCAGGCACTTAATCAGGGCACCACTCTCTAACTGCATCGTAAAACTCCCAACTCCAGAGGTCCAGGGTGTTAGAAAGGGCCCCAAAGATGATGATCACATTGTGGTCACCCTCACTGTCACCAGTGTGATATATGTAATATAAATCTATGACTTTCAGATCTATGTACAGATTTTTTTCTCACCAGATTATGACCCAGTGGATTCCACCACGTTGAAACTCCAGTTTTACAGTCCCAGGTAATGTCCTTCACCAAATAACCTCGTGGAGAGGTTCTTCCTTCCATTTAAATACCACCAAAACAATGATCTCTCCAATTTGCATCCTCTAACACCACTTTCCCATACCTCTTCCCCCTTACAAGTGGTTTTGATCCACCCTTCTCCCCTACTTAATTTGTTGTATTTCTCTTCCTATGTGCAAGGTTAAAGCCATACAAACTTAATAATGGAAGCTATGAGAAAACACTTTGAGAACAGGATTATTTGTAAGTATTTTTTGCTTTGTATATTTTGCATCAGATGAGTCTCTGAATAGAACAAACTTTATTGTGAAGAAGTCTCAATTTGAATTTTCTTTCCAAGTCAAAATAATGTGGAGAGGGTCAGCAGTGTACTACAGAATGCTACTAAGAACCATAGTTAAGGAGTTCATCTGGTGTTGCCAATCAAGTGAGGTAATAACGAATTCTAATAGAAAACAACCATGGGGACATGCTGACACCTGTGTTTTCAACGGAAAACCTGTAAGGGATATGGGCACTGCATTTACAAAGACCTGGTATGAGAAAAGATAGAAGAGTGTACAAATCTCATGCATGGCCATGGTTCATGTCCACAAACTAACTCACACCACCCAAATGGCATGCCAACTGTGGATCCACAAGCATACATGGCCAGGCTTATTGTCATCAGACATATAAGGTTGCCCATGACATAGGGTACAGGTGCTACCACAGGGAATGGCTAACGCACAGCACTTCACATCTTGGTTGTGGCCAACCTCTACACAGAAGTGAACAACCTTTATTCCCCACTGGGTGAAAGATTCACATAAGAGGTGAGCAGAACGGCATAGAGCCCAGGCCTTGCTGCCTGGCGACACACACAAAGCTCTTCTCTACTGAGGCCGAAGACCTGCAGCAAGCCATGTAACCACTTGTTGTTCTGTCACTGGAGTGAGGATTAAACAATGCACACACCCCAGAACAACAGCCAGCAAGTGCTGCAGTTGTGGGAAGTCATTGCAGTGGGCACCACTTCCTAACATTGCTGATGCTATTTTCAGGCATGTACAACTTCAATGGTGACTCCAAAGATTCGTCACCATGTGTGCAGGTGCTTCGAGCATCAGTTAGTGAAATTATCCCAGCAGTAAAAGCTTGCAAAATTGTCACCTATTCACAATAAAGGGAACACAGCCCACTAATAGGTAGAGAACTTCATATGTGTTTACTAAGTGGACTAATAAACTATTGATGCCATAACATGTATAAACTTGGCTTATTAAATAGAATGTACTCCATGTTAGAAGTCTTCCTTTACCTTCACTCAGATTCCCTCATTGGGAATGATTTTGACTCTAGGTGATACCTGGCAGTGCCTGGATATATTTTTGGTCATCACATTGAGGCATTCTTCTGTAGGCCAGCGGTGCTGCTAAACATGCTGCAATACACACAGTAGTGACCCAGAAGAAAGAAGCATCTTGCCCAAAAGGTGAATAATACTGAGATTGAAAAACCGTGCCCTAATTTTTACTTGACTCTAGCACAGTATTGTCATGCACTTTTAAAAAATCACTTTCAGAAAAATCAATGCCATACTGAGCATCTACTACTCATTCATTCATTCCACTAAAACTGAAACTACGGGCCCCATAATTCGCAGAATTGTGTTACTGCTGTGGTCATAGAGAGAAGACTGAGAACCTGCTGACCAGAAGCTTATCCAGGTAGGTAACAATGAAAATACCATGCTATGGTGAGATGACCATCCAGGTGGAGTGGAGTATGTCCCAAGGACAATGGGAACACAGAGGATGTAGCACCTAGTAAGAACATGAGGTGGGAACTGACAGTGTCCTCAGATGTTTGCATTGGCTCTTGAAGGAGCCACAGGAGACCCTGAGGGAGGGAAGGAAGGAGGGAGGGTTGGAGAGAAGGAAACAGAGAGGAAGGGAGGTGAGCAGAGAAGGGAAAGGAGTATGGGGGACAAGGAAGTAAAAGAAAGGCAGCAGATGGCATATTTGGCTTCTCCTGGCGAGAGCGGGGACTTGTGGGGACAGTGATGAGGGGGACGGGTCTGGCCAGCCCTTCTTAGCAGAGATACTACGGGCATGTGGGGAAGTAATGGTTGGGCAGGCCCATCCAGGGCACCACAACAAGGTTTTTGGTCCTTCACTTGCCCTTCCTTCTCTCCCTTACATTAACGATGCCCTCATGCCCCAAAATACAGGCATTCTTACAAGGAAGAAGAGTCATACTTATTTCCAAATACTCCATAAGCACCAGCATTACCTCCTTGTTGGTGCTTGGTTTCCAAACAGCATTAAGCTTGCAGGAAGTAATCAGGTAGAGGTGAAAACGGCCCTTACAGTTGGAAGGTGGGATGAGCCCCTCCATTTCCAGTGGTCTTTTCCTACTGCTGCTGCGTCTCTTCCTCACTGTGACAGACATGGTGAAGTCTGATCGCACATCCTTACTACCAGGAAATGTGGCCACCAGCCCAGCACACGAAAGAGACTTCCAAAACACAAAGAAACGCTGAATTGATTAACATTTCACCCGAGATACATCTTGACTGAGCAACTCCAACTGCATCTTCCTTTGTAAAATATCTCTCACAGTAAAACTCTCCAGGTATTTTTATGCATTCAAAGGCAAGGGCTTTAAAAACAGACTTCTACTTTGCTTTTAGAAAGGAAAAAAGAAGCAATTTACTACTATTTCATGCCATCATTCTATAAAGTAGAAAATTAAAGGGAAAAGGAAACATCCACCCATCCTTTTGAGTTTGCTTTGACCCCTTAAACTGGAAGGAACCTAGAACCAGGGCTTTGCACACATGAGCCTCTGTGTGAATATTCTGATTTTTCTTTCTTGCTGTTGAAAGCAAGAGACAAACATTAGAGGAGGAAGGAAAAGGTAAAATGCACAGAAGCATGACAAGACGCAAGTAAGGAAAAATCACACCTAAGTGGGAGTCACGGGCCTTTTTGTCAGGTATAGAGAACACTTATCTCATGTCTCAAATGAAAGATAATGCCCATTAATAGCGAAGAAGATTGGGGCTGGCACTGTGGCTTAGCAGGTAAAGCCACCACCTGCGGCACTGTCATCCCATATGGGCGCCGGTTCGAGACCCGGCTGTTCCACTTCCGATCCAGCTCTCTGCTATGGCCTGGGAAAGCAGTGGAAGATGGTCCAAGTCCTTGGGCTCCTGCACCCACATGGGAGACCCAGAGAAAACTCCTGGCTCCTGGCTTTGGACTGGCCCAGCTCCAGCTGTTGTGGTCATCTGGGGAGTGAACAAGCGGATAAGGAGATCTCTGTTTCTCCTCTCCCCACCTCTCTCTCTGTAACTCTGACTTTCAAATAAATAAATAAACCTTTATTTAAAAAGTAGTAAAGAAGATAATTACACCAGGGTTCATAGGAGGAACATGAATTAGCGATCTCTTCATAGTCTGCTGTGATAAAGCCCCTACAGAAACTGTTGAGCACCGATCTCCACATAATTAACACAACATAAAGAGTACTGCAGTAAAGGCTCTATCAGGGAAACTACAGAAAAGAAGATGAAGATGGGGGTGACTACAGAGTATTCACGGAGATGTGTAACAATTGGTGTACCCCGTCCGTCAATCAGGCAATAGGAGGATGGTTTGAGTTTGGCTTGGCAGTGCAGGTTGCTAAACAATGGCGGTGGACTTCTCTGGCTCCTGTACAAATTCTGAGTCTGTGCAGCTTTATGTCAGCCTTGGTTTTCAATCATTCAAAATAATAGCTAAGAGTCTTGCTTGGAATCCAGCAAGGAGTTTTCACCACCAAAGTTCCCAAACCAAGACACTGACAGCAACAATAACAATAGCAGGGACGCTGGAGGTGACAATTTTTGCAACCATTTATGGAAGACTTACTATACACTTGAAACTAAAGCTAAAACAAAATATAAGAGCTAGATATTGACCTCTTTGCTCCTTAACCGAGGAAGGTTCCAGTGATTTGCTGGCGGTCACCACACTGGAAAAGGACAAAGTCAGGATGTAAGCATAAATGATGGCAAGCCCATGTTCTCCCCATGTGGGCGCCTACTTCATTATGCCACAGTTGGCCTTTATGTAAAACTGCCACTTGCTACCCACAACAGCTCAGTTACATAGGACAGTTCTGTTTTACACACAGTCATTAAAGCATGACCCTGGGTTAGACACACCTGGGAGGCAAGGCTCATCTTATCCACCTTCAAAAATAAATCCTTGTGCTTTCCTAGAAGTGTAATGCACAATGAGACTTCAAGTAAGTTTTATTATCAATGCTGTTGAAAATGTCTTATGGATTTTTCCCACTCATTTAATCCTTTGACTCAAGCACTCAAATGGCAAAGCACATAAGAAACTGCATTTATTGTTTTGTGAAGAGATTGTCACTACCACCTGCTCTCCATCATTACCAGAAAGGAAATGTGCCTTCCTTCATCTCTGTCTCACTCTGCAACATTCATAACAGAGAAAACCTGGATGCCAGCACATCTTTCCCGCTTAAAAAATGCTAAGCCAATCAATTCCAGGTACCACCAGGCTACTCTACTAGACTCGCCCTTCATTCGGTTCAGCTACAGACAGGAATAATGATCTGTCATAAAGGCAAATACATTTCCACAAGATCACATCATCACACTCTTGCTGCCCACTTCATTGCGAAGTGTGTTCTCTCTCTCTCTGAGACGCTGCATCTCCATTCTCCAGGGAGGAGGTCACTGTCAGCATAACAACAACAACTCACATTTACAGGGAGGGCAGGATGGCCTATATTTTCTAACTCTCGGCCAAGAATAGCTGCCAGCTCCACTTCAGATGCATCAGTTATCACTACAAAGGCTGAGGAAAATCGGGAGACTTCTAAAAGACGCCTGCAAAGTGGTGTGCTAAAGGGTCACAAATATGGAGCCATCACCAACAGGTGACTCCGTGCCCACTCCCCTGAGCTGGGGAGATGCACCCACCCGTGACTCCAGAGCAAGTTGATAAAAGCACAGAAAGGAAACCCAGCCAGAGTCCTGGGGGTACTGGAAATGATGCTTGATGGAATGCTGGCTGACTCCCCCATCACTCAACACACATATCCACATGGCCGATTCTCATTATGGTTTAAAAAAAAAAAATTTTTTTTCTGGTGTTGGGCTGTGGTGTTGTCTTAGTCTTCTCAGGCTTCCATAACAAATACCATGAACTAGGGAGTTTATAAACGACAGAATCTATTTCACACAGTTCTGGGGGCAGGGAAGTCTCAGATCAAAGCTCCAGCAGACATGGTATCTGGTGACAGCACTCTCCCTCACAGAGGTCACTTCCAGCCATGTCCTCAGGAAGCAAAAGGGGCTACTTTGTCCTCTGGGTCTCCCTTTTACAGGGGCACTTATCCTATTACTAGTGTGCTGTCTTCATGACCCAGTTGCCTTCTGAAAGGGCCAAGCTCCTAACACACCACTATGGGGATCATCACTGTGATTTTCTTTCAAGATTTATTTATTTATTTGAGAGGTAGAGTTATGGTCAGAGAGGAGAGCCAGAGAGATCTTCCATCTGCTGGTTCACTCCCTGAGTGTCCATCAATGGCCAGAGCTGGGCCAGGCTGAAGCCAGGAGCCAGGAGTTTCTTCTGGGTCTCTCATGTGGGTGCAGGGGCCCAAGCACTTGGGCCATCTTCTACTGCTTTCGCAGGCTATAAACACAGAGCTGGATCAGAAGAGGGGCAATCAGGACACAAACCGGCACCCGGAACACAAACCGGCACCCGGAACACAAACCGGCACCCATATAGGATGCTGCAGGGGGAGGCTTAGCCCATTACAGCACAGCACCATTCCCTGAATTTTAGGATAGACACAAACATGCAGATCATGGCAAGTATTGTTATCATAGCATGCATAAATCCTTCCATGCTCACATCACTCCAACAAACTTTTTTCCTAAAGATACTGCTTTTATTTTAAGTGGGTAATCTAGTCTCCATTAATCAACCCACTATTGCCTGAATCCCTCCTACATGGGCAGCACTAGGTTAGATGTGGCAAAGGAAAACAAGGCTAATCAGAAAAGGATGGCCCTTCAATAGGCACAGAGATTTCTAAACTAGGGCATAAGACAAATCTTCTTACACCCTAAGAGCTTTTGGTACACTGATGATGAGACATACAATGCTTGATGGCGCATGGCCTGGCTAGTCCTATGACATAGCTCCTACTCCAGGCCAGTAGGTGGCCACTCTGTATTTGTGAGATTGGCTGGGGCTGGTGAGAAACTCCACCAAGTAGGGGATTCAGGAAACAACTTGCAGGTCCCTAGATATTAATAATGGGAAGTGGTAAAGAAGTTAGTGCAAGAAACTATTCCAGAAACAACAGCAGAAGGAAAAAAAAATCCTACACTAAATCCCCCAGTGTCTACCCAAGACCAAAATCCAGGGTTAAAGGGTGGTAGGTGAAGTGGCCAAAAGGTAGGTGAGCAGAGAGCCAGGGAGGTGAGAGAAGCAGAAAAGCTGAATAGGAGTCCTTGGAAACAATCTGGAGAAGATAATTTTTCACTAACGGAAAGGCAACCTTTGAAGTCGGGCTCTGGGTTTGAATTTCAGCCTTACTCTTTTACTACCAAGCCTCAGAGTCTTGCCCGGTTAAACAGGATTAATGCTGTCCGTATGAGGACTCAGTGAGCAGGCAGGCCCTGAGGACAGGACGGTTTTCCTTTTTGTTCCCATCCCACTGGAGGAGCAGGCCACGTATGATATGGCCCCAGGACATGCACAGAAGAATCAGTAGTGCTCAAGTGCTTACATAGGACTTAGCAAAACCATGCGGGCTCTCGGATTCTCTGTGTAACGGGTCTGCATGGATATCAGATTTCAGGGGTCTGCCTTTCATAGACACCTCAGCACGAAGTCTCCAAAGTCTAGTTTGCAACCTCTCTGATCCTTCACTTGTTATCTGCTTCTTCTAAAAAATGTAGAGATGTCATCAGGTCCAGCCAATGCCATCTTGTGTTTAATGGAGGCTCCATGAGGGCCATCTGGCCTGATGCCTTTTGGGGCATGGGAATGAGCTGCCTCACGGCTGACCTCTGCCATACTAAGACGGTCCGAGAACTTGCGATTCTTTCCACCGCTGCCCTCTTTCTGTCTCCTTCCCTTGGTACGCTGCCTCAGGCTCCCCAGTTAAATACCCTTCATGTTCTCCACCAGGTCCATTTTCCCTTTGTGGGGAAGAAATTTTATTGTATTTTTGATGGACATATAGTAAGTGTGCCTGCTTATGGGGTAAAATGTGATGATTCCATATATGTACACACCTTGTATAATGGTCCAATCAGCATAATTGGCATATGTATCACCTTACACATTTAGCATTTCTTTGTAGTGACAACATTCAAAATCCTCTCTTACAGCCACTTTGAAATATCCAATGTTTTTGTTAAGCACAGTCACCCCACTGTGCAACACAACACCAGAACTTGTTCCTCCTATGGAACTGTAATGCATCTCCATCATCTACCTGCCTGCTTTTCCTTCCCTCTCCTTCAAAGGGGTTCCTCCTCCTCACTCCTCCATGCCCAGCACACACCCTAACAATCACAGCATGCTCTCCCCATTGCCTCTAACTCACTTTACACGACGCTACTTGTGTGTACAGCAGGAATTTTGGTGAAGGGCCAAGGAATGTCAAACTTGAAAAGCAAATACAGATTCACTTACGCTTGATTGTGATAATAATGACGGTTACCGTCAGCATGCTTCAAGTCTTCACCTGCGCCTGACTCTGAGACCAGTGCTACTACTCTCTGCATTTCCATGTGAGTTAAGAGCCTCAAGCGCAGTCACATGGCTGTTGTTCGGAGCTCAGTGACTCCAAGTTCAACTTTCTTTCCCCTCATTGCTCTCCTTATTTTGCATATGAGGAAGGAAGTAAAAGCAGTGCCACCTTACAGATCTCACTTCCCTTACGCATTCCTCATAGATTTGGGTCTTTCACAGAGCGTTTGTATGCACTACAAGCAAAATCTCTTCAACCTTGAGTACTTTGACCTATCGCAGCCTACCGAGGTAGATCGTAGCAGGAACAGCAGGAAGTTGAAGGGCAACTGAGGTTTTTCTCCAACCGAACATCTCACTCCCACCCTATCCCTTTGTTGTCTCCCAGAGGGTGTTCCACAAACTCCCTCCACCCTCCAGAGACCCTTGTCAGTCATGCTGGAAAAGTGTCTCAACTCTGATATACCCATATTTCCCATCCTTTTCTCAGAGTTGGAGATAAACAGCTCTTTAAAAAGGAATTCATAGATATATTCAAGCTAAAGAGTTAGCCAAGGAATTTTAGGTTAGCATAAAGGACAATTAGTATGCTTTTGCTTTAGAAGATAAACTCAAATAAGTTCAGAGTAAAGGTAACAGAGCTTACAAATGTCACCATCATCTCTTATCTGGATTATTATAGGAGTGCACTCATTGGCTCTCCTTTTTCTGCCCTGTCTCCCACAGTGGATTCTCAACAGCACCAAGACAGCCTGTTTCCCCTATGCTCAAGGCCTGCAAACAGCATCCACATTACTAAGAGTGACAGCCAGAGTCTTTCAACAGCCTCGCTGGATCTCAAAAGTGTCTTCCCTGGACCAGTGACACTGGCAACCTTGCTAGAAGCACACATTTCTGAATTAGAAACTCTAGGAGTCTGTGCACAACCTGTGTTTCCACAAGTCTTCCAAGTGAGCCTGTGCTGCAGAGTACCACCTTCCCACAGGAGCTGCCCCCGCCCCTTTCCTGAGTCTCTCCCCTTGGTGAGCCTGCTCACATCAATCCATCCACCCTAGTCTCACCCCAGGGATCTGTATGCCTCACTCCCTCCTCTCCAGCAGGTCTTTGTCCAAATATCAATGTCCTGGTAAAGCACCTGCAGCCATCTTCTTCCTGACTCCCTCTTCTTAATCTTTCTCCATAGCACTTATCACCATCTCACGTACTGTGCCTTTCCATGTTTGATGTTTTATCTCTCCACGTCTTTCAATCAGAATGGGAGCTCCGTGAAGGGCAGATTTTAGTCATTTGATTCACTGACATAGCCAGTAAAACCAGATAGATGTCTGTGCAAAGTAGGTGCTCAAGAAATATCTGGTGCACGTTGAAGGAAGGGCTGGTTCTGTTCAGCCACTTAGGAGCCATGCGACCTGTGCAAGGTATTTAATCTCTCTGAAACTCAGTTTTCTTTACAATAGAAAGAGGATTAAGGAAGATAAAAGCAGACACAGTGCACAGCTCATTTAGTTGTTCAATTAACAGTAGCACTTGTGACCATCAGAATAGAAAAAAATTCATTTCAATA
Source organism: Oryctolagus cuniculus (assembly GCF_051225735.1). NCBI lineage: Eukaryota > Metazoa > Chordata > Mammalia > Lagomorpha > Leporidae > Oryctolagus > Oryctolagus cuniculus. The sequence goes on from NC_142873.1 coordinate 112,213,948, forward strand.
CCATTAGAACTAAATGAAGAGGAATGGTTTGAACTTTTCAAAGCATTTTTAGAGCTTAGAGAACATTTGTGGGAGGGAGGTGCTAAAACTTGGTCCTTCTCTAAAAGCAGGTTGTTGAAACAAGGAGGAATCTTCCTTTGCTGAAATCATTTTCCCAAAAGGCAGCATTCTAATGAATTAAGAATGAAGGAATTATAAACATGCCATTTAATTATCCTTCAAAAACTAAAATACATATTGAATAGGAAACACATTGAAAACTTAGGTTTGTTTGTGGATGTTTTTTCCAAAATATTGCAATAAAATGTTTGGGAACATCTAATAAAACTAATATGCAGCTGGATTTTCCTGCCCCAAAACTAATTTGTGCTGATTACAAGATAGGTCACAAGGTCTGCATGCTTTATTTTTGATGCATTCATTATAATTGTTACTATGGACAAAGACTAAACACAAAAAATAAAACATCCTGTTGGGGAATGATTTACCCAACACACACATGTTTTCTCGTCTAACATTAGTCTAAGGGGGATTTCCACAAAACTGGGATTCTTAGAAACTAAGCTTTCACTCGTCCTTGTTGCATATTCCCACTTAGTCACTGTTCTGGGACCTCCCAGTTGCTCTCTGATGAAATAAATCTAAGATTGTACACTAAAAAAGTAACTGTAGCAACGAGTTAGATATTTGGAGAAGAAAACCTTCCTTTCATACTGCTATGCTTAACAGTATAAAATCACAATAAACAGCCTAACAATATGTTAACCTCTCTGCATTTCCCATGGTTGCTCCTGCGAGCAAGACTTCACTGGAGCAACTGCTCTGAGCATCCGAGACTAGGTGAGGACACAGGTGCCAGCCCACACCTCTCTGCTGTGAATGAGCAAGGTCAAAAAGAGAAACTCTGCCCACTGCCTGGGGAAATGGCGGTTGTCAAAACACATACCTTCACACCTACCACTTTCTCCCATGGGTAAATAACCCCCTTGCTCCTAAGCAACCGTAGTGTGGCCAAGTCATACTGTGAACGGGAAAGTTCTCCCTCGGAGCAGCTCTGTGGATGAGACTCAAAGGAAAGGTTACTGGGTCAGCAGAGGCTAAGCGGTGCCAGCAGTCACCTTGGGAAACAGCAGAGTTGTTTGCTTTGGTGGGTGAACCGGCTTGAACAAAACCTACCCCTTCACTGCGCTTAAGAAACCCAAGTTCTTTCCACTAGGAGAAACTGCCTTCAGACAAGAACCTGATACCAAACATTTCCATTTGGAGGGGAATTAAATCAGCCGTTTTCCTCTCAAAAGCCTCTGCATCTTTTAATCCTCAGTTCTCTTTAAGCAACAATAGTTACTATTCACTGTTAAAGAGATCTTTGAAGATACACAAGGAAGAATTTTGTTCTAACACCTTTAAGAATAAGCACGAGAGGAGGGAGGTGGGCACGTGGCCTAGCAGTGAAGATGCTGGTTGGGACGTCTGCATCCCATGTCAGAGTGCCCGGGTTCCAATCCCAGCTGACTCCAGCTTCCTGCAAATGCAGACTCTGGGAGGCAGCAGGTGATAGCTTAAGTGGCTAGATCCCTGCCAAGTAAATCAAAGATCAAACTGAGTTCCCAGCTCCTGGCTCGTGCTGATCCAGCCCCAGCCAGTGTGGGCATTTGGGGAGTGAACCAGTGGACAGAAAATCTCTGTAAGTCTATCTCTCTCTCTGAATAAAATGTTTTAAAGTGTTACTTAAAAGAAAATTAAATAATAAAAGCACAAGGATAAACACCTGCTCTACCTACATCCAGCCAAGAATCTTGCTAAAGCACTTCAGGTTCTACCTTGTGTGGCCAACCCTGCTTGTTTACGCCATAAAGTATATGGATCCAGTCCTCACGCAAATGCCAGTTCTTGCACAATTCCAATGTGAGCTGTCTGTGGCTCAGCTTCAGTCAAAATTCTGGATGTGAGAAATAGTTAAAATGATTTCAAGCCATTGACATCTACCTACTTCTCCAGCTTTTGAAACTTCTCCAGCTTTTCTAAGTTCCCTACCAGGTCCAAAACAAGTGTCTTTCATGGACCGTTACACATTTCTTTCAGGTTCTCAACTTCCAGTTCCTGGCCCTGGGAGAAGGCACCTTAGCAAATCCTCTAATGCGTCTACTTTGGCCTCCTGTTGGAGTTCTATGTGTGAAATTTATATCAAAACAAAGTGCCAGGGCAATATCTCTTCCCTTGAGACAATGGTATGTATTTTCTCATGGGTAATGAGAACCATGTAATTAATCATGTATGTTTTCTTTTTTCCTTTGGCTGCCAGGAAAATCAGAACCCAACTTTTATCTCAATGTTACTAGCCATGCAGACCCACATTGCAGAATCTTGGTTCAAATTTCTTCCTCTGAGGCAGGCACATGACCTGGGTAAAGATGCCAGTTAAGATGTTCATGGTCTCACATCTGAGTACCTAGATTTGATCCCTGGCTCTAGTTCTGGACTTTACCTTCCTGCTAGTGTGGACCCCAGAGGGTGGCAGGTGACAACTCAAATAATTGGGTTCCTGCCACCCATGCGACATACCTGGATGGAGTATCTGGCTCCAGGCTTTGGTTCTGCCCAGCCACAGCCATTGCAAGCATTTAGGGAGTGAACTAGAGGAAAGCAGCTCTTTCTCTCTGCCTCTTGTTTCTGTCCCTATGCCTTTTACCTTCCCACTTTAATTTACATGTTTCCCAATCTTCAGGTTTTTCATGTTTATATTTTGTACTTTACATAGTCTTGCAAGTCATTAATCATTATACAAATGTTTTAATGAATATCAATCAAATTTAGATTCATATTTCATACACATACATTGTGCGTATTTGTGTGTGGCTTGTGTTGTATGTGTGTGTACACTTGTGTGTAAGCTTGGTAATTAAAAAGACTACAATTTTCGAAGTTTGCTTTCGTGAGAAAGAATTGCTATATGAAAAGGAAATAAAATTGGATTAATTCATTGTAGATTATTTCAATGAGATCTTTGTGGGCTACCCACAAACACAGAGAAATAGCCATATTTAATGGCACTTTCTATAACATTATGTCACCTAGGAGGTGAGTATTTAGAGTTCTTGAACCTAATTGTTAAATGGCCTTGTCCTTAAAAATTTCAGACAGGTGTCAATTTTTAAAAATTCACACTCCAGTGCAGTAGGCCTAGCTCTGTTCAAATATCATGAGAAGATCTACAAGATACCCCATGAGATGATGCATAGAAAAATGTTTTGTAAAATTCCAGAGCTTAACATAACTAGTAGCTATTACTGCTCCTACCCATAACATGTAAGACATGATCATCAGAGATGGATTGTATTCTATAGGTAAGCATAGTTAGAACTGTGGGGTAGAAAATAACCATGGATACAAATAAGGAAAGAATATAGTGTCACTTTTAGTCGTTTGCTGTTGAAAGGATCAGGCATGCTTGTGGAGCTGATTTTTCTATAAGCTCTGGAGACACTTACAAAATAAGGATATACTCAAGAACCCTTGATATTTGAAAATTCTTTGATCTCCTGAGCATAGGACTCAATATCTAATTTTAAAATACGCTTCATAATGAAACAGAAGTAAAACCCTAAGAGATGGGAAATATTTTTAGTGACAGTACTGGCCTGTTTGTTCCTTCCTTTCTGGTTATTAAACACAACTGAGCTATTCACCAATAATCCAGGAAGCACAGAACTAAGACATTAACCAGCTTGTGTTCCAAACTAAGAGGAGGTTAAAAACACAGCATTGTAATACAAACACAGCTTATAAGTACAGCGTGTGTACCTACTGTTCTGCCATTCCAACGTTGAGTCGCTGTACAAACAAGTCTATCTTGAGGAAACAGACTGGGTAATTTTCCATTTGGACTGTTTGAGATTTCACCGAGAGCCTCAAACTTGCAGAAGTCTGTGTTGCCAGACATTTTCTTCACTTCGTTATCTGCAGTTCTCCCCATTAAGGCTTCCCTTTAACAAGAATGCTTTTCTTAAAGGTTGGGCTTTCAGCAAAAGCTTTTTTTTCTACAGACATAGTGATTAAACTAAAAGAAAAATTAAAGAGGTAGTGGCCCCCAAATTCTCCTTTCCGTAGCATAAGACAGACCCAGATCAAGATTTCAAATACTTCAGGCTTTTCAAAGCCCAGAGGAAAGTTCAAAGGATTGGAAAGGAAGGCACAATACTAATCAATGAGAAGATCAGGATGCAAAATTGCTGTAATGGCAGTAATTGCTGATAGTGATTTGAGGGATCTTGAGAGCAGTTAATAGAGCATGGGAAGCTGTAAAATAAGGGAAAACTCAGCACTTAGCACACAATAGGGAAGCCCAACTTCTCGTAGCTTCTGTAAACTCACTGAAGGCTCATGGACAAGTATCAAGAACAGAGGAAGAACCCTGTTACAGAATTATTTTAGATATGCATGAAAGCACCGTTTCATAAGCTTCAGGTCTCAAAAACTTCAAAATACATGCTTGATAAATACATATGAGTCCTCTTTTAGAGTGATTGTTATTGAGAGGGAAATAAACTGGATCTTATTTTTAAAACAAATGCAACCACTTTGAACACAGAGATGTTTCCCCCAGTAAGTTTTTAAGTTATTAGACATTAAATAAAAGCCAGTTCATCTAAGATGGGTAATGAGGTACTACAATATTTTTAAAGTATTTTCTATTTATTGAACACTAGTTATATACTGAGCACTGTGCTAAACAATTCTTTTCTGCATTATCTCATTTAAAACTCTTAATAGCCAAGAGGTAGGTGTTATTATTATCCACAATTACAGACAAGTAAGCCAAGGCTCAGAGAAAAAGAGTCCCTTATCCCACAGCATAGGTATTAAATGGTTGCGCCAGGAATGAAAGCCAGATTTCTAGGTTTCTAAGTCAACGCCTTTTCTACTAACATTCTAATTGATTGATTGGTAGGGTGGGGTTAAGACTTATATTCTGGTGACAGTGAGTCAAGGGCCATGTTGAACTCATAGTGTCTTGGACTTAACACTGCTAAGAGCATGTGAAAGTGAAGACTAAAACATGAATGTCACACTTGTAGGAAAGCACTGTGCCTTCCTGCCATCCCCTCGTTGTACCTTGCACAGGTCATACCACACCACTTGGTGACCTTCCAAGCTCACGGTGAACTTTCAGACCACACTGTGCCTTTGGCTGTGCTATTTTATTGATCTGGAACATGCTACTCCCTCTACCCTCCACAAACAACTTCTCTGCTGGTTTGAAATTCAACTTTCTACTCCCCGTCCCTGATGTCTGAATGAAAGCATTCCCTCCACTATATTCTCAGAGCACACTGTCTATTTCGCTCCTAGGGCACTCATCTACCCTGCATTATTATTGGTTGCATACTTGCCTATCACCTACAGAAAAAGAATGAAAGGACTGCATCCCAAACAGCACTGTGGTACCCATGTGTCTTTAAACAGTGCCTTGAACACAGCAGGCACTCAATAAATGTTTCATATAGAGTTAAAATAGGAAACTCAGGTACTACTACAGCAACATTCATTTCAAAGGAAGAACTATTCCCAAAGGAACTAGGGAGTATTTTTGCTCACTCTTATTTTTGAAAGGATTTTTCAGACAGCCTAGCACCACTGCAAGAAGGTAATGGGGCTATTTTTCTGTTTAGGAACCAGCGGTTTAAGTAATGTAAGCTATGGATCAGTGGTTTGCAACGATGGGGCTGATCGAAAGACAATCACACTCAGCACTGCTAAGGTTAATGGCATTGCCTCTTATAGAGGAAATATAAAAGTGGAAGACAGGGAAGAAACCAATAAAAACATTTACACACACCTTTAATGGTATGCAGAGCAGAGCCCACTTACTTGAATACCAACTAATGAAAACATCTTGAAAAGAGAATGATTTTTAGAGAAACCTTTTAGCTACAGGCCCTATATTTATAGAGCAAGCCTTTTAAATGAATACAAGGTTTAAAAAAAGAGAAAATTAAACTAGTAATTGTTGTGATTCATTGCGGTTCATATAACTTTCATCACGCCAATGAAATAAATGAACCATTTAACCAAAGGAGGCTCTTCTCCACCAACCTATGTCATGGGTGTTGGATTGTAAGGAAGAGCCTCCTCGGGAGGTGCCATACAGCAAAAAGTAAATACAATTGCCTGGGAATGACTGAACTGATGTATTCTGCCACACCTCTACACAGGCCCAGTTGTAGACTTTGCCGGGAAGGGGAGGTGAAGAAATACAATTCAACCAGGAAAATGCATGGAAAGGCAAACACCACAAGGCCCTGCTATTGTATGTAGACATTTTGCTGCCTTCCTCCTCGTTTTAAAGAGTGATCTGTGGCTGGCTCAATAGGCTAATCCTCCACCTGCGGCGCCGACACACTGGGTTCTAGTCCTGGTTGGGGCGCCGGATTCTGTCTTGGTTGCTCCTCTTCCAGGCCAGCTCTCTGCTGTGGCCTGGGAAGGCAGTGGAAGATGGCCCAGGTGCTTGGGCCCTGCACCAGCATGGGAGACCAGGAGAAGCACCTGGCTCCTGGCTTCATATCAGCACGGTGCACCGGCCGCAGCGGCCATTGGGGGGTGAACCAATGGCAAAGGAAGACCTTTCTCTCTGTCTCTCTCTCTCACTGTCCACTCTGCCTGTCAAAAAAAAAAAAAAAAAAAGAGTGATCTGTGGGGGGTCTGGGAGACACAGGTATTTGGAAGAGAGATTATGATATGGGAGTGGGAGTAGAACTATAGTCTCTGAAGCAGAGATTAGACTCAGAATCAGAAGGTGCTCAAAACTTTCAAATTCTTAGAAATAATGTGTCAGGGATTTAAAGTCTATGCTTGACAGACCTTTCCCACCAGTGGCTTAAGAAAGAAGATGCTAATATTTCCTTTTAAGATCATGAAATACAGCTAAGAACTGCCAGAAATAATTGTATCCCTATAGCCCCAGTGTCTAACAAAATCTATTTATTTGCCAAAACAACAGGCATTCATGGCTGCAGCCTGCTTGGTCTCTGAACTAACCATCCTTTGAAAAGAAAAGTTTAGGTAAAACACAGTTAAAGAGGATTTACATGCCACTGGGGTGGAGATACTCAATGCAAATAAGAAAAAAGTCTGGGAATTCATGGGGCTTTAGGAATGAATAAATCACAGCTGATCTGAAGTCAAACATTGATAACACTAACAGAGCCTAAAGATCTCATAAATGTATTCTGGAGCCACTAGAACCTCAGTGTTATAAACTGTGGGTTTTATGTATTTTTTGTGTGGGCAACTTAGGATAATTTTGGACATTTGTATTTTCTAAAATCATCTTTGTGGGTAAGTGTTTGCTGCAGTGGTTAACACATTATTTGGGAGGTCGATGTGCCACATCAGAGTTTGTGGGTTCAAGACCCAGCTCCACTCCTGACTGCAGCCTCCTGCTAATGTGTATCCTTGGATGCACCAAGGGATGGCTCAAAAAAGTCGGTTACCTGCCACCCATATGGAAGACCTGAATTGAGTTCCCAGTTCCTGGAAATCTGGGGGCAGGTAACAGCAAATCGGAGCATGTCCTCTCCCCTCCCCCCCCTTTCTTGCTATCTCAATTAATTTATTTAAAAATTTTAATTATTTTTTAAAATATATGAATGCCAGATTAGTTCAAAATACCAGGTGGAAGTATTGCCACAGTCAACACAAAAATAAACCCTTCAGTGTCTTAGGACTGTCCAGGCATGGGGGTAACAAAGTATGCCAAGCAGTAAAATATGTTCTTCATGAGAGAGGAACACTGATTTCCCATGCAACAGCTTTGCAACCATATTCATCCTGAAAAGGGTACTACTGGCCTAGGGAAAAATGAGTATATATATTCATTGGCTCCCCAGCATTTTTAAGGAGACTAAGGATGAAAATGAAAGAATTCTGACGACCAGCAATTATGACAGTAGCCATTTTATAGATGGCTTGTTTGCTTATAACATGCCTTCAGATATGTTGTATCATTGTATCCTGACTAAAATCCTCAGGAGTGAAGAAGGGCAATAATCATGAGTCAACATGGAGGTAAAGCACCTTTCCCAAGGTGAAGTGCAGCATGTAAGTGGTACAGTCAGGGTCTGAACATTCTGGAAGCACTTCACAGCTAGACAAGTGACAGAGTCAAGGCTCTGGCCCAGCTTTCCCGTCTCCTCAAACCCATGCACCTGTGGAAGCCCAGATTCGAATATGACACTCTTTCTTTCAATAATCAGTTTCCTCCAAGAAGAAAAAAATGATCACGCTCATCACTTGTTCAAACTTTACCCACCACCTGTATATTATGAGGTCATGAAAAAGAACAAGGAAGAGAGGCATCATGTCTGGTGTTTATGTTAAACCCATATGACGTGGATACGGTCTTGCATTCACACAGGTGCTTGCTTAAGCTGTAATTTTATTGTCTCCATTTGCTCTGCTCAAGCTCTCACAGTGCCAAGATCCTTTCACGTCAATCGCCTGTGCTGTGAAACAAGCATTTATCTCGCACTCTGACTAGCTACCCCCAGTGCTTTCTCACATGAAATCGTCTCCCAGAGTGGTGCACTTAGCAGAGTCAACGGCTATGGACATATGAGAAGGGTGTGGTGATTAAAATAAGAAAGAAAGAAAGAAAGAAAGAAAAAAAGATGGCCATGAAATGCAGAGCTTAAACTCCTGCTACTCCTAGCAAACTTTTCATGCCCTGCTTCAAAACTATCTTGTTGGGTCTGCAACCCAGGGCACTACAGGCATCAGAAGCACACACCATAACACAGCAGGCCAAACTGCAAGCTGCTTGACTGACAACGAAGTACTGAATACCCAGGTCTGCAAAGCAGATGGGCTGGGAACACCATACTCCAAACAGCCCAGTGTATAGGAACAACCTAGCCTCACCAGCAGCAGGCTTCATAGAGAACACATACTGCGTGCATACTGCACCAGAGAACAGGGATGTAATAAGGTGTAAGACATTCACTCAGTTCTGCACTTACAGTACATACTCATTGAACACATACTCTGTGGTAGGCACTGTACCAAGGAGAAAACAGTAAGCGAAAAAGAAAAACAGGGGCCAGCACTGTAGCCTGCCGGGTTGATCCACCACCTGCAATGCTGGCATCCCATACAGGCGCCGACTCATGTCCTGGCTGCTCCACTTCCAATCCAGCTCCCTGCTAATGGCCTAGGTAAAGTGGTGGAAGATCTCCCAATTGTTTGGATACATGCCACCCATGTGGGAGACCCTGAAGAAGCTCCTGGCTCCCGGCTTCCGTGTTGCCCAACCCTGGCCATTGCAGCCATTGGGGGAGTGAACCAGCAGGTAGAAGATCTCTCTCTCTCTCTTTTTGTATTTCCCTGACTTTTCATAACTCTCTCAAAATAGACAAAAACATTAAAAAAAAAAAAAAGAAAAAAGGAAAAGGAAGACAGTCCTTGGCTTCATGGAGTTTACAATCCACTTCAACTTCAAATTTGCTGCTGCAGACTTCATTTAGAGACTCGCAAAAAAAGTCATATTAAAACTGCAATAAGGGGCCAGCACTGTGGCGTGGTGGGATAATGCTCTGGCCTGAAGCGCTGGCATCCCATATGGGTGCGTTAGAGACCCGGATGCTCCATTTCCAATCCAGCTCTCTGCTATGGCTTGGGAAAGCAGTAGAAGATGGCCCAAGTCCTTGGACCCCTGCACCCGTGTGGGAGCCCTGGAGGAAGCTCCTGGCTCCTGGCTTCGGATTGGTGTGGCTCCGGCCATTGCGGCCATCTGGGGAGTGAACCAGCGGATGGAAGACCTCTCTCTCTGTCTCTATCTCTCTCTGTAACTCTTTCAAATAAATAAAAATAAATCTTGAAAAAAAAAACTGCAGGCCGGCGCCGCGGCTCAATAAGCTAATCCTCCGCCTGTGGTGCCGGCACACCGGGTTCTACTCCCAGTCGGGGCACCAGATTCTGTCCTGGTTGCCCCTCTTCCAGGCCAGCTCTCTGCTATGGTCCGGGAGTGGAGGATGGCCCAAGTTCTTGGGCCCTGCACTCGCATGGGAGACCAGGAGAAGCACCTGGCTCCTGGCTTCAGATCAGCGGTGGCCATTGGAGGGTGAACCAATGGCAAAGGAAGACCTTTCTCTCTGTCTCTCTCTCTCTCTAACTCTGCCTGTCAAAACAAAACAAAACAAAACAAAACAAAACAAAACACCTGCAATAAATTGACTCAAAATTCTTAAGAAGTGACTTTCAAATTAATTTTACAACTTTTGGTAAATGAAGGTAATGATTTTAATAGCTTTTCAAGTAACTTTTTGCTTTCAGTTTATTTATTTACTTTTGGGAAAGCAGCAAGCCTAAGAAAGCAAAGTAATCACGCAGCAGAAGGACTGGTGGACAAAAGAGCAGGCATCAAAAGGTCTCAGCTGTACCAATCTATGTGTATTTGAGGCCTTTCACTCTACTTCTGCAGGCTTCATCAGTCCTGGAACTAGTGCCTGCAACAGGATCTGGCACACAGAAGACGTTAAATAACTAAATATGGGCCGAATGAATGAATGCAATATAGGAAGACTTAGCGTGAAGATTTTTACGGTTCACTGTAGACATCAAGGCACTGGAGATGAGAATGGTCAAGTAACAAACATGCATGTAACGTACTTACGGCCCAAACAAAATCTCACTCTAACTAGCGTCACAGTGGCCAAGTGGACAGTAAGACAATGAGGGACTATGAAACCTTCTCACTGCATTGCTCAGGCTTGAATTGTATTACAATTTAAACTCAACGCATGAGCTTTCTCTGATTCTGACTTAAGAGGCTAGTACCCTGGCTAGCATATTCACCAGTGCCATTGTAAGCCTCCTCTTCAATATTTACAGAATAAGAGGCAATTTCAGTTGGGAGCTGTGAGTACCTGAGATGTTGACAGTGTGGAAATGCCAGTCTCTAAGCAAAGGCTTTTCACACACAAGGAAGCTGGCTGCAACTGTTCTATAAATGCAGATGCAAATATCCTTGACCAGAAAACCTTGAGCATCATGTTCTGAGAATGTTAGTGAGATTACATGAAGTTCTTTTTAACTGTATTAGTTTCCATCCAACATCTACTAAATTGAATTAGAGTAAAGTGGGGAAGGCCTAGGTTCGAAAGGTGGATGCCAAAGAAGTCACATTTTAATTTCGTCTCCATCTCTCACTTACAGATGCTCTCGAGCTGTCAGCCGGGCAGTCAGCGAGCCTCATTCCAAGGGAAACTCACTGGGTGACCGGCCATCCAAGAATTAAACAAGATCTGACTGCTGTATCAGAATCTGTTCAGAAGCACTGCGCCTTAGCCAAGGCCAGCTGCCCACGCTGGGGCCTCTCTGCCCCGGGCTTTGATGCAGACTGCTCCTTCGGCTTCGCGAGGAGCTCACACCTTCCCCCTCACTCTCAGAGAAACTGAAAACCTCACTTATTATTTTATCAAATTACCAGAACCCACTAATTAGGCAAATAACTTCAATGCCACATTTCTGATCAAAGAATAGACTCCAGTGGTGAGTATCTGGCCAAGGGGTTCAGATGTCTGCATCCCACAACAGAGTGGTGGATTAAATTCCTGACACAGGCTCCAGACTGCACCTTGATGCTAAAGGAGACCTGGGAGTTAACAGGTGATGGCTCAAGTAATCAGGCCCCTGCCATTCCTTGGAAGAGCTGGTTGAGTTCCCAGCTCCTGGCTTTAGCCCCTGCCCAGCCCCAGCCCGTGTGGGCATTTGGAAAGTGAATTTGCTCATGGAAGCACTACTTCAGTCTCTCTCGCTCTCCCCCCACCAAACACTTACAAATCTAAACAAAAATAAAATAAAGAAAACTCCCAATAATGTTAGTACAGTAAATTCCTTTGTACAGAAGGAGACAGTGAAAAACCTCTGCACGGAGAACTGCATAAGGGCAAGGAGAGGCTCAGAGAAGAGAGAAAGAGAGAGGACAATGGCAGAGTGGCCTAAGTGCTTTTAACAAAGACTTGTTTAAAATCATTGTCAAGTGGCTTATGTTTTCTGAGACATTCCCTCTCTAACACCATTCCCCTACAATGTCACCAAAGTTAGCTACACACGTAATTTCTGAATGTATGTAGGGCAGAAAGGGCTCAACACAACATCTGGGGCACAGGACACGGAAGACAGTGCTGTACGGCTTGGGAGAAGATTCTATAAACGAAACTAACTCAGCAGGCCCAGGAACTGAGAGCCAGAAGGAAAAATTCACGGAAAGGACTTCCAGAAACACGAAGAAATCCCGGGGTGGACTCCAGAATTCCTTTCATTGTGAAACTGGTTTCTGAGCTAATTTAGATGGGGGGGGGGGGGAGGGCCTGGGTAACATCTAGAAGCTTCTATGCACTTTAGTATTTAAATCAAATATCTATTAAGCTCTACTATGAACACCTGTAACTCTATTACTATTGACTTCTGCAGAGCCTTTATCACTTTTTACTTATCTCCACCTTATGCCCAACACTATTCAAAAACCTTCTAAAGATCATAGTTACAGTTTGGGAGAATATCTGCCTAAATATCTGTCTCTGTTGCCAGAACGTGGACTCCAGGAGCACACGGACATGTCAGTTCTGTTTATATCCTCACTGCCTGGCACAAGGATTAGCATGTTAATAAATATTTGTGTGATCAGGAAGAGATGAATTGGAAAGAGAGTGAATAACCCATAATATTATTTTCCCCTTAAAAGACTTTAAGTTCCTGGGAACAAGATTCAGTCATCATATCATATACTCATTCCGTATAGTCATTCACAAACACTAGTTTCTGGCCTAAAGGAGGAGTCTAGAATAGTGGGCTCTTCAAAACACACATGAGTGGTACCTAAAGAAAATACTGGCGCTCCTATTTACATTAATGGTGCATCTTCTGAAGCATAACAATAAATTAATTCTTAATAAGGACTCCACTGTACTGACATTTGATGGTACCAGTATCACACGTCACCCACATATGTGAGACACCTCAGTGGAAATGTAGAATTCCGAGCCCTTCTTGTTGGTTTCACTTGTGACAACATTATTGCTTTCTCTTTTTTAAAATGCTTACTTTTATTTATATGAAAGGAAGCGGGGGAGAGAGAGAGAGAGAATGAATCTTCCATCTGTTAGTTCATATCCCAAATGCCTGCAACAGCCAGAGCTAGGCCAGACTGAACCCAAGAGTCCAGAACTCCATCCAGGAATCTCATATGGGTGGCAGAGGCTAAAGTACTTGGGCCATCATCTTCTGCCTCCCAGGATGTGCATTAGCAGGAAGCTAGATTGGAAGCAGAGTAACTGGAACTTAAAGCAGACACACTGATAGAGGATCCCAAGCAGTGGCTTAAGCTGTGACACCACAACACCTGCAACAGTGTTACTGTTTTCATCAGCTGGAATTCAATGAAAAAAACTGATAAATTATCTTGTTCTAACTTATCAACTACAACCACCATAATTATATATCATTATTATATATTATATAATATTACATATTATTACACATTATAATACGTGTTCTATATATTATATTGACATAATTATGCAACCATAATTATATGTCATTATATGCTATTGTTATTCCCTCACCTCAAGCTTACAATTTCACTGGAGTAGGGGAACAAGCCATGTAGAAAATACATTGAAAACCTAATGATACAGATAATTTGAGGTTGTTATAGTTGCTGAGTATAAAACTTTTCAAAGTGCTTCACTATTCATTATCTCTGCTTAGTCTCAAAGTTTTCCCAAGGAAGACGAAGCAGCACTTACTCACCTGCTGACCATGGGCATGTGCCTCAACCACCCTGAGAGCCTCCTCCCTCATCCTCTGCCTGTTAGAATCGTTATCCCCAATTAAGACAGCACACAACCAGGTCTCACTGGCTCTTGCTTTTCTCCTCTGTTCTCTTCCTCGCAAACAGAAAGGTAAAAGCTGTTGATCACTGGTCTATAGCAAGGCGTTCCGTGTCTTCTCACCATTCAGGACCCTTGTAAGAATTTCCTCAGGGAATCTGGTTGTCAAACTATTTAATTTACTATGTTTATGAAATACTGGATAATTCATCTCTCTCCAACCTTTTATTAAATGAATCGAAACCCCAACTGCCAAACTCTGTTAAGTACAAGAGAAACAGTGAGTTCACCAGCACAGAGTCAAAAGCAAAAATCTCCACCCTCTGCAACTTCATCTAGAGCAGGAAATGCATAATGTCTTCTAAGATTATTCCTTTGGTCCCTATGAAGGACTACCACTTGGCCAAGTGTGTGCTAAAGTTTACTTGTTTTCATTTCATGATATTGATGTACAGATCCACCGGAACCAAAAGGACATACCTATTCTGTGCTTCTACTTAGAAACTGAACACTTAGGAAATGTCTCAGACACTGGCTGATGCTCAGACAGTAACGTGCCTTGCTTTCCCCTTTTCTGTCATTAAGGACTTTACTCATAGTCCAAAGCTATAACAGTGCTGAAAAGCTTTCTAAACGGACAGCATTTGCAGTTTTAATACAAGATAAATCTTTCCATGGAGTTAACATGATCTGTGAATGGGGGACATGCTAGGAGTCAGATATCCTAACGAACTTGGTCTTCCTCACTTGAAATGGAAAATTAACCAATTCTTTTATATAATTCAGAAATGTAAAATGAAAAGAATAAGGTGCAAATTTCTATTGAACTCTCCAAAACTTCGAAATGGAAATAAACATTTTATGTTTCCAATAAAACAACATTCTGACATCCTTTGCAATGGAAACACTTTCAAATTTACTAGCAATTATAATTGTTTTATGCCTTCTAACAAACAAAATGGCATCTGGTATAAATACCTTACAACTAATCTCATTTTATATTTTCTATCTCCAACAGAAAAATCAAATATAAAGTCTAGACTATTGTTTAAAAATGTCTATTAAAGAACTTAATACTTGCAAGAGTCATGACTATAGGAAAAGAGTAAAGAATGTTCCTTTTTTTAAAAAAAAAAGTCCATAAAAACATTATTTTGTCTGAAAAAATTTAAGACCAGAAAAAGACGAATTTTGGTACATGGCTCATGTCCATGAGGCAATGAGGAGGATGAGAGAGAAGGTGGCGACCTTTCCGGTGTATCCACATGATCTGCTCCCAGTGCTGGGCCCTTTCTGCCTCTGTACACACGCACATACACAGAATGCACACAGAGACAGTCCTGCCACTTCTGAGGACGTAGGTGAGCCTGTGCGTGCCTGAACTAGGCTGAGGCGGACATCTAGAAAGATGAGATGAAGAATAAGGGAAGAGATGGTAATCCTGGAGGAGAGAAAAACAAGAGGAAGGAAAAGAAATGTATACAGTCTGAGCTCAAAACGCATCGGGGACAAATGCACGTTTCCAGGGAAAGTGAGGCCATCCTACTTTATAAATTAGCAAATGAAAGTCCAAGAGTTTAAATTACCTACCCAATTAAGTTAAATTCCTTACAAAAACAGTAAGCTACAGAATCTGAGTTTGAATTCCATATTGTGTAACAGTACAATGTAATGGTTAGGCAACTGGACCCTGGAATTGTAGTGCGTTTGAATCATTCTTCCTGCCTTCTTGACTGTGGGCAAGTGACTTAAATTCTCTGGGCTTCAGTTTCCTCATCTAATGGTGCACACCAGCAGCACTTATCACCACAGGGTTTTATTAAGATTATAATGTAACATGTAATAAATGCGTAACAACAGCATTTATCTCTATTGGATTGTACTTAGATTAAATGAGACTACGAATATAGAATCTGTAGCACAGTGTATGGCTCCGGGAGCTGTAAAAATGAACCACTCTGATTGCCAAATGCAACGAACACAGTTGCCTGACAGCTCCAAATGTTCCCTCCCTGAATCTATCACATGTTCCTCTGAAGATCATGCTCCCTCTCTGGTGCTGGATACTAATTAACAGAGGCCCCTTTCTATGGAACACAGAACTCTACAACAGGTGATTCTGGCCTCTGGCCTTTCTGTTGGTCTGGCTAAAACTCTCCAGATGTTTACCGCTGTCTGAGATCCGTCCCTTCCCCGCTTTCCCAGGTGTCAGAGGTGTACTTCTCTCTGCTTGTTCTCTCAGCGTTCTCTCGCTCCCTCCCTTTTGTATTTCATAGGTGTTACCCCAATATGACTTTTGCACATCTAAGCACATGAGAATATATTATTCTTGGAGGAGCCAAACTAACATATTGGCACTCAGCAGGTCCACACTGAATGTGTGTTACCATGATTATTATCACCAAAATTACCATTTTGTCACCAAACGCAATAGTTTGACCTTATTTTCTAAAACTGCTTTCCTATGACTATAATTCTTTCTTAAAGTCAGAGAGTTCAAAGATCACAGCAGTTTTTCTAACATCTTTAACCATTGTCAAACCTAGAAAACTGATCTCAATTAAAAATAAAAACACAGAGATTTAGCTTTCTATATAACACATGAAAAATATGACATTTTCTATATTGAAGTTTATCTGAAATATTACTGGGCTCCTTTACATTTGAGTGTAGAATTTCCCAGAGCTCTATTATTTGACTGATTTTTTTATTTTTAATCATCTTTCTTGAGGCGAATAGTCTGCCAATAACTGGATATTATAACAAGATCTATTTGTTTTGTGTTTGCTTTGAAAAAGTGACTCACATGCTGTCCCAATGGCTTACTCAATTAATATCCCACTAATTAAACTTACACACTGACCTGCATAGGTTGAGTGGCTCTCAGCTACTATACTGTACCTATTGACTTTGTCTTACAAGTGGCTTATTGTTCCAGAAAACTACTGGGCGAGGTACCAGCAGATGGAGCAGGAATGGAATTTAAGGAGTCAAATCAGTAGAACTTGGTACTACTCACCTCAGGTTTCATTTTCAGTGCGTTAAATTCCAGTGGTTTGACCCTTTGTGATCACTGAATCAACCCAGACTAACCAGCTTTTCATATGCTGCTGTAACTTCTGTCTATGCAACCTCCATGAGAGTGTATGGAGAACTAGGATTGGCTGCCAGATGAAATAGAGGATTTGGTTTATATAAACAACAAAGACTTTTTTTGGTACATCTCATGCAATACTAAAAAAATAATCCACTGTTTATCTGAAATTAAAATTTAACTCAGTATTTTGTATTTTTGCTAGATCTGGCAACTAGTAAGGAATAAAATCAATCTTCACGGCTGGCGCCGCAGCTCACTTGGCTAATCCTCCACCTGCGGCACCAGCACACCGGTTCTAGTCCCGGTTGGGGTGCCGGATTCTGTCCTGGTTGCTCCTCTTCCAGTCCAGCTCTCTGCTGTGGCCCGGGAGGGCAGTGGAGGATGGCCCAGGTGCTTGGGCCCTGTACCCGCGTGGGAGACCAGGAGGGGGCACCCGGCTCCTGGCTTCGGATCGGCACAGTGTGTCGGCCGTAGCAGCCATTTGGGGGGTGAATCAATGGAAGGAAGACCTTTCTTTCTCTCTCTCTCTCTCTCTCTCTAACTCTGCCTGTCAAAAAAAATCAATCTTCACAGTAAATATACTTGAGACCTGGGGGTTACAGTCTAATGGTGTCTTGAGATAGGGGTGAGGCTGAAATCCCACAGATTTGGACCTATTATGAAAAAGGAATTGTTTGCACAAGTGGGTATGTGAAAACACGTAGGCCATGCAAATAACTCAGCTTTTAGTAATACACATATAAGGGAAACGTTTAGGGGTACTGAAAGATACTGCCACCACAGATGAGAGAATCTCATTCCTTGAATATGCTATGAATTAAGCCTTTGTCTACAACTCCACACTAAACTCTACGCTCGCTTTTCTTACCACTGCACAGCAACCATCACATTGTAGGGGTTCAGGTCGTGTCTTTGGAATCAAGGAATGAATGGACTTAGCATGCACATTCCTCTGCAGAACACATCATGGCTTATCAAGAATGTGCCAACCTTGCCTTGGCCCACAAAGTTGCAATATGGTTTAGCTTCCTGCTATCTTCATCTCCAGCTGTTCTCATCCTCACCTGGGCCCCTCAAGCAAGACCAACACCCTTACTGCTCGTGCAGATGCATCTATACTGCAGATGCCTTTACACTTAACCTTCCATCTTTCTAGAGCAAAAGTACCTAAAAAATGCAGAGTTTTCTTTGTCATCTTCTGTAGTCTTAGCTCAAATGTCAACAGATCAGAAAGGCTTTCTCAGACTACCCCATGTAAAACGGTACCCACATCTTCTACTCTGTATCCCCTTCTTGCATTATTTTCCTCCATAATGTTAATATCTGCATATATTGCATATATGAGGGCCATTCAAAGACCTTGTGGAACTTGGCATTGAAAGGTAATCTTGTTTTGGTGCAAAAAATCTTGAAATGCACATGGTTTTTAGGTAACAGACATTTCCTATGACCATTCTGAAAACCCCTCATATATTAATTTGCTGTTTGCCTCTTGTTCTAAGAAGGAGAGCTCAATTAAGAGCAAGATTGTGCCTGTTTTGCTTAGTGTGATTCCTAGAACAATGATTCAAGGATGCACTTGATAGATAAATATCTGTTGAATGAATTATGTCTCTGCCCCTTTCCTAGACTGTAAGGTCCTCCGGGGCTTGATATGTGACCCATATCTGTAGTTCCTCAACATACCCAGTCCATACTCCAAAAGCACCCGGCAGATTCTTAACAACCATCTGCCGAATTGCTTGTGAGAAAACTGAGGTACTCGTCTTTAAATGACTTGAACAACTTCTTTTCCTTTTTACAGACGCTCCATGTCAGGCTTTTCACAGCAACTCTTCTTTGAGAATCTGACTTATTCAGAAGCTGTGACTTGGCTTCTCCTTGTTCATCCCTGAGTACACCAGGACTGCTTGCTGAGAAACTCTCTGGTTGCAAAATACCTATGGAGATCTAGGAAAACACGGACTCTCCCTCGCGGAGGGATGGTTGGAATGCTCTCCGCATTTTGCTGGGTCTTGCTGCAGCATCCTTGACACTTCTCTTTCTTGGAGATGTGCCACATGATGCCTGCAGATAAGGCATATGAGACTCCCTTGTTCCCTTTGGGTTAAAATCAACCAAGTATAGAAATTAACAACTGCGATAGGGCAGAGCAATCTGCTGTAAATACTACCCCTTCCCCCACCTTTATTTGCAATTTCCCAGTAGATTTCCCTAACAACAAGCTAATGCCAAGGGGGACTGAGTTGCCAGGAGCTGAGTAAAAACTGAAGAAGAGGAAAAGAATGAGGGAACCATAGGTAGAAAAGGTGCCAAAAATCCTTGTGGCCACATGAATTTTTCTAGCAGGCAACTAATCAATCTGGATTAGTGACTCCAAATCCTCAAATAAATTATTTATATTACATTCAGTTTATTAATATTGTCCACAAATGTATAAGGCCTTCCAAGAAATAATAAACAGACTTGAAAACAACAAAATCACATTCAAATGTCAAATCAGAAATGACCCTAAAATTTGTGACAAGGAAAGCTCATCCGCTATTCCTGGCACCATTTAGCTCCCCTGATATTTCGCCATGCTGATACTTAATTGATGGAGAGAGGTGGAGACGTGACCGATAGACGTGGTCTTTCCAAGGCACCTCTGTCAGAGGGTCCTATCATACTGGTCCCAGGCTTAGATCACAGGGAAAATGGGGCCATAGCAGATGGAGCCCCAGCCACACACCAGGGGCACCTTCCTCCGTACTGTGATTAGATGACAGCTCCTCCTTTGACGTCTTTTCTGAGCCCAATTCAAATACCACATGGATCGTAACTGCTTCCTATTTTCATACTTTTAGAATCTAGATCTAAGGCTATATTTGCACAATCCTGCATAAATAACACACACTTAAAAAATGGGTCTCTACTGGGGTAGGGACACAGGCACAAATTAATTTGAGGACCAGGAAGAAATCTCTTTTTTGTCTTCTGGGCTCTGTGACTATCTGTGAGTGAAAGGCTGGAGGGTCGGAGGGCTGGGGGAGCAGAGGGAGAGGGGGTTGGTGAGGAGAAGATGCCTGAAATTGAGTGAGGGGAGTGAGGTTTAAAACATTGCCTAATTTGGCTGCCAGCCAGCCAGCCAAGCACAAGTGTGTCTGGCTGGCTATCCTCCGTGTCTGAGACCATAACGTACCATAATGTGTGAGGGTACAACTCCTTCTTCAAAGCTACCATAGTCCCCCTCCCCGTCTGGCAGCTGAAGGGGGCTTTTACACAAGATCCTGTGGGTAGAGTTCAGCATACAGCGGGGCATAATGCCGGTGGAGGAAGCCCCCAGCCTCACCTGTCCCTTACATTTCACGGGGAAGACCCGATACTTTCCTTTATCTGGAGGCATTTCCAAGGAGCTTCTGTAAACCATGATGGGTCACACCTGCTAACAATACTTCAGAAAGCAGAATTCACCTAGTTTCCAACTGAAATTTCAGATCAAAGCTAGTTTCTTCATCTCTTAAGGAAGAGAAACTAGCTCCACCGCACTGCTGAAAATTCATCAGTCAGAATTTAATTACACAGATCTGGGAACCAGAAGGCATTTAGATTTTAATGTCTCCCTGAGTTGGGACCTTTACATATTTTAGAATATTGATCATTACTGTTATTGCTGCTATTTTGGTGGTCACTCTACTGTGTCTGTCCCTGCAGGGTTTTTTGAAAGAATACTGCAGAGAATAACTGTGGCTGGGTAATTATAAAAGAAAGTCATGCAAATTATGAAATATTGATAAACTGTATTTACAAGTCAATGGTGCTAGAAAGCCCCTGATTCCCCAGTGAGATGGGAATCGTAAGGCTGGTGCTGTGGTGTAGTGGGTAAAGCTGCTGCTCCAGTTTGAAATCTGGCTGCTTCAACTCCAAACCAGCTCTCTGCTATGTAGAAAGCAGTGGAAGATGGCCTAAATCCTTGGGCCCCTGCACCTGCTTGGGAGACCCGGAAGAAGCTCCTGGCTCCTGGCTTTGGAATGGCCCAGCTCCCCATGTTGCGGCCATCTGGGGAGTGACCCAGTGGATGGAAGATCTCCCTCTCTCTCTCTCTCTCTCTCTCTCTGCCTCTGCCTTTCTGTAACCCCACCTTTCAAATAAATAAATAAATCTTTAAAAAAACAAAACTGCATTGCTTCTGAATTGCTTCCTAAAATGACCCAACTAAATGACACATTAATCAAAATGGTTCCTAAAACAAGCATTAAGTCCATCAGCAATGAGTCTCAGGGTTTGTGAGTATCAGTTTTATTTTGCCTTCCTACTATATGAGTGCATTAATACCGTAAAACATGCATCTACTATATATTTGAGGAGGTGGTGAAGACAATTTAAAACATTAAGCAAAGGGCCTGCAATATTTACAGAATATAATCAGATGAAAGAATGTTTACTCAAAAGAAAAACAGAAATTTATAGTTTTCCTATTTTACCCCCAAATCACAAAATGAATCTTATATATAAATCTTAAGTCAGGAAGTCAGTAGTCACAGACCATATCTTGTAAATACTAAAATCTTCACAACATGTGAAGAAGTGAGTTAAATGATAGCTTACGAAACACTGACAATTGTGGCTGAACACAAGAGCATTCCTGTTTACCCATCATAATTTAGCAATGAAACCTACTTTAACAACTCAAGATAGGAACGACGTAAGTGGAGACAGCAAACACGAAAGCTAAATGCAACCGATACTCCAGGGTGACTTTCTCACTGGCAGGTGGAGCTGGAAACTTTCAACATCTGGAGCAACTGATTGAAGGCCTTCCATCGAGTGCAAAGGCCCATCTGCTGGGGGGGGGTTGCCACCAACAGTCCTGCCACTCTGAGAGAAACGAGGAGGAGCAAGCAGGGTGAAGCCCACAGAAAACAATCTAGCTACCAACTGTGACTTCTTGTTATCAGTATCACATTTTAAAAATCACTAGGAAGTTAGCAGGCTGTGCAGGTGCTGAGAGACAGTAAATACAAAAGAAAAACAAAACCCATAAGAACATAGCTTTTTTTAATCCAGTAAGCAAATCCCTTTTTTTTTTTTAAGCTAAGTGTGCTTTCACTGGTAACAGTGAGCGCGTTCTGAGTGCCCACGCCGGCCTATGCTGTTGCCTCAGACACTGACTCACTGAGGCACCGCAGCAGCATGCCTTGATTGACAAAGGAAGACTATCAGATGAGCTTTTTCCTCACTAACCACCGACCCGGTGCACCACAGAATGCAAGCTCTGGGGGACTGGGGGACTGGGGGACTGCTCACAGGCCCTGGATATATTGGGCAAGCATTTAAAATGCTCTCTCTCATACATACTTTCAACAGTAGCCAAAGCACACCTTGGAAATTCACGGAGGTGGCAGAATAGATGTTTTAAGTCAGAGTCCAACAAATAAAGCTTAAAACTACCAGGAGCTCTTGAATAGCCAGAGAGGGGGTTAGGCAATACACAAAGAGATTAAATGAACGGTGTCGGGGCTGGGAACTTGGATTGCATCTCCTATGATTTGCAGGGTATTCATACAATTCACTGCACCTGCGCAGGGAACAGGACCTTGGACTACTCTCCAGCCCCTAACTTTTGCTTCCCAGCACTTTTGGTCATATCTGTATTTTCGCTCATGTGTCTACATTCAGCCTTCTCTCCATACCCAAACTGGATTTTTAGCTTCTTTAGAACTCCTCCTCTATACTTAAAAACCTTTCAGTACACCAACAGTGAGCAGACACTCAAAAAAATTATTTTGGGATAATAATAATGTTTCATCTACTAATTAAATGTATTCATTAAGCAAGTAAGTACCAAGCACCTACTAAGTTCGAAGCATATAGCAAGGTGCTGTGTAAGATTTGTTTTTTTAAGGAATTTGTCATGAATCCTATTCTCAATAAAATTGTGATTTTTAAGAAGCCAGATTCTATTTGTTTTTTTTTCCCCCTAAGGAAAAACTCAGTTAAAATTAAAGATATCTAGGAGGAGCCCTTCTATCTAGAATCCTCTTAGGTATTCATTCTGAAGATTCCAGCAACTCTGAATCATTTTTGCAGTTCCCTGGTTCTCAAAAGTCACAGGAGTTGAACAGAATGGAAGGATGGGACTGACTAAACAACAAATAGATGTGCCCCAATGGGATTGTGGGGATTTAAAAAGGAAATCTATGTCTGACATTTCAGGGCAGAGTGGCTATCTACAGAAGATGCCTCTAAAAGTCAGGTTTCCTGCTGACACCATCCGTCTTCCAGTCCAGTGCTCCCAGCTTTGGACCTCTCGTACGTGTGTATTCATCATAGATCAGAAAAGCTTTACCTGGAAAGCAGTACTGGTCATCTTTGAGTCCTTATAGTGAACCACACACTGTTCTATTTTGTATGCATATTCTCATTTCAACACTCTTGAAGTAGGATTTCAGTGTTTCTATTTTACTGAAAAGTAAACTGAGATTGGAACAAAACCTTACCTAGTCACCCAGCTATTATTTTATTTGAACTCCATTCAGCTGGATACCAGAGGCAGAATTTCTTTCTTTCTTTCTTTTCTTGACAGGTAGAGTGGACAGCGAGAGAGAGAGACAGAGAGAAAGGTCTTCCTTTTCCGTTGGTTCAGCCCCCAATGGCTGCTGCAGCTGGCGTGCAGCGTCTGGCGCACCGCACCGATCCGAAGCCAGGAGCCAGGTGCTTCTCCTGGTCTCCCATGCGGGTGCAGGGCCCAAGAACTTGGGCCATTCTCCACTGCACTCCTGGGCCACAGCAGAGAGCTGGACTGGAAGAGGGGCAACTGGGACAGAATCCGGTGCCCTGACCAGGACTAGAACCCGGTGCGCTGGTGCTGCAGGTGGAGGATTAGCCTAGTGAGCTGTGGCGCCAACCCAGAGGCAGAATTTCTAACCATTATCTTATACCAATTTTGAATTTCAGAGGTTCTGATATTTTACCTATGGGCTTCAGGTAACTCCTCCAGAATTCCCATCTAATGCTCTAATTGGGCAAAGATTTATTTTCTTTTACAGTTGAATCTTGAGGGACTACAAATAAAGACAGCTAAAATTCCACCCAAAAAGCCAGACTAGTCAGACAAGGAAGAAACAGCTGCATCCACTTTAGGTAAAGTTACATGGCCTAGTTTAAGGTTTTGGATGAAACAGCATGTTATCATCTGTCTATTCATTCTCTATGGTTTACTAGGGAAATACTAATCGTTTCCATTACCTTTCACAAGAGCTAGGATAAAAAGAGGATTCTTTCCCCTTGCATATATGTATACATAGGGGTGAGTAATGAGTTTCCACTTTAGCTGCAGAGTAGTTTGTCACTTGTTCATCCAGCAAGGTTCTAAAACCACACAGTGATTTGGTAGCACACCAAGGAGAATTTCCTCCTTTAAAACAAACAAAACCTTTCAGGAATCATCAAGTCATCTTCACAACCTGGGATAAAGAAAAAGAATTTTCTCTCTCTCTTTTTTTTTAAGTAGGGAAGACTTGACTTTAGGGGGGACATAAAGGGGAGGGGAGTAAAGAGAGAGTGGGAGTTGAGCCCACCCAGATAGAGGGCAGGGGTTTGAAACTAGGCCTCATTCCCAAGAATTCTCCCTTGACCAAAACTAGAGGAGAAAGCTCTGTAACTCATGTAAACACCTTGCCCTAAAATCTTCCCTGAGGCGCTTTAGGGATATTATGTCTTCAAGAAGAGATAAAGTAATATTTTCTTCCAATATCTTTATCTAAGATTGAAAAAAGATAGAGGAAACTGAATAGGCTGATGTTTCTCCCTTTAGGATTATCTAAGATAATTTAGCAACTTCCACCTCTTTTTCTCTGAAATAAACAGAAATTTGAAAGGTTGGAATATATTATTTTTCCTCCTAGATATTGATACTTTCTTTCTTTCAACATGATCTCCCCAAAATGGCACTCCGAATGCTTCAGGTAGCACCAACCAATCTGGGGTTAAAGGAGAAGTTGGCTAACTTTTCTATGCCTTTGGCCAAAAAAATCCAGGCTCAATTCTGGTTGCTTTTTTGGAGTGGAAACACACAATATCAGTATTGCAGGCAGCTCCAGAAAGGCATGCCAGGCCTCTCATGCTCTCAATTTATATTTGCATGTGAACAGCTTGTCGGCCATTTTATGAAGACAGATGAATTGCAGGCCTGCTAGAGGGGTGGCCAGACAGGAAGATGTGAACTACACACCCTGACAGCCGACGGTTCTTTTAAATGAAAAAAATAAAGACTATCTCTGGACATCCTCTTCAAGGAGATTATATACAAATGTAATATATGAATGTAATATATGAAAGAAGTGAAACACGGAAGATATCATCTGTAAGTCAAGTGGAAATAAAGAATGAAACTAGATTATAAATATCACTCTTTAAAGTGTCAACAAAGAGTAGATATGGCTGTAGAAGGCACTAAAAACAAACTTTTAGAGGTCTCCCTTGTTATTGTTGGTTTTGAAAGATTTTTTATAAAAAGATTTATTTATTTGAAAGGCAGAGGAACAGAGAAAGAGAGAGAGAAAGAGAGAGAGAGAGAGATCTTGCATCTGCAGCTCACTCCCCAAATGCCCACAGTAGCTAGAGCAGGTGAAAGCCAGAGCCAGCAACTCCAGCCGGGTCTCCTTGTAGGTGGGAGGAACTCGAACACTTGGGGACATAATATGTTGTCTCCAAGGCACATTAGCAGGAATCTGGATCAGGAGTGCTAAGTAGCCAGGACTCTCACCAGGCACTCCGATATGGGAGAAGGATATTCCAACTGCAGGCTTAACTATCTGTAAAACAATATTTACCCCTTAAAAGACAACTCTGATAAAGAAAATGCCACCAAAACAACCAGATGGGAAGAGGAATAGCTAGATGAGCTCATATTTAATGCCAGAGCCCAGCATTGTAATAAAGAATTTCCAAGGCTTAGGGAAGGAAACTAACTCTGAAACATTAGTGACAGCCTATCAGATGCATAAGCTCTGCTCTCTGTCCTGGAATACCAACACAATCCAGTTTACCCCTCATTTCCAAAAGATCAGATGGAAATCAAAATGGAAAAACATATGGAACAACCAAAGGAATGAAGTTATTCAAGGGAGTGAAAAACAAAGTATGGTAGGGCTGTGTTGACAAGAAAAATAATAAAATTCATAGTAGATCATAGCTAACAATTTTTTAGTATAAACTATGAAAGATACTATTCAAAGCATGTTATATATATATGGAATTTTAATTCTTTAACAGGTAGGTAAATTATTATCCTACTTTAGAGGAATAAGACAATAACTCGGGAGGCTATATAATTTAGGCTATGTTATAGACATACAGAATTTCAACACAGGTCTGAGCTATTAACCACAATACCATGTTCCCTTCACAGGCACTCAAGATAAAACATTCAAATAATGCCTTTAGTTCTCTCAATATAGAACATCCTAGAACTTTATGAGATGATGCTGTGCAAGTACCTAACACAAGGTACTGCTAGCTCACATCTGTTTTTATTGAAACTGATGGGGGCTGGCACTGTAGCTCAGCAGGTTAAAGCCAGAGCCTACAGCGCCAGCATCCTATTTGGGAACTGGTTTGAGTACTGGCTGCTCCACTTCCAATCCAGCTTCCTGCCGGTTCTGCTGGGAAAGCAACGGAAGATGGCCCAAGTGCTTGGGCCCCTGCACCCATGTGGGAGACCTGGAAGAAGCTCCTGGCTCCTGACCTTGGCCTGGCCCTATTAGCTGTTGCAGCCATTTGGGGAGTGAACCAGTGGATGGAAGATCTTTCTCTCTCTCTGTAACTCTACGTTTCAAATAAATAAATAAATCTTAAAAAGAAAGAAAGAAAGAAAGAAACTGATGGTGCTCTGGAATCTAAAATTCTACCCTGTAACAATTTTTTTTCATTCTTGCAGTACATTCCACAAATTTAGTATTTTATCAGATCCTACTATATTCACATATAAAGTATGCATTCTGTTTTAATAAAATTTCTGCAACAGGAGTTTATATATTTATGTCATTGAGAAATGTAATGCTTTCCTATACTCTCACTGTTTTACTATAGACAGTTTAATGTAGAAAGGTCCTTCAAAGGCAAACTGGTTTCTTAAAGCAATGATCAAAGAGCTGAGCTCCTACAAGGCCTCAAAAATAACTTGTCCGTGAATGATCTGAAATCACTAGTGAAGGTCATGGAGTACTTGCCATTTTAAAAGGAACTCAAATGCAATGAAAAGGCCGTGGTTCTTCACTTAAACAATCTGACCTGATAAATCAACATAGCCTCTCACAGTTGAATCAGGTGATGAACTTTCTTGGGAATTAGGGTCTCTTGGCCATGCAGGTAAAATTGAGAGAGGGGCTTGTGGGTGGTGAGGGTGATCCAGAGAGTAAAGGATCTGCCTTCACTAAGGATATCTGAGTTGTCTCCTCGAGTCCGCAAAGTTGCTTCTCCCACGGGTCGCCCGTGGGGCAGACCCACAGATCTTTGCACTCGGCTGGGTGCTGGCTGCCGTGCACTCTGCAAGCACCAGCTGGAGTCCCAAGCTAGACTTACCATTCTCTGGTTGGTCCTTTATGTCAGCGTCACTTGGCTGGCTGGGACTTTCAGATTGACTTGAATCTGAAAAACACAAAAATACAGCCAAAAATTACAGGGTCTGTAAGGGAAAGCGCTTCGGAGGCGCCAGACTTTCTCAAAAGGTTCAACCTATAAACTAAGAATGAGAACGTCAGAGAAATAATATGATGAACGGGAAAAGGAAAGACAGAAAGAGCAAAGGAAGCGGGGTCGGGGAGCAGCCGCCGCTGGTGTCATGAGAGAGGATGCGGGGTTGTGTTGACACCTCCGGGGGTGTTTGCTTTGTGCCCGATGAGAACGTGAAGCTCTTGAGAAAGCATTCTCCTACAGGCACCCTTTCCCAACTGCTCTCCATGTTTATACACTGGAGTCTGATGAAGACTTCATCCTTCATTACACACATCTGAAGCTTGATTCAGAACATAATAAAGTGTCACAACATATTTTGAAGCTGGTATATAAAAGCAACCCCAACAACAGTAACAAGTTCTGTTGCTATTTAGCTCTGTATTAAAGCAACAGACTAGACAGACTACACCACTAAATACTGGAGTTCTAATACTCTAGCACATGGACTTGAAATAAACGAGGAACTCCAAGGAGACCTCCTGAAAGCAGAGTTTCCCCCACTTTGGAAGGATCTCTCTTCTCCTGTACTAATGTGTTTGGGAGAGCCTCAAGGGGCTTGTTAGCAAAAATAGGTTCTTGCACTCCTTTATAGAATTAAATTGACTTTTTATTTTAAAAAGTGTAATCGGATTTTCAAACAAAGAATTAATTTAATTAATTTTTGAATGGGATCACCTGAAATAAGGTGACAGTTAATTTTAAAATTAGATAAAATTTAGTTACATGGAAAGAATTTCACAGTATTAGAAGCAAGCATGTTGATGTTATTTTTTGGGGGGAGAGAAAAATCAGGCCAAAGTTTTCAAGGGGGCAATTTTTTATGTAAAGCAGCTTTGAAACAGTTTATAACACTATTTAAAATTTTTAAAAAACATCTTTCTATCTGTAGAAAGGCTTGATCCCAACTTTACCTCAACAACCAGGGTTAGAATTAGCCATCTGAAATCTGACCACATTTCAGCAAGGTCAACGCAAGATCAAAAGGTCATGACACTTAACTGTGATTAAATTGAAAATATTACTTCTGTTGCGACAAGTGATGCATTACTATCCTCTTTCTCGGAGATACTGCAGAAAGAAGTAGCACTACTACTGACCTTACGTCCAGAAATACTAATTTATTACTTAAAAAGACACCCTGCTTTTAGGCAAGTGAAGATTTTAATTATAGGAAAGGACTATCCAGAAAAAAACTATTTCAAAATTTCAGATATTCTTAATCTAGTGACTACAGCAAAAAAAAAAAAATCCTATGTTGATCCAAAGGTTCAAATAAAAAGATGTAAAATGGTGAATTTTTATTTAGGTCTGGCAAAGTGACAGCTTTTATCATGTTATAACAATTGCCATAGTTAAGACACAAAGCAATATGTGTGTGTGCGTGTGTGTGTGTGTATAACCTTTAGAGAAATCCTTCAGAATAGACTACAAAATTAAATAAATGCCTGCACTAAAAACTGGACATACAAACAGGTTTATATTGGATCATATGTGAAATTTTAACCACATAAAACAGTGTTACATTTGCAGTAAACAATTTAAAATACAGCATGAACACCTCTTTCTCTAAGGAAAGATCCTGTAATTTTGCCATTAGAAATGATGAACTAAATATTTTGAGAGAGAATTCAACATGCTTTAGGAGAAAGACATATCACCGTTATTTTTGTCCTGAAAACTCTTAAACCATTAGTATCTATAATTAAAATTAAAGCAAAATATCTAATTACATTTTAGGGGAAGTTAAAATTCTTGATCATATCCAAAACAGATATATAGAATTTCACCAAATACAACATTTTCTTTGGAAGAGTACTCGCAAACACAATTCTCTATTCGAGTATGATAGCTTAGTCAATATTCAACTTCTGGGTGTGATATCTTTATAATTCATCGCTTCTCTACAAACAAATGGAAAACCTTTTTATCTCAATTAATTTAGGTATGCAACAGCCAATGCCTTTTCTGATATTTATTCATGAATATCAAGGCAAAAAGGGGTAAGGAGAGACTGAAAACATTTTTGTTGAATAATCTGAAAATAGACTTCTTTGTTCTTTTCACTTTTCGTTAACATTTGGTTTGCTTGAGTCCCTTTATAGGAATATAGCTAAATTACAGAAAAGATCAACAGCAATGAAAGATGACTATCACATATATTTAAAGATGGTTTAAAACTCCAAGCCAGAGAAAACAAGCCAACCAACAGCAAAGGATGGCGTGGCAAGAAAACGCTCAGACTTGGTCTGCAAGGGGCCGCGGCGATAGAAGAGGCATCTAGCCAAAGTGAAAACGGTATTTAATTTCTCTAGTTTCATTCAAATGCTGGAGACACTGCTATCCATCCAAGGGCTGCATACAAAAATATACGTCCTGGTAAGTGATACACAAAGCTAAAGATCTACAACAACTTTTAAATGATCCAAACACTTCAAAAACTGCTGTCTACCCTGGGCTGTTTTGTATCATCTCCTTTTTGAGCCAAGAAAGAGCAAAGCCAGTCCTGGTGTTACTCTAAGCTGAGGATGCATGGACATTCTTTCTGGTATTATGAAAAGGTCTCTGATTTGGTTAAGTATGGAGCCAACCAGATGACCAGAATTACAAAGTAATTTCTACCCATACATCATTGATACAAATGATAGCTCGTTCTGAAGCATTTGCATTAAAATATTATCAAGAAGGATAACAATTAATTTACTTTTCGATTTTATGCACTTGTTAGAGACTTATCAGAAGCCAAAGTAACTTTATGTCTCACTTTTTTGGACAGCTGGTTCCTACCACCTGAAATAGATGACCCCAAAAGAAACCAAACTTCATGGATTTGGATCCCCTCCTTGTATCTTAGCCCTCAATAGCACTGCGTTTCTATGTTTCCCTGGTTGAAAGCCAGATTTGTGTATTACAATGAAGTGAATACTACTTAAAGTGTGTTTAAATGCAGGGCTAGAAATGCTGTTGTGAGCAAGTACATTGAGATCATCAACTGTTTTTTTCCCACCTAGGGATTGGCTTTTGGATTAAGCAATCTTAGACTTCAGCCGAACCTTGAAAAGCAATGTTTCTTTTGAGTTTTAAAAAATTTATGAGCAGAAATTTAAGCCTAAAATAGACCGGGTTTGCACATAAGAGGCTGGGTTAGGACCTCTTGATTGAACTGGTAGCCATGCATCTAGCATTTTATGGTGCCTACGACTATATCGACTACATCACTTCAGTATTCAGATAAAGATAGTTCACTATCAACAGCATCACTAGGGAAAGACAGAAAACAAATCCCAACATCTGAGTATCAGTCTCTACTTCCATAATCTGGTACAACACAAGAACAGAAAGCCTGTGCAGGACTTGCCCCTTAACACAACCTCAACTCTGCTCCTCTTCAGGATGAAACCTCGGAGAGTATTTCTGGGGGGGAGATGAAGACCGACCACAACATGCTAGTAAGATAAAACTCCTGAGGCAAAATGTAGATATCACTTCCATGCATTTTATGGTCTTTAGGCAAGAAACAAAGATGAAACAGCGCTAAATGTCCTGTCTTTGACCTAAAATTAAGTACTTTTTCCACCACAGTCCTTCTTTGATGGTACATACATCTCTCATGGTGTGGTTAATGCTAATATTGTGTACTAAGGTGATTTCTGATGAACAAACGCCTACAAGAATCTGAGCTCCTAGAGACACGAGTTCCTTCCGACTCTTCTCTTAGCCCTTCGTACGCAGGTGACTTAGAGACCCAGTGCAGTGCTGAGCGGCAGCAAGCAGTCGCCTCCTGCATCCACTGGTCCACAGACCAGAGAGGCCCAGCTGAGGGCGTGGGCTGACACGTTGGAGGCCCTGCAGAGTGGTGCGCATGCTCAAATGAAGAATGACAAAGGATTATTCCCACGTTCAAAAACTACAGAGATTACAAACTCCACCATACTCTGACGTCTGCAGAAATGTCTCAAAAGCCCCGAAGCTGCTACTGGGAGAGGCTTGAGGAAAGCAGAGACACTGTGATGAAACGCCACCCACCCCCACAGGCAAACCAGCATCATTCCTGCTCAGTCAACATGCTCTTAGCAACTGGCTGTGGGTCACAGAAGTACCAATTCTGGTTCCCCTAGAGAAACAATGTAGTGTAAGTTTCAACCACCTGGTATGCATAAAGGTTTGACAAAAGATGAGGTCTGAAAAACCTATGTTTGAATTTTGTGTCTACTTTTAAATGACCCAATTTAAAAGGTGATACGGAGAAACCATGAGGCATCCAGGAAAAAAAAATGAGCCAGTCAAGTGACAGAAATAAAATGAAAATTCCTCCCGAAAGAATCAGGGTTGTTGATGGTGTAAAAAGGAAAAAGCAAAGGCAAGAATGAGTATTTTCCTGCAAATTAACAAAGAAGGAAGAGAATTCCTGGGGTAAAGGAGAATGAAGAATGCAGGGTTATACTTTGACTACAGTATACAGTTACCTTTTCAACTGTAGCTCTTAAACATGTCCAGAAATTTATCTAAGGTTTTGCTTCTTATTGTTTTTGGAAGATGAGTACTTTGCAAAGGAGTCAGGCTGAAGAGTTTGTTTTTTTTTTTTTATATCCATGAAGTTGTACTGGAAAAATAATCCTACATACTTATAATTGGCAGTGGAAGGCTTGGCACAATGCCACTTGGATCATCTAAGATCATACACATTTATTAAGGTAAAAAAATTTTCTAGAAAATCAAGTGGCCTTTACAGTCACACTTTGCTTCTTAGTCTCATGATTGTAGTTATAAAAGAAATTACTATTATAATACTTATAATATTTAGGAATATTAGCTATTTTTTTCTAATATGACCATGCCCTTAAAAACTGAAGAGATATTTGGAAAACCTTATTTAAAAATGTAAAACGTCAGTGTACAAGTGTACATACAAATATGTATCCACCACTTACAGGTTAAGCGTAAACGTTGGCGAACACATCATTGGCTAAAAATAACATATTCATCCTGATCTGGAAAACAACAGAAACCTGCAACACTATCACTAGATCCAGACCACTGAAAATATGTAATTGTCATTAGTATTTCTAAGAGTGGATAAAATCCTTCATGCTCAATGAGTAATCAAACCAATATTTAAGACCAATTAATGTACACAATTGTGGCCCACTTAATGAAAAATTAACACACAATAGACTAGTTTTTCTGATACATTATCAGGTTAGTCACCCCATACAAGTTTTATTCTGCTTTAAAAATGGAAACAGTCCTTGGTCTTTAAATGGAAAGTCTTATCTTTATTGCATTGAAAATACAAAATTTGATCTCCATAGCTTTCCCTGGAAGCTGGGATGTAGTGTTTGCACGGATGTGTGTGCTTGATAATTGCAGTAATGAAAGCAGGCAGGGAAAGTCCTTCCCTAACTGGAGGGAGGAGGGGGAGATGTGGCAGAGGGAAGTCCCAGCTCCACAAGGGCCCAGGCTAGTTTGCACACGTTGGATGGGAGGGATGGGAAGGCTGGCTCGTGCAGCCATCACCTGGAAGAGCTCCACCAGACCACCCCGGGGCCGCCAGCTGTTCTGGAGATCCACCCGTAGCCACTCCCACATATGGCATTTTTCAAGGCCTCCTGGAGATTGTTATATAAGCTAGCTTCCAACCATTTTCTTTCTCAAAACTTTGCTTTCTGTAATGTCTTTCTGAACAAGAATTTGTGAAATATTAAATTTGCAGGAATTGGATTTTTTGGCATTAATGCTGGTATTCAAGGCCCATCTGTTTAGTCGGGACTGTGTATGATGATAAGACTGTTTAGGTTGAAGAGTGATTCAAATGTCTCATCACCTACTCATCAATGTGTTATTTTTCTATGCGCACAAGGAGGTTGTGGAATGATCCACAGTTTTAACATGCTGAGAAAAAAATCAAATGGCGTAACTATTGTGTTATGACAGTGAGGGGGGAAACTTTAAAAATTATAAATGCAGTCATTCTGAAAGTAACAAGAAAATGACTCATTCATTAAACCTTCAATCTTCGCAGAAGACTGACTTCAAGTGACGATCAGCTTCTTCAGTGACATTACAAACGAAGTCAACGATATGAAGTCAATGAATATAAAGGACCAGCAAGTAGCATACTGTGGCTGAGTGCATAACTTCCTACACTTCCTGACCAGGCCCGATGATAGACACAAATGAAAACGTGCAGGTCATCATCTTGAATTTTTGTTTTTCCCCTAAGAGGAGTTGTGCTGACAAGTGAGAGGGACCCACTGGTTAATTCAGAACCCAGGTGACTGAGCCAGCCTACTCACCTGCTCACTACTGTGTGAACCAAGACTTTCACCGTGACCTCACATAGCAGAACTCTGCTCACTTTCCCCCTTCTAGTGACTGTGCTCACAATCAAAATGAATTATATGACCAGGTGCTTAAGAGTCCTTAGAATAATAGAAACTTACAGATCATCCATACGGCCCTCTCAAGAACTTAAAAGTATTCACTCATGTCATAAAAATAAACCTGTCAATGAAAGCAATGCATAATTGAGTGATAGCCTATATGCATTATTTTCATGTATCTGGACATCTGTAAAGACATCTATTGAACTGATATAAAATGCTCTCTTTTAAGGGAAACCATGCTATTTAAGTTCAGGCGCAATCCTAAATATTAACTTTCTTGTATTTACATTTCAATATTCAAAGGAGTATAACATGATTAAAAAAAAAAGACCATATCTTGAAAATCTGAGCTAGGTAATTTAACTGCTCTGGGTCTCAGTTTCTTCATCTGTAAAATGGGAATACTATTAATCAGTTTTGTCTAATTTAACAGGATGTTGTGTGTCATTAACAAAAGGAAATTAATTTACAAGATGATATAGGGAAAAAAATGCACATTTACCTCTGCCACACACCTCTTCCATCTAAACCAGTTGTTTTCATTTTACAAATCAACCCCCACCCACATGTGATGTGCTTCTTCTACAAAACATCAGCACCACCACGGACTCTGTTTTAGAGCGAAGGTTCTTAATTCCTGAATCCTGGGAAGGAGATTATCTCTGGTAATGGAAATGTAAATCTCAGCTTGCTGTTGTTTATTCCAGACAGACATTTGTGTGTTAAGTCTGTTTATCAGGCAACACTTTGTCTACGCCAGGAAGTAGTCAGTCTTTGTAACAAGATGTATGCAAATGAACTTCCCATGGGTCTCTGCAGCAAACTGTAGCAGAGAAGAAAATTCCCTGTTACTTTACTAGGGAGGAGCTACCTCAAAAGTAGGCTAGCGAGGGAGCACTGTGAGTGGGACCGTGCTGATGTGTGTCGGTGAGTCCAAGCATGTGCCCACGGTCTGCTGCCCTTATTCTGAGCAGACTTGGTGCATTACATCTGTGTATCACACAACACCGTGTGGATGTTCAGGCTTTGGAACCAGGGCAAAAATGAACGGTCACCATAAGCACGTGAAATAACCTGTCTGTGGTGAAACGCCGAACCTCTCGTCACTTCAAGAATCCCCACAAAACCGTGGGAACGTTAAAAGAGCTCACCAGGTCTAAGTGTCCACCTTCTATCTTAACTTTTCTATATTCACTGGATTCCCTGAAGGCGTCATAGATCTGTGTCAGAACGGTGGACTGTGTCTTGCAAACTGAACCGATCAATAAAACATTCGCTCACAGTGCCCTATCTATCAGGGAGCTTTTTAAAAGTAAATAATAGAAAAGTATTTATTTGTATTACTAAAATACTCTTTTTCGGAAAAAAAAATCTGTGTGAAGAACTGACCGGTTTCTTTTCTGTTTTTCTTGTTGGTTTTCTACAGGGTTTGAAAATCTCACCAAAGGAATCGAATTGGTTTACCCTGTCTTCCTAGACAAAATAAACACTTTAGGACTCTACTTGTTTGTATTCTCCTCAGTGGCGCTGTATGCATCAGCAGCTAAAAACAAAGAAACTTTTTAGCTGCTCAGACAAAATGCAGAAGCTTCCCAAACAAGGGAGGGGAGGGGGTGTGGGTGCTGAGGAGGGTGGGGGTGGAGAAGTGTGCAGAAAGTCTGACAGTCCATTCAATATAGGGATGATGGCTATAATGTAGCCAGGGTCCCCTTGCTAATTAAATATGCATTGGCACAGTGTTGATCGATGCAAGCTGTGGATCAGATGACACACCTGCAAAATCTTGAGCCCAGAGCTCCCAGGAAAAGGGAAAATACAGTCTTGTCTCCTTATCTTTGTTTTCAAAGGCTCTCAATTTCTGTGCTTGGATATCTAATTTAATTCTCTCACCCCTCAGCAAACTGGATTAGGGAAGTCAATACTGCCTTTGTGCATCGACAGGAAAACACAGCTTTCCTTTTATTCAATTTAGCTATGACCTTTAGACAAAGAGAATGACAACTGTCTAAAAGTAAGGGAAGGCCTCAAGCAGAGGACCCCCAGAGCGAGGGCTCCCTAGGAATTCTGGATGACAAGGTGCTGGGGCTTACTTTGACATCCCCCCTCCAAGTAAGGAATAAAGGAGGAGAGGGGATTCAGAATTGAGGGTGGGAGCAAGAAGCACACATGATAGAAGAGATGCAAAAGCACTGGATAAGTGCATCTCAAAACTCACCTGGGCCCTGGCATGCCCATAGTGAGGAAACAATTTGGTGAGAGGACAGAAATTAGAATGGTAGGGTCACCATTGGCCTACAAAACATAGAAGCTTAATGAAAAGGCCAAAGACTCTGTAGCCTGATGAATCAGGAAGGGCCCACCCTTGCCTGCCCAGAGCATCTGAGAAACAGGACTGTCTATCAGTGTTTTCCTGAGGCCAAGCGCTGGCCAAGGACAGAACCGGACACTCTGGCCGTGGCAGGGATCCTGATGGGGCTGGGACATTCACCCCACTACTCTGCACGCAAGAGGAAACCACACCGATCATTGTGGGAAACAATTCTGGTCCCTTTGTATTTGCCTTTGGGCATGCTCCTTCCATTCATCCCTCCCTTGACTCAGCATCTACTACATCCTTTTCACCCCGGGGACCCAGAGACACGAAATGGAAAGGAAGGGCAAAGGCCCTCAAGGAAGCTCCCCATCAATCAGGATATGGTTAAAAAAAAATTCTGTGACACATCTCTCGAGTCAATCCTTCCTCCTGGTGAAATTAAGGTAGAGCAACAAGTTATTGTGTACATTTGCAATTGTTTTCATTCTTTCACTATGAGTGGCAATCAGCACCATGAAATGTACCCTTGCAAGAGTAGCCTGGATGCTAACCCTTGCTGGTGGTAATGCTTAGGGTTTGCTTTTCCAGTGAGACAGGGAGAGGTTGAGGTACAGTCCCTGCCCATAAAACGATCAGCTACTACTGGATAATCAGTATTATTAGAAATGTTGTAACACTTCATCATAATTTTTAAAAAGGTTATTTTTCCTAGAAACAGTTTCACAGACAGGGCAGAATATCATTCTTCACCAGGCCTGGGGACCTCCCTTTAATAAGAATGACAGTTCTAGCAGAGGTAGCTACGGCACAGTGAAAAAAAGCAATGAACCTGGTGCAACAGAACCCAGGTTTGAGCTCCTTCCTGGCCTCAGAGGTCAGTTTTGTGGAAAAGGAAACCCCTTTGCCTCCCCGAACCTCAATTTACTCATCTTTCAAATCCCTCACTCTCAAGATTATGAGGACTGAGTGACATGAGTTAAGGGCCTTGTAAATTAGGAGGAACTGAAATTCTCTAGCCGTGCAGCGCATGGAGGCAGGTTTCCAAAAGTACATAAACTGGCGAAATCATCACATGACTCTCTCCTTTTACCTCTGTTTCAGTCTGACAGGCAGAGAGCATGGTATCTGGAACATACAGATAATATATGTTTGTTAAAGTGGGATTAAAATCCAAAGCTTAAAAAAAAAAAAAAAAGGCTGTTTTAGGCCCATAAGATACAATAGGACCAAAAAAAAAAAAAAAGATACAATATATTATCTATCTTGAGAAATTCCAATAGGTGTGCTGGGTGGGTTTTTCAGCTTTAGGGAGATTGCATGACTGGGCAGTGGTGGGGACAGACCCTATGGGGTGAGGGCCCACTTTCTGGTCCCGAATCACCCATTTTTCTTTGGACATATAAATCCTCATCTCTGCAGCCTGCAACAGCTACAGAGATGAGGAGGGGCTTTAGGCAGTTAAAGTTTTTTCCTAGCCTTGAGTTCTGCATTTAGAACAAATCATCAGTCATTGCATTGCTGCCTTTTGGCCGCATGCAAGGCTTTGACCCCTATTTCATAAAAAGGGGCTGGATGAAATTTGCTGATTTGCTGCTGACCATAAGTGAAATTAGAAAAACTATGGGTACAATAATCATTACAAATCAAAGACAGGCTCTTCTCTGCTTTATAAATAACCACAAATAGCCCACTAAGAGTTCAGCAACTTGGTCCACCCCTAACCACATAAGCCCACAAATGATGTTTCCTCTTTATATGCTGACCCCCCCCCATGCCATTCCAAACAACGAAAAATTTTGTGTTCTAGCAACTGTTTAACAAGCTATTCTTAAAGAACTTAGTCTAGGATGTAGGTCCTAAATGTAGGACAATAGTCTTTATAAAAAGGACTGCCAAAATTTTGTGTGTGTGTGTGTGTGTGTGTAGCTTTAAATTTCTCCATTGACATCAACTTTTCTCTCATAATTTGGTCTGGTACCCATAACATACAGGCCCAATACAGGAAGCTGTCATTCATTTGGTCAACTAAAAAAACATTTCTCGGATTTCTTACATGCATCATCTGAAGGCAGCTCAGGTGGAATATAATTCTTCAAAACTGCACACAAGTCTTTGACAAGTAGAAACAGTCATGTAGTTTCTGCTTCCATGTTATGTCTTATGATAGATAAAATGATTTAAATGACTTAAGTGAATCACTGCAGTTTTAGGAGTTTCCATTTGGATTCCATCATGCCTTTCTCCCTGACATATGCAGTGCTAAGTGATTTAAAATTAATTGCAGTACAATATTTTAAACTTTCTTCACATGGTGCTAATCTCAAGTGCGGTGGATGTTTGAACCACACTTGGAAACCATCAAGTTATGTGTATCTTAATACCACAGAGCAGTTAAACATGCTGAAAAGATTATCAGTTATTCTGCAGTGAACTTTATAACCAAAGAAATACTGAATTATAAAATTTCAAAAATGTGAGTTGACACAAATGAGAAAACTGCAAACATCCTATGTAATAAGAAAAAACAAACCTAGTAACAAAAACACATGAATTTGCTTGTGTAGCTTTGAAATCCTAAAAAGCTCTGATACCCACCCCCGTCACAAGCCCCACCCCACAGAACCTGCTTCGGGGTCAGCTGAGCTTGCATGCCTCATCTCCTGCTAAAATTCATTTTAGACGCCTTTTTGTTTTCATTTTAGGACACAATCTCCATTTTTTTCCCTGTGGCTATGTTGGGGGGAAGATAAAAGTATTTTCCATTTCAGTAACTCAATATGGATGAGTAATTTGCTTAGTAATAATCCTGAAATTAAACTGTCCTCCATACAATGCCTAGTAATAGTTTGCGGAGGATTAGCCAAATGAACTATCTTTAGGAGGAGCTTCTTTAAAAAAAAAAATCTTATTTTTTCATCACCTGGGTTTCTCTTTATTTTTTAAAATCTTGTTTACCGAAAGCTCTCTAATAGAAGTGGCTAGTTTAACTGCTTCTCTGCATCAAACAAGTCTAAGTGGGGGACTGGAACTTTTACTCTGATTCAGTTCTGAAAAATCAGCCTGGATCACTCACTCCAGAGAATGATTCCTAAGTAATCTTTCTCAGGAGGAGGCTTGTGTGTGACAGCCCATCAAACATGGATCTGTTATCACCTACTGTGGTGGGTAAGGCATGGTGAGATCTTGAAGCAGCTCCTAAGGCTAAGAATTCCACTCATTCAACTCCAGAAATTACTTATAGGAGTGCAGGTTACTTGTTTTCCCCCTCATTGCCATTAGAGGTGGTAACAGAGTGTTTCGCTAAGTTAGAGCCCTCTCCGAATTCTGCCAGAGGTAGAACGGAGAGACAGAGATTTCTATAAATAGGAAATAGCTTATCTGTTTGTTTTATGTTCAACAAAAATTACAAATCTCTTGGCTCCATGGTTTTTCAAATAGTTTGGTCATGGTGGAAGCGCATATACAAGCAAAAGCTGAGGTCCCAGCATGCAAAACCAAGTGAGCAGCTCTACCTACGGTCCTGCTCTGTTTTCATGCAGCCTCACCCTCACCCCCCTACCCCTGCAGCATTTGCCTGGAGCTCACGGTGATTTCAGCAGCAGCCCTATCTGTTCAGATTTGCAGCCTTAAGATAAGCAAAGAATAAACAGTGACTTAATAATTTTGGACGAAATCTATGAATGCTCTTTCTAAACTCAGTCTTGTTTTATTTTTTGGTTACCAGAAAAGGAGATTAAAAACCAATTATGGGGGCTGGTGCTGTGGTGCAGTAGGTTAATCCTCTGCCTGTGGCGCCGGCATCCCATATGGCCTCTGGTTTTAGTCCTGGCTGCCCCTCTTCCCATCCAGCTCTCTGCTATGGCCTGGGAAAGCACTGCAAGATGGCCCAAGTCCTTAGGCCCCTTCAAGTGGGAGACCCGAAAGAAGCTCCTGGCTCCTGACTTCAGACTGGCCCAGTTCTGGCCATTGCGGACATTTGGGGAGTGAACCAGCGGACGGGAAGACCTTTCTCTCTGTCTCTCCCTCTCACTGTCTGTAAATAAATAAAATCTTAAAAAAAAAACAATTATGGGTGTAAAAAACAATGTGAAAATAGAGTTAAAAAAAACACTAACAAAAATTGTGGCATCATTTGA
Source organism: Oryctolagus cuniculus (assembly GCF_051225735.1). NCBI lineage: Eukaryota > Metazoa > Chordata > Mammalia > Lagomorpha > Leporidae > Oryctolagus > Oryctolagus cuniculus. Next base: position 112,254,480 of record NC_142873.1, read on the forward strand.
ATAGGAGATAGAAATAAAAACTCTAGAAATGAGATGGGAAACTTTATTTGCAAGAGACAGGGGAAAAGTTACAAGTACATTTAGAAATTAAAGAGTTTATTTAGAAATTAAGGGTGAAATTACATTCTGCATGGTGTTTCTAAATGACCAGGTGAGCAGGGGGGGATGGATGGAGGAAGAGATGACCATGACCGTGGAATGCCGTGACAGAAGGGATGGAAGGACCTCTTTCACTTTCTTGGATGCCAGCTATCACCTCCAAAACAGCGGAGAATTCTCTAAGCAACCTTTTCCATTTAGTAAGCGTGGGATAATACTCTGATACTTCTACCCACACGGTTTCCAAAAAGTCATCCAATTGGTTTTCACTTTCCAGTTTCACTTTATACTCTCACTGCCCTCCTCACGACCTCATGATTTGGCTTTCTCCTCTAAATGAAGGTCCAGGACAGAGAGCAACCTTCCTCAAGACTTAATCAACAAAGCTCCAAGTCAACAGCCTCACATCTACACCACTGAAAGCTCATGTCCTCCTTACTGTTCTTTAAATCAACACACATTTTGTTTTAATATCGTCTATTGGTACTGGAGGGACACACTAAGACATCACAGGAGAACACTTTAAATAATCATACAATGGGGCTTCAAAAAGTTTGTGGAAAAGCAGAATTTGTAAGTATTTGCTGTGAAATATGTTGAAATCTAGGCACAGTTTTCCCATAGTACATGTCTTCCATGAACTTTTTGAAGACCCCTTGTACACACGGATACGGATTCAAAAAGTTTTGCACCAAAATAAATCTGTCTTTGAAGCCTATTTTCCATGACCTTTTTGAAGTCCCCATGTATTTGTAAGGAATTTCTTTGGGCATGGGCCAGCATTATGGCTTGGTGGGAGAAGCCACTGCCTGTGATGCCCAGCATCCCATGTGGCCGCTGGCTCAGGTCCCGCTGCTCCACTTCCAATCCAGCTCCCAGCCAATGTCCCTGGGAAAGCAGCAGAAGATGGCCCAAGTGTTGGGCCCCTGTACTCATGTGGGAGATCCAGATAAGTCTCCTGATTCCTGGCTTCAGCCTGGCCCAGGCCTGGGTGTTGCAGCCATCTGGGGAGTGAACCAACAGATGGAAAAATCTCTATTTCTCTCTCTATAGAACTCTGACTTTCAAATAAATAAATAAATAAATCTATCTATCTTTAAAAAAAACAGCATTGGGCAAAAAGAAAATCTGAAATTAAGAGAAATGTTTATCTCACCCATAGCAAATGGTGACATAAATGAATCAAACTGTATACACAGCATAATGAATAAAAGCCTGCTCAAGGGAACCTCGCTGAGAAAAGCTGGTATTTACACAGAAATTAGGGAAAAAAAAAAAACAAGATAAAGATTTCCACACAAAGGAAACCTTATCAATTGCTCTTCCAAACCCACTCAAAATGGCCTGTTGTGGCACCCTAAAGGCACAAGCTTGGTTTCCCCAAGGAGAAGAGAGAAGAGAGAACAACATAACCACCCCCCCCCCCAAGACTCTCGGAGCAGAGACTCTGGGACGCAGCACATCACATGTTACTCAACATTTTCCAGCAACCATGATATGTCACACAGACCACATGATGTGAGGACATTTAAATATAAGTTTCTATTTCTGTTTTAAAATAAAAAGATCAGGACTCTGAATCTGGAGACGCAGACTCTCTTGCAGGTTTAGAGAGTATATACAAAACCTGGCGGAAGAAAACACTCCGCACTGCCACCATCTGCTTTCTGGCACACTCAGGAAACTTTTGCTAACAGCAACGTTTTCTTCCATTAGAAAATCCACTAATTAGTTTTGTTGTAATAAGAAAGACAACCTTTGCATGGAAGGCAGGTCGCCAGCTTGCTTTTCAGACCTTGCTGCGGCTCCACCTTCTACAAGAACCAGAACGTTTCCACCTGAAGTTAACCTGAGTTCTCCTCCACCCAAGCACCTTATTGCCCCGTTTAGTCTAAAATAAGCGCTCACAAACATGAGCCGCAGGGAGGGGAAGCTTGGAGGATTCTGGCATCACATCCACCCTCCCCCAAGAACATCAAGTTCAGAATCAGGAAACCTGAGCTTTAGAATCAATTGTTAGACTCTGACTAAACCTGGGTCTTATTTATCTCATCATTCAGGCTACTAAGCAAGCTCTAAATTTCCCCCTAAAACTCCTAAATTCTTGAAGTCCACGTCACTTTTTCCCACAGAATTGTACATCCCAAGAAACAAATGATAGCAAAAGAAAAACGGAACTTCAGATATCTCTGATAAACCTGAAATAATTTAGAAATTCTGTCATAGATATGCCAATCAAAGTGCCGTAGGTCATGTAGTAACTCAGGAAATGCAAACTCAACTAACATTCCTTGACAATATAATCATACAGATCAGTTAGCCAGGCTATCATTCAACAAATAAAACCAGCAAAAGTGTTTTTTGTTTGTTTGTTTGTTTTTTTGACAGGCAGAGTTAGAGAGACAAAGAGAAAGGTCTTCCTTCCGTTGGTTCACCCCCGAAATGGCCGCTATGGCCAGTGCGCTGGGTCGATCCAAAGCCAGGAGCCAGGTGCTTCCTCCTGGTCTCCCATGCAGGTGCAGGGTCCAAGCACTTGGGCCATCCTCCACTGCATTCCCGGGCCACAGCAGAGAGCTGGACCGGAAGAGGAACAACTGGGACAGAATCCAGTGGCCCAACCGGGACTAGAACCCGGGTCACCAGCGCCACAGGCGGAGGATTAGCCTAGTGAGCCGTGGCGCCGGCCCAGCAAAGGTATTTGGAGCACCTATGGTGTACTAAGCACTGTTATGAGCAATGGACATGGAGTACTAACAAAGGGAGTGCCAAGGGGCACCGCAGGCAGCCTGCAGTCCAGGGAACAGGCATTCATCCTCTGAAGAATCCATTCACCAGCTGCAAACCAGGCCGTGCTGAACTGGGTACCAGCTTAGAGAGAAACAGTCCCTGGCGCTCATATTTAAAAGGCAGCTTGGAGGTTCCTTGAGGATAATAAATGGGTACAGGAGTGGGTACTGGCCTTGCAGTTAAGACACCAGTTAGGATGCCTGCTTCCCATATCAGAATACCTGGGTTCGAGTCCCAGCTCTGGCTCCTGATCCCAGTTTCCAGATAATGCAGACCCTGGGGTTCAGGCAGCTGAGTTCCTGCCATCTGCATGACACAACTGGACTGAGTTTCCAGCTCCCGGCTTTGGCCTGGCTCAGACTGGCCACTGCAGGCATCTGGGGGAGTGAACCAGTAGATGGATGTGCGCACGCGCGTTCTCTCTCTCTCTCTCTAATTAATTAATTGATGAATAAAAATAAAATATAAATGGATACAGGTATTTTCTGAAAATTTACATGGAAAAGAGATGTCATGATTTTAAAAGCCAAGCAGAACACTGAGCCAATGACGGCAAAATCTTGACATGGCCCTTCTGTGAAAGCTTTCTGGGGCCTACATTGCTCAAAGTGGCCTTCTGTCTTCAGCGAACAAACTCACCACTTCAAACACTCACCTCTCCCATTCTCTTGAGTTGTTTTCTTTTAGTAAGCAAGAACTTAGCTAGAGTTAAAAAACAAACCTGAAACAGAATCATCTACAGGCAACTCCAAGGCCCTCTGCTTACAGAATGGAAGATGGAATATTGCAAACTGCAATCAGCCTACAGATGACGCCCAAGACTCTGCTTTCTACTGCACGGTCGAAGACAAACACCCACGAGATTCATTAGCCCTCAACTGTCATTAAAACACCCTAATTAAAGCACTTTTCCCCAATGCTTTCTATCAAATATTTGAAAAGACTTTGGTTAATTTGTACAATTCTGGCTTTTCTTCTACCCTGTTCATGCCAGCACCCTTCTTAGGCACAGAAAGTAACAATATTCTTTCCCAACACTGTTAGTCACACCCCTACTGCACAGATCTCTGCCCTGAGTTTAGAAGGTTAGCCAGTGCAGGAGAGGATGAAGTCAGAATCCTTTCCCTTCCTCTGGGCAGAATTAATCACCTCTTCCTCTAGGCCCCTCCGCCCTGGTGACTGAGAAGGGAGCTCAGCTCCCATTTCATTTTCTCTGTGACTATAATCCCCATCTGCTTTCCCAACAAGGTGTAAGCCCCCGAGGGCACATCGCTCTACTACTACACAAAGTGCAGGCACACAGTAAATGCTCAAGAAGTGAGCTTTGAATAGAGGGACAGGTGGGGGAGGGGCCTGCCAGGGCATGATTTCTGAGCTAGGGCCATCCCAGAGGCAGCTCAGACTTACAGACTTCTACATCTCCTGGTAAAAACAAAGCCTGGTTCGAAAAGAGTTCAGTTTTAAACTAAGGCTAAAATTCCAGAAATGGCTATATCAGAGGGAAGCAACTGCTTTGTCTCTATCAGAGATCGGGAAATGTCTTGCCTAGTGCTCAGAATCCTATTGTAATTTCAGATTTTGAATACAAAGAAGGAAAATTAGAATGTTAACAGGGAAGTGGATGACTCAAATCATGGGACAATTCTTTGCAAATCTTTTTACATACATTTCTTATTATCTGTCATAGAAGGAGTAAGATGTAAACTTACAGTCAAATTTTTTTTAGTGTAACTCCTCTTAGATTCTTATTATAGATAATTCTTCTACTATGCGATGCTGGCACTTATGGTTTCGTAATTACCAAAGATTCCTTGATATATATCAGAGAGCAAGAACCTTGTAGTCAGCATTTGGAGGACAGACATGCTCATGCTCAGACTGGTATATCAGCAAGGCTGCTGTCACTGGGAGAAAACTCAAAAAACTAAGGACATGAGAAGTTACATTTCTTTTACTGCTAAGTGCTTTTTTGTTTGTTTATTTTTATCTATTTGAAAGGCAGAGAGAAAGAGAGAGAGAGAAAATCTTCCATCTGCTGGTTCACTCCCCAAATGCCCACAACAGTCAGAGCTAGGCAAGGCCAAAGCCAGAAGCCTGGAACTCTATCTGGATCTCCCATGTAAGTGGCAGTGGTCCAAGTACCTGAGCCATCATCTGCTGCCTCCCAGGAGGCATTAGCAAGGAGTTAGATCGGAAGCAGAGAAGCCAAGACTCAAACCAGGCACTCCAACATGGGATGCCATTGTCCCAAGTAGCGGCATAACCTTCTGTACCACAACACCTGTCCTGATAATTTAAATTTAGATAATTACAAGATAGAAAAACCCCTTTTGGTTTTTGTTCTAGCATACATCTAAGAAGGAAGATCTTGAAACTGACCTGAAATGTTGTCAATATGATGATCAGGGGCCGGCGCTGTGGCATAGCAGGTAAAGTTGCCGCTGGCACTGCCGGCATCCCATATGGACATCAGTTCAAGTCCCGGATGCCCCACTTTCCATCCAGTTCTCTGCTGTGGCCACGGAAAGCAGCAGAAGGTGGCCCAAGTCCTTGGGCCTCTGAACCTACTTGGGAGACCCTGAAGAAGCTCCATGCTCCTGGCTTCGGATCGGCACAGTACTAGCCGTTGCAGCTAACTGGGGAGTGAATCAGCAGATGGAAGACCTCTCTCTCTCTCTGTCTCTCCTTCTGTCTCTGTGTAACTCTGACTTACAAATAAATGAATAAATCCTTAAAAAATTATATGATGCTCAACTCCAACATGCAGCCTGTTGGCCACCCCTAATATTGCACACAGCTGAATTGCTTTCATCTTTGGCTTGATATAGGCAGAATCTCAGATGCTCTTAAATTCTTTTTTGCAAAAACCTGACCTGAATGTTAGGTTGAGAATGTGGTTTCCACAATTAGCCAAGAGTTTGAAAATTACTTATTTTTCACAGATCCGCATTTTACTGACAGAGTCCATTTAGAATATTCATGAAATGACATGATTTTGTACATATGATAAATAACATGAAAAGGGATGATGAGCTAAGAATAAAGATTAAGTAAACAGTATTCAGATAACACAAAGAAAAAGAGGGGTAAAGCTTCCTATAGGAGCTAAGTAAAGAATAGAGACTTAGTGAACAATTTTGTAGTGCTATACTAACATGCCTTTACTCCTACAGAAATGTTCATTATTGAGCTAGCCTGCAGCAGCACAAATTTCTGCCACATGCCTTCAACTTATTCTCCTCTCACCTTTCTGGGTAATTGAGGTAAAATTCAATTGGTTGAATAAAGGAACTGACCTTGAAAAATATAAATAAAAACAAGCTCTTTACAAAGTTGGTAAAATAGGTAGGATATAATAATAATAATAAAAATCTGGTAGCCTTTCCATCACAACACTTGAACGCAGCTTTAAAGTTATTTACCAAATGTATACAAAGGGTGCATCTTTCTCACAAGCCTTGCTGCTGCCTTCCCAGGCCAGCATAAGCATGTGTGTATACAATCACATAGAAGTACACAAATTGCAACTGTTAAATCTTCTCTCTGTATTTCTCTATTGATTAAAAAAAAGTGTTTTGAATGCTTGAAAATGGAATCTGGGTTCAGAGGATTCTTACTTTGTGATGTAAACTGAACACCACCTGGGAATTCAATGGTAAGCAAGGCATGTTAAAGCACATGGGGCTGGTACTACTGCACTTACACTTGACCTTCCTGAGAGCAACACAGTACAAGCCACATCAGTGGACCGAGGAAGCTTCAGCCTCATATTCAAAATCAACTACTAGAAGATCTGCACCACACAGCAAAAAGGTTATGTTTCCACGTGTGTGACACAGAAACTCGGGGGCAACAAGAAGCCTAGGACCCCCTGTGCAATGCCAAGAAAGGGTTGCACCTTCTTGCTCACTCTAGCCACTGGTAACTAAAGACCAAAGTCTTCCCTACCCAAACCAACACCTTGGTGGGGGAATGTTTTCACTATGGTACAAAATAAAAATCTGCTTTTAAAAGGTTTTGATTCTCAGAAAGTCACACACATTAAACATGGCCGAGTTTCAAAAGCACTGCCCAGCCGGCCCCGCAGCTCACTTGGCTAATCCTCCGCCTTTGGCGCCGGCATCCCATATGGGCGGTTGGGTTCTAGTCCTGGTTGCTCCTCTTCCAGTCCAGCTCTCTGCTGTGGCCCAGGAGTGCAGTGGAGGATGGTACAAGTGCTTGGGCCCTGCACCCCATGGGAGGAGGTACCTGGCTCCTGGCTTCGGATCAGTGCAGCGCCAGCCATAGTGGCCATTTGGGGGGTGAACCAATGGAAAGGAAGAAGACCTTTCTCTCTGTCTCTCTCTCTCACTGTCTAACTCTGCCTGTCAGAAAAACAAACAAACAAACAAACAAGCAAACAACACTGCCCATCACAATGCGATGTGAATCTCACATGTTGTGTCTCCTTGGTCTGCTCCCTTTCTGATCCATGTGGTTTCCATCCTTCTAAAGTCGGTCTTCCACCCCATTTTTGGAAGTTCCGGAGAATTTAATACATAATGCAGAAGCATTTCAAGCAAATCATAGGATATCTGCACTCGATAATTTTTCATGGTTTTGTACCAAAAGAATCACTGCATACTGAAGATTAAACCTTTTTTAAATGCTAGAACACTGAGCCTTCCTTTCAAACAATTCAAAGTAAGAAGCATCTTGCTGACACAGCAACACTGTGGTCTCAGGGAGACTGTGGGAAATGTCAAATTTATGGTCCTGGGGGTGATTGGTGGATGGTTTTGTGGTGTGTATGGTGTTTTGTTTTGTTTTGTGTGTGCTTTTTCTTTTTCTCTTTTGAGCCTCTGACAGAAACAGAGCTCTACAAACTTTCTGGCGACCTCCCAGGAAAACAGAAGGAAGCTGTATCCTGCACTTCCCCTGGGATCTAATGAAATATACAGCCTCTGGGCTTCTTTCAATTTGGACTTTCAGATTGCTAAGCCAGTGAAAAGGGGACCCTAGCTGTCACAAACGTCACGTGCTCGGGGTCACCTGCTGCTCTGGGGTTCTCATGCCAGTTGTTGACATAATAAGCACCCCTTACACTTTAATTACAATTCACAGTGTGCAAACTATGCAATCTGCTTTAAGGCAGACTGTCTTTTAAATCAACACTAAAATTCTATTACTAATATGGCAACGAAACGTAGCCGAGGAAGGGTGAGTCCAGAGGACCGGCTCCATGCAGGCAGCTGCCGTTAGGGAAGAGACTGGGCGACATTTGCCAAGACAGAAAATGCTGTTGCTGCCCCTAACGCCAGGATAGGGAACTTTAACTCTGATCCCAGACTCCTTAAGGAGGGGGCCCCCAAGATGTGGTACAATACATTTCACATGCAGCATTTTTACATTTGTACAACTGCAACAACTACAACATATTTTTTTTTGTATGAGGTCTTGGCTATTTTGTAATATGTTGCTTATTCCACATGACTAATTCAATTGTTAAAGGACAAGGAATTTCTACTTCTGTCATATCTCCCTTTTTAAACTTTGGCAGCGCTAGAGACATCTAACAAGAGTTTAACTAGAGTTGTGTTGATGCTCTGTCATTTACCGGATCCTTGTATTTTGCTAACTAGAGACCTGTGTAAACTATATTCTTGCAATCAAAACATGAAAGGCCATTTTAAAACAGGGTCCATTTAAAATAATATGACAATGCAGGGAGCTTTTAAAAAAGTGCTAACACATAATTATAGTCCACAGCTTTCTCCAAAAACAACAGTGGAAATTCGTTACAATTCTATTACCCAGAACTGCTGCAGACTTAGGTGGGCTCCCCTTGGAATGCACTGTCCCAGGGGTCTGGGAACTGCCATCTTATTTTCAGTGCCACAAGTGATCTAAGATGGAACACACAAAATAAACCCAAGTAAAGTACTTCCATGTTTATCAAGCCATGGTCAGGCTACAGGTACGCTCCATGGTAAAACACCACGGCCACCAGTGACGAGAAACTAAACACTCCCACAAAACTGGATAAGTCCAAACTTAAAAACAGGTAGACTGTTTAAACAAATAACAGGAACATGCATCTGAATTACAAATATCACCAAGAAGCATCAAATCAGCCAAGGCGTATGCATTGTTTTTTGTTTGTTTGTTTTGATGCCAGACAATGGTGAATACCAAGATGAAAACCAACAACAAAAGCCAGAGTTCACTTGATTGAGATATGGTTATTCCAGCACAGGGAGAGATGCACCTTTCACTGCCTTTGCACAAATATCAGTTTCCTTGAGTAAACTTTTTTGGCTATTAGTCGTGGGGATTTTATGTTTTGGTTTCGGTTTTGGTCATGTACACAGACACTGAAAAATTTTCTTCTCTTTCTTATTTAAACACTTTCAGTCCCTACCTGGCTCTCTGCCACTCTAACTAACCCAGCTGACCTCCAGTTGAGTACAAGTCTGCATCTGCGAACTCATCCATACTCAGGAGACAGGAGGGGCTATGAGAAGCCCAAGTTCCCCCATGAGCCTCAGCATTAAGCCATCCAGCCTCTTGCCTTCTGTCCTGTAAACTACTGAAGTACCTTGTGCTTCAATTCTGGTATCATAATTTGTGCTATGTTCTCCAACAGGTGGGCTTGACATTAAAGTGCAAAGTCCTGTACCTATGTTTGGTCAAGTACCATGGCTCATTTGGAATTATAAACTGGCTTGTGTTTCCCTACTTGCACAACCACAAAAAAATTCTACCACTGCAACTCAGGCTAGCTTCTGGCCCCTCAGTCTCCTGACAGACTCCATTTCTGCTAACCACCCACCTGGATTAGTGTCACCTGCCCATGAGTTCTGTCCAACCAGGGAGCATCCACCTTCTCCTGGTTAGACCTCCATGCTGTATCCTGCTCCACCAAGCTCCCACCAAACATCTCTATTCAGACCACTGGAACCTCTCCTGACTAGACTGCAATCTTTGGAACCCCTAAACTGGATCATCCCTGCTTAATAATTTCAGGTCCTGGTCCTTTACATGTTTCCCGAGATAGGAACCCCATCTGCAATTCCCTCTTGCTTCCCTTCGTAGAATGGAAGCAGAATATCTCTAAAACTTTGCAAGGAACATGAATAAGAAATAAAGCAGAAACTCTCTTATCCAGTATCGTTAGGGTTAGTAGTTGGTTGTTTACTTTTAAAAACTGAATAGGGAAGATAATATTTTTAATGAGACATACACACTTCAAATATTTTAGCTTTATACAGATACATGTAGATTCCTTAACCAATCCTTAACATTAACAATAAGTCTGTCAGTTGAATTTTGCAGCATCTTTCTTATAGGGCATAGTGGCAATGCACTATATATAATTTCCAGTCTCTTGTGTTTAAGTGGAGGAAGAATTTAAATATATATGTAAAATAATCTTTATGTTCTTATAAATTATCTTTTACAATTTGCTTGCTCACATTTAATCTGACAGAAATTTTTGTAACTCACTTTTACTGAGTCTTTCCAAAGCTCTGGCTTCATTTCACAGGAAGAAAACTTTCTTTTTGATTTTGAAATCAAATTTCATTACTTCACATAAATTTAATTAAATTCCACAATAGCAACACAAATAAGAGTAATATAAACAAGTCTAGGAATGACACAACTGACTTTGGGTGAAGTACACAATTGGTGAGAACATAACCCTAGATAATGCTATTGGGTATTGCCTGTGAGAATTCAACATGTTACAGGCACCAGTTACAAAGAAAATAAGAGTCTTAATCTTGCAACCTGGCTAATGCACAGCTTTCACTATGCAGGTCTATCCAAATGAAATACAGTTCAAATAGCCATTGAGTGGCCACAGGGAGCAGGAATTGGTACTGGATGCTTGATGCTTGATGCTAGGATTCATGGTGAAAGAGACATCTTTCTCAGCATTCTGGTATGGCTTTCATTTCTAATAACATCAAGAAATAATTAGAAGAACTTCTCAATGGACTGCTTTTAAAATGGACTGCTTTTAAAACTGAATTGACACCTTTATCCACCTGCTCTTAGAGACTTAATATTGAAATTGATCCAAATGTAAAGAACAAGAAAAGCAACTAGACAGTTTATCTCCTACTATAGTATTTTCAATTTCTAAACTATATTTTTATTTTGCGCCACTATCAAAATATAATTACTTTTATTTTCAATTAAATTTGTGATTGGTAAGACAGTTAAAAATTAAAGACACTGATAATGGAAAAATTAACACTCATTTTAGCATTCATTTGACAACTGAAAACAATCACATCAATGATACGATCATGATTTCTTAATATTTTATTTTCAGATTGATATAACTTTGAAATTCATTGTACATGTGATTGTATTTCAATCAGCTTAATGATGAACTACAAAATAACGTATTACCTTCTTGGGTACATAAACAGTGATAAGGTTGGTGGTGAGAACCTCCCACATTTCCTAACTGCTGAAAGATAACAACGGCCAGCATGGTGGAATGAGCGATTTACATACATGTAACTTCCTCAGAACCTTTCATAAAGTAAGTATTATTATCCTCATTTCAGATTAAGGAAACTGACACAGCACTAAGAGAAAAATCTGGAACTCAAAAATAGATTGACTCCAAACTTGGGTTTCCCCACTTCTACAATTTCTGTGAGAATAGGTATATACAATAAAAATAAGCCACAGGTCACAGACTTGCCTTTCCAGGGAAGCTTTTTTATTAGTACACATGCATACATGTAAGCACACACACACACACAAGCACACACACACACACAAGCACACACCCATACACTTCACTTAAATCAATTACATATGCAAAAGAAAAGCGAGCCAGGGCTAAGTTATTAAAGGAAGCCTTTGAAGCAGGGAGCGATGATGTGTGAAAGACATTCCACAAAAGTTTATTTAAACAAAGAACAAGCACAGAGGGATGGAACAAAAGTGAAAATAAGGGAAACGAAAGCTCTCCATCTTCTCCCTGTGTGTATGGACTACTCCTACACAGGGAAGAGACGTCTGGAATACATTGAATATCCAAAAATAAAGTAAGTTTAACCAAGCTAGAGCTTAGATGAATCAAATTCACACTGATTTTCAGTGAGTTTTTCTATGTTAAACACAATTATCTGATCCTAATAGCAGGTCCTTAAAACTAAACATAATTCCTTACCTCCAAGAAAAAAATTCAAGCTAAAATATTTGAAAATATTTTATAGTCTCTTTTGTATGTTAAGAAAGCAAAAGCTTTGAGTTGGCTTCAGAAAAGAGATAGTTTTGACTTTTTGCTCATATAGCTCTGCAGAACTCAATATCACAATATACATTTCAATAGGCCCTAAACCTGCCTGTGAGCTCCTTCTAAGTTAAACTTTTGTCTGGTCATCTAATTAAAAGCAAAAAAGTCGGCCAATAATTTAGAAATTATATTCATGACACATAGCATCTAGATCATATGGAACTGATGTAGCCCCTTTCAAAATAAATATTCTCTTTTTAGCAAAACAATAAGCACACTTAAATTGCTCTGGGAAGCAGAAATAGAAAGAATGGCCAAAAAGTTGCAAAGAACAGAAGAAAGGTAGGTCTATCCTCTAATCTGAAGTTAAAAATAATCTTGTCTGCTTGCATTTAAATAGACATTATTATCATAAAAGTCTCATAGAGACTCCTGTGGACAGAAGGCATTATTTCCTTTGCATATAAACTGAAGCACATTTCTAGCACTTATATTATGACAAATATTGGAAGTGGCCTCCAGAAGCTTTTAGCAATGTACTCTTTGTCTTCTTTCCAAAGAAGCAATCCAATTAAAATGATTATTTTCAGCACAGCAGACTAGAACAAGAAATTGTACCTTGTACCCAGCATCTTACAAACACTATGGAAAAACAACTATGGAAAATAGATCTGAAAACTTCCATATGCTTTCTTTGTACTTGTACTAACCAAGCATGAGTTACAAATATTTTCCTAGAAAAGGAATTATATTTTTTTCTGCCTCTTGCAGTTAAGTATTGAACCATTCCAACCTATAGTGTGCCTGCTTCCTTGAACTCTCAGTATTTCCCCAGTGTATCTTGTGTATTCCAACTTGTCAGTAGGATCAAGGTAATGAGTAGTATTAATTCTAGATACCTTCTTTGCCCCTCCTCCAGTCAGATCTCCCCCACCCACCAGCAAATATTCCTATTAAGCATACATAAGACACTTAACAAGTGTGTTGGTTGATGGAACTGTCTTAGAGTCAGGATTATTTCATCATTTGTCCTAACTATAACATTTAGTCCATAAATCCTTTGGCTTATAGAAATATTTCCTATGAAAAGAATTTATTAGTTTATCATGTTCTTGTGTTTTTCCTTTACTAAGTTTTAGTTCTTGTTGCTGTTTTTTTTTTTCAACCAATAACTACTTTTTTAAAAAAAATTTATTTGACAGGTAGAGATAGGCAGTGAGAGAGAGAGACAGAGAGAAAGATCTTCCTTCCTTTGATTCACTCCCCAAATGGCCGTTACGGCCGGCACTGCACTGATCCGAAGCCAGGAGCTAGGTGTTTCTTCCTGGTCTCCCATGCGGGTGCAGGGCCCAAGCACCCGGGCCATCCTCCACTGCACTCTCGGGCCACAGCAGAGAGCTGGACTGGAAGAGGAGCAACCGAGACTAGAACCCGGCGCCCATATGGGATATCGGCGCCGCAGGTGGAGGATTAACCAAATGAGCCATGGCACCGGCCCCCAACCAATAACTATTTATAAGCATCTTTTAAAATTTGTTTTTAGACGGTTCACATTATATGAACACAGATCAAGTTATAAAATGACAATTATTCTTTTGTTGTTTGGGATCAACTACGGATGCCTGCATTCTAATGCCTTTGGAGGGATTCCCTCATGATTCCCCACTTTTCCCCTACTAAGATAAACAATGAAAAGGAGACACGCACAGATTGGCTACACACTTAATAGAGTAAGAATCAATTAAAACCAAATTGCAAGCATGCTCTTCTAACAACACATCACTTTAGGGACCAGGGACTGCTACCTTTACATTTATAAAATCACCAGGTCAGCTTCTAACCCTAATGCTATTTCTCCAGGAGCAATTAGAAACGGGGGAACAGAGAGGTAGAACTGGGGGTAGAGGGTCTAACTGGTAACATTTTAGTGACTACGGTCTTTATAATTAAATGCTTTCAAAGTTTCTTACCAACGACCTCACAGATGGTTAGTGGCTATTTACTGAGCACACCTAAAGTGGAAGTTTCTTTTTTAAGTTATACTTCAATTAGGACTGTGTGGTCATCTTCCACAAAGAAAGAATTTGTGATTGGTTTTAATTTTTAATTTATTTTCATTTTATTGGAAAAGCAAAGTGACAGACACAGAGAGACAGATCATCCATCCATTGGTTCATTCCTCTAATGCCTGCCACAACTAGGGCTAGCCCGAGCTGAAACCAGGAGCCTGAAACTCAATTAGGGCTCCTAGAGGGGTAACAAGGACCCAAGTATTTGAGCCATCATCTGCTGCCTCCCAGAGTACACATCAACAGGAAACTGGAGTCCAGAGCAGAGCCAAGAATCAAACCCAAGCACTTGGCTATGGAAGGCAGGCATCTCAACTGCTGTGCCAAATGCCTGCCCCTGTGATTGCTTTTAAATCAACATTTAAGTTTCCTTCATAAACTTGTTCAGAGCTTTCCTATGTAACTTAATAGGCAGCAGCTCTGCTCCAACCCAAAGAACACAGAGCCTTAGGAAGATGTCACGGTAATTACAAGCAATAAAAGACCCCAAGAAGACATGGTTACCTTTCATTTAGTTCTGTAGGCCAATCCAAGTTTAGGGGTCCCAGACACCCTGGGACTTTCCCTCAGCAGTCTGTGTTTTAATATTAAGGAGCTGCCTGATTTATGCACCAGGACATTTTACGAATGAAGTTTTCCAAACTCCATCTCACCAACCGGTTTTAGTAACGAGCACATTACATTATTGTGCATACACATCATAGTCATATTCAGCACTGCACAAGTTACTTCATTTTCCCTTGGCTCCATCCACCCGAAGTTAGGCAAACTGTGCTCAAGTTTGCCTCTCCAGTGAAGGAAGAGCTGGTTGAGGTCAGGTCTTCATTTATGTCCTTGCTCCTAGATTAGTGGCTGCCACAGACAGGTGCAGTAAATGCTGGCCAGGTAAGATTTTTCAGAATTTCCTCAGATTAATGTGTGCTGATTCCTCTATATACTAGGACATACAAAAAGTATTTGAAACTCTTGAAGAAGAAATTCTGGCCTTTTAGAGTTCAGAAATAATGAAGAAATATACCATTCTCACTAAGAAGTTCAAAACCAAGAACCAGTAAAGAAGGTCAAGAGGATATGTAGTCTTAATCAGCGCAAGCCAGTTCTCAGGATCATGCTGACAGTGGACTGCTTCCAGTCTTGTGATGAAGATAGACTTTCTAAGCTAAAACCATTGCCTAGGTATAAAATAGTGACTGCAAGAGATCTCAATTCAAACGCCCAATGTCTGTAGGCTGGAAATGAAAAGGCACTCCAGGGAAACAGCAGGGGTGACCAGATGTCAGGTGTGGCTGGAGTGTACTCTCTCACTTCCTCTGACCCATGAGGCTGCTTTCTCTCCCACCCTTTAAGGGTGGCACTGACAGTAATTACACCATGCCCCCAATACACTGTGCCAGGTGGGCAGTGGGAGCCCCGTCACAGGTCTAGATGCCATAAACAAGGGCCTGCAAAGAAGCTTTAATGAGCTGACCAATCATGCAACAGAGCGTAGTGTGGTGCTGTGTAACCGGTGACTGCTCCAAAGACGTTACTAATGGCTCCTGGAACAGGGCTACACACACACATTCTGAAAGGCCAGCTCCTGAGCATGCCATCTGGACTCTGAGTGTAACATGAAAGCAGGTAAAGTGTTCACTTCACTCAGTGTCAGCCTCACATCTTGTCCATCTGGAAATAGTTATCAGTTATCAGTCAGGGCAGGGACTTAGGTGTGTCTTGCAGAGACCTGTGCCTGTGGTAGCTCCTTGAAGACAAGGAGCACTTCCTACTCATCAGGATCTACCCTCTGAACAAAAATCCTGTCCATAGAGGACAGATCAATGAATAGACGGACAATGCATGACAATCCCTTATCCTTACAAAATCCATCTATTATGAGACTGTCAAAAAATGTAAAATGGGTAAGAGACCGAAAGAGAGACCACATATTGGTTAGCTATTCAAATTTATAGGCAAATAGAATAACTTCAGGATTCTTGAGCATCCAACCCACTGGCCTGTAAAATGCTTAATCAGTCCAATCCAATCATTGGTATACTAAGATCCTGAGACTAATAACGTAGAACTACAGATGGATCTGTGAGCTAATTCATGGGAAGAGTCCAGCAGACACGTTTAAGACAGATTATGCACTCGTGCGTGGTAACAATGATTATACCCCTGACAATGGCGGTCAACAAGGGGAAGTCTGGATGGTCATTTACGATGTGTCCCCCACAGGTCAGCCACCCACCTTCTAAAGGGAGATGACAGATAAAACACAATGGCACAAAGACAGCTGCTTTTCCAGTTTCCAGATTCCTTTTTTTTTTCTTCTTCTTCTTCTTCTTCTTTTTTTTTTTTTTTTTTTTTTTTTTTTGAGTAGGAAGGAATCCGAGAAACTGTTTTAGTCTAATTCCTTCATATTTTTTTTAGAGGAGTAGACTGATGTTCCCTAAAGATTAATATATCTATATCTGAAGTCATGTAACTAGCTGGAAGCCAAGTGACTTAACTGATCAGTGACTTTGTTTCTCTTTTGCCTAAGAGACAACAATATCTAGCTCCATCAACTCACACCATCATAGCAAATGATGTACCAGGACTCTTAACTAAAGTATTTTCATGAGGGTTTAGTATAAATTCAAAATAACATTACTTGTTGAAAATACCTAATATTATCAGCACTACTAAGGTTACAGCCATTCCTGATGTTGCATTTACATACTGTCAACTTCCCAAGACAGCCTAGAAATGTGAATACTGGAAAGAGGTTCCGGTTCTTCTTTTGAAACAACTTTATTATTAGATCTTCAAAACAGGAGAACTGTATTTAAATACTAAGTAGTATATGATTCATATATTCCAAAACAAAACAGTTCACTTCCAAATGAAAAGTTTGTCTTTGAACTGTGAACACATAAATTAGCCATCAGAAAATAGTGGTTTTTCATTAGATGTAACAGGTTTAGTTATTTCAGGATTCACACAGGGGTTACAGGACTTTGCTCTGTTTATGGGGTTCAGACAAGGCTCAGAGTAAACTTCACTTGGAACTTTTCACATGGTTGGAGCATTAACCAGGAATTGAGTAGTTTATAGGTCATCCAAAAGAATTTCTGTTTTGGTATCTTGCTGTGAACTCTAAGTATTTAAATTTCTAATGAATTTATATCACAGAGTGACTAAAGGTTTTTAGTATCTGTTTCTCTTTTCCTATTTTTGCTATTTTAAATGGAAACTATGAAATAAATACATGATCAGGAAAGCTGGGTTGTCAAAATTTAAGAAAACAAAGAAGAAATAAACATTTAAACATCTTGATATTGAACAGTCTACACAGGAATTTCACATACATTGATGTATTTGAATGCCAAGTAACTAATGTATTTGAATCCTTGAAGGATATGATCAGATCAATATTCATGCTAATATTTTCTGAGACTTTTCTCTTGTGTAATTATGTTTTCAAACTGAGATGTTTATGAGAAAAAAATAGTCAATTATTAATAGCATTTATTTTGTATACAAAGTATTAAACAAAGCCATTTTTACAGCATTATTTTTTCCTGTAGAACAAAAGGTTAGACCATAATATATGGAAAATATTTTGGTGCCTAGAGTTAGGACTTTGAACTTCAAAAAACATGGAAATGTTTCCAGGGGATGTTATAATGAAGTTTTACTGTGTATACCATGTTTAAAGAACTAACAAAATGAATGGATACTTACAAAACAAAACCTATACCCCTCAATATAATTCTGCGTATATTGTTTACTAGAGTTTAAGACAGTGTCATAACTTTAGGTAAGTAAAAGCCATCTAAATTTCTAGGGTCAAGGTTCTCTAAGGCTCAGCTATGTACTCCTCATATTAATGCAGGAAGTGCCATTTTAACTTACATTTTGAGACTCAAATTTATTCCAAGCATATCTCTTCATATAATGTGTATCTGACTTTAAAGAACCTAGTAAGAGGACATTTAGTCCACCTCATTACAATCTGCTGAAAGTATTTAATGAATAAAAAAGTGTGCAAATCTCTAAAATATCTGAGACAACAGACTAGCAATTCATATGTCTCAGTCCACTTAAGGGTGATAATTTAAATCTAGACAGGTAGAAATAAAATTTTAGGATTTTTCCTGAAGTCTATGAGGCAAGTGTCAAAAATATATTTATGTTAAGCAAAATATTATGACACATAAAAGGAGGGGGTGGTACTCTTTTGTTTGAGGAAAAAGCCAAGATTTGGGCCTATAGCCAGAACTCATGAATAATCTAGGGTTTTTAAACAATCAGTTATGAAAATCACTAAAACACTGTCACATTTTTGAATGCCACTTAAAAGTAAATAATAACTACTCTTCTGAGAATTTCTGACCCAAATCCAGGTGACTACAGTATACTACATCATCTGAGCCCCCCATCTTATTTATAATTCATCACTGCATAATTAAACCCACGTATTCATTCAAGAGAGCCCTTCCTTTTCCCTATGCACCGCACTGACTGCAGGGTGGCCAGCCTCTCTCACCTATCCTGGCAGACCCAGGCCTCTGGCTGTGAAGAAAACCACAATGTGGGGAGGGAAGCCTACAAAAGAATGAAAACAGAAAGTGTCTAAGTCCTTGGCAGAGGACACTACATAAAATAGAGAGTGGTGACTCATGTTGGCAGTGAATCCCCTCAACCCCTTCAAAGCCTTTGGCAACAGTCCTCAGAGGAGACCCCAGCCTTTTGCCAAGCCACAAAACACCACAATTATTATCGCAGCAGTCATCAACAAAACAGATTTTGTAAACTGACTTGTTGGCACATAGATTAAAGAAGCTATAAAAAGGAATAACAGCTGTTTGGGTTGCCCTATGCAGAAAGCTACTATATAGAAAGTAAATTTTATATCTCTATACATACTTCAGTAGACACAAGCAAACACATATATCCATCCCTAAGTACTAATTGTACACGGATGCTATGTAGAAAAGGGCAAAATGCTAAACACCACTACAGAAATCTAAGACACAAATAACCGTTCCATATTAAGACACTTACTTTGGAAGGACTAATAAAAAATTCTGTTGGGAAAAAGATTCTGCAACTCACTAACCTAAAATATGGACTATGTCTGCAAGGGCTAACTGAATAAAGTTAATCTTAAAATGCTAGAAAGTACACTGCTTTTTACATAAACAATAAAAATAATGGATTCTTTGGGAATTTGCAAAAATATGCCTTACTTTACCTACCTAAACATTACCCTGCCAGCATTCTCAACTATAAAATTGAGGAGTATCTCATGTTCTGGGCAACTTGGAAAAAATTCTACTGCTTCCAGACTTAAGGATCTAACATACAATGATTTAAATAAAAGCCACATATTCTAAAATGATTTCATTTTTACCCTTGCTACAATATTATTCACCTGAATTAATCATTAATGAATATGTAATAAGAACAAAACAGAAAAAATATACTAATTACACATTCCCATTTTGAAGATTAAAAATATACTATGATTTATTATAAAGAGGCATGGACTCTCAGCTTTTAACTTAAAGAGAAAGATTCTATCCACGTTCCTACTCAGTGATTTACAATAAGATATGTGAGAACTAGCCAAAGGCCTTTTAATAAAGCTATTTTACATTTGTAAAATATATAAAAATATACATTTGTAGTATAATATCACATTATAAATACACTTTGTAAATATGCTTTAAGGTATTGCCTATGTAACTTTCATATCATACATTTGCCGAGCTAACCTCTAAATGCCTCCATAGCTCTAAGTTGAAATTTCCAGAACTGAAGCACCTTAATGGGGCACTAATTGATCTTTTCTGTGGAAGGATGCAGAGTTCAGATTTCAGCTCTGTCAATCACGTTTGGTTTCACCTACTGAATGATCAAGCCTGGGATGACAGTTGCTTACTAGGAGAGAAATGACAGAAAATGAACGCACATGATCCTTGGATGATTACACACATCACTGATTAAAAAGCAGGGGAAAATCAGTAAAAGAATGAAAAAGTTGCCTTTCCTGGATACTTCTTTTTGATGGAGTGAACACATAGAGGACCCACAACCCAAAGAACTCTAAAGCTCTGGATTTCCAAAAGCACTTACTGTCAAAAAAAAAAAAAAAATCGCCATCTTCATGACAACCAGCTTTTGTGCGTAGCTACTTAGCTATATTAAAAACTATCTTGAGAAATCCAGATCCTAATCAAACTATAAAACCTAGCCTATAGCTGATGTTAAACAGCAGACTTATTTCAGGAATTCACTGACTAAACTAACAGCCTGGAGAAGCCAATTCATCTGTATATTTTTAAAAGTATCACCGAGAAAATTTTCAACAAGTTGGAGAAATATATTCCCTATTAGGTCATTCTACAAAACACCACAAACCCTTTAGTTTTTCAGCTTAGTTTAGTATCAGTTATTTGTATCATTAACAGAATCAAACAGTCAACACTGTACAGAGTTTAAATAAAATCTTTTTCTCCAGGTTTTCTATTTTAACTTCAAACTATTTTCCCTTCTGAACATTTCCCCAGCTTCTTCTATCCACCTTGGAATCCAAGCACATTATTATGCAGCCAGCACAATGAACCAACATGCCAGCAGAAGTAGTATGCTCCACCTATCCAAGAATTTTAAAAGCATCCAAGCACACACACACTGTCTCCTGTGTAGCCTGGAGATCCCTATTGAGCTCATGCCAAGTGTCTGAGAAGTTGGACCCTGCATCCGGTATTTACACTAAGCTAAAATTCTAATCAGCACTAACAGCAGTATGTTTTAATTCACCCTTATGATTTTATTTCAATCTGCTAAGTAGCACAACTGCCAGAAAGCAATTGCCATAAACTTAAGTAAACAAATGCAAAACTAAAATAAATCTTAAACCTGTTGTATATAAAGTTTGTGCCACTTTAGGCAAGCAGTACAAAAAGGCACAGCCCGAAGACTTAGTTAACGCTCTTCGATCTCATTTAGCAAGCTCTTTGAAAGTAATGCCTGGTCCAGCTGCCCCCACGCCCTCCCCCCAAAGAATTATTTAGCGCATATTAGATAAGGTAGAGAAAATGCAGCGGTTTTTCACCTCACGTGTTCCTCTGAACAGTCTTCTGCCAAGCATGTGAAACAAGTAGTACACAGTGACTACTTGAATCTCTGGATGACACTATAACCGCTCGTGCCAGGGACCTGGTGCCAAGTCTTGCATCTTCGGGTTTGTTTTGTTTTTCTCCCTTTTTGAGTGGTGGTTGTATGGAGGGAAGTAGCGGGGAGTGAATATGGGGGAATCTGACCAATACATTCTGAGAAGTTGGGCACCATTTTGAACCTGTTCAGTGTGCTCAGACCTTGGCAGCCATCTTACAGCTTGGCAACCATTTTGAGAATTTGTTTGGCAAGCTCTCAGAATTTGCTGACACTGTTTAAATAGGATGCTGGTTAAAAATAGTCCACATGAAACAATACAATGTGATATCAGGTGAAGTAACCCCCAATAAATCTTGCTAATGATTTGCAACATCTTCACCAAGGTAATGACAACCCAATTTCCTTAACCTAAATACATTATGCCCAAGCAGCTTCAAATCTGACACCTTAACCCTTTAGCAGACAAGCGCTTAAGAAACAACACTGGAGGGACACCAGTGAGTAGGTGAGGGGACGGTGTAGAAAAGGACAGAGAACACAGCCAAAAATACAGCTACAATTTACGTCAAAACAGTCCTAAATCTGTTCAAACTCAAGATATAAGACGGAAGAGAGCAGGGCTCTATCACCTTCCGGGGTGCATAATGCCAGAAAATGGTCACAACATTTTCCCACTGCAGCCTTCTCCACGTTTTATGACCTCATTGCAACTCTCTCACCAAGTGGTATAGTACAAAATCCTCCTTAGGTAAGGAAATGGTAAAACAGGGTAATCTAAAGAATTAGACTTCAAGAAAACAAGAAGGGAAAACTTGTAGATGTTGCTATTTTTCCAAAAGCAAGAGTTATTTTACATGCTTTCTAACAATGCTGTTAGAACCAACCCCACTTTCTCTGTAAGTGTCAAAGTTTCTTATGCAATCAAAAGTAAGTTTAGTCCTTGAAAGTGTTTCTCCATGTCTACAAATCTGAAATGCCAAGTGATGATTCTGCACTGGTCTGACTCCGGCATCATTATCAGACCTATGTAGCTTTGTAAAAGGCTGAATTAACCAAAAGACACGGGGTAATAATTTGATACCCATGTGGAAAAGGAAAATGACAATCCAGTAATTTGAAAATACTGCTTTCCACCCTAACATAAACAATATTTTAATGTACAATCCACTGCCTATCTTTCAATACTATGAATACTTACTATCAGTATGGGGGAAGGTTTATGGTTGTTAAAAAGACTGCATTGTGTATGGTTTTATGAAAAAAAAAAAAAAGTCCGAATCACCTAACCTTTTTTGAACCTAGTATTATAGTTAAATCATAAAGATGATGATCATCCATCCATAAAAAATTTTGAATCTAGGGAGGTCAGAAGACAAAAATTTGGAGTCATTAAATAATGTCCCTAGCCTAATATTTGTTGTTTAAATTTTAATGCTTCTTGGGGCATGATGGATACCTGACTCCTGTTCTACTTCCACTATGACAGAATTCATAATGGTATTGAAATAAGCCAAAGCCACACACTAATGATGATATTTATACTATTGCAGTGCTTTTGAATTTATTTCAATTCAGGAAATATTTTACTTCACATAATACCATACAGAGTGAAACAATTAATTAAACCATGGTCAAAATTAGAGCATTACCTAGGAAGACATTATGCTGAAATGGATCCATCTAAAGTCTTTACACTATTAGATGTCTCTTTATTGAATGACAGTATCTGCAGTGGTATGACGTAAACCATGCTAGAATAGTTTGGAATGCATTGATAAATTGCTCTATCGATCCTGTTCTGCTTCACTTACCATAATTATAGCACAGTAATGGAAGACATGAATGATATATTTTCACTAGAGGAAAGCCCAGAGTTTGCCTGTTTCTTTATGAGATTATACCAAATGCTTTCAATTAATACAGCATGATTGATATCAAACACTATCTGAGGATAAGAGGCCTGATTCTAGTGTTCATTCTGAGATATTGTTGCTCAAATATTTGGCAATTATTTTAAATAGACATATTTAGTGTTTTAAAGACAGATCCTTTGCTCCTAAGATGCTGTTTCAACACAATTTTATGAAAACATTTTTATTTCCACTTAGAAATCTGCCCTTCCAAACTTGCAGATATCTTATGAACACAATCTTATCATCTTATATGCACTGACCATGGTAGAAGTTACCTCAAAGCATTCCAAGGATAACTCCAGTAAGAGGTATCCTGCTTAAGACAAATAAGTATTAGAATGGGAGGAAAAACAGGTAGGTACCTAAAAATATTTTTATAAGGAAAAATTAATGATGTGTTAACCCAGAAAGCAATAGATTTAACAGGAAGCACTCACATCAAAATAAAACCTTTTTAACAGATCACATTCCCAATAACTATTTTGGTATATTCCTAATTATTTAATATCCATAAATGCCATCTAATAGTTTCAAAGAAACCAAAATCTGCATCAAAACCACACAAGTATTATAGCTGATACTGTACCACTTTATTTTTCCTGCTATTGCTATTCTAGTGTATTACCAAGAAAAGACACCGGGATTTCCCAAACGCATTCACTGAAAATTAAAAGTGCCATTCCACGTCATGCCAAAGGAATGTGAAAAATTCTGAACAGGACACAACCAGGTCTTTGCAACTGAGAGCAAGACTTGATTTGCTTTTTATTTTAAAAATTCATTAACGAAAAGATCTCATTTTAATTGCTTTTGCTGTTTGGAAGAAAAAGATATGGTGAGATTTTAAAGTAATAATCAATTGACAGGAAAAAAATGTCCCCCAATAACTAAATGGTGTAAAAATTGATCTATACTTCCCTTCTCGAATTACACAGGCCATCATGGGAATACGATGTCACCCAAGAGGGCTGTGACAGCTCTCAAAGCTGCCCTGACACATTAGAATGTCTGAAGCCCAGACACCAAAGGTTTCTATCAGAAAAACTCCAGCATGTAGTGCACAACTCAAAACCAACTATCGACCACACTATTGATTTTCAGTGGGGAAGCCAAGAGGGGAAAAGCACCAGAAAAGATAGAATTTCCCTTTTCTTTCTCACCCCCAACTTCGTGGGCTGTCCTGCCCTGGACAGCTTGGGCTTGAGCCTGGAGTCTTGCATCGCAGCCAGCCGGGCTGTCTGCCCGAGAGAAGTCAGGCTGAGCTGACTGTCCACTGCCTGCAACCTAACCTCCCTCCGTCCCAAATGCAGAGTCTTACCGAAGGGTAGAGGAGAGGACAAGGGAGCAACTGGGGAAATAGACACAGGTTTGTCTGTTTGGATGATACCTGAAGATACCTGACTTCAAAAGTTCACAAATGATGCTTGAGTCCACAACTGACAGGAAGCTAAACCCATCCTAGCTGAAATCATGGATATGTGTATATGGACAAGGCGCTCCAGATAGATTGATCTGAAATTAGGGAGTACACCACTTCCTCCCAAATTCTAAACTATTGACACAGAATCACTGACCTTAATTTAAAAAAAAATTTTAAAGCAAACTCTTTTTTCTGTTTCCCATAAATTAACACAGAATGAGAAGCTGAAAGGAAACAAAGTAAAATGCTTGCTTTAACTCCTTGGGGTCTTAATCACATAATTTTGAATTGGTTAAGGATCATTTACTTGGATCATGATGATTATATCCTACAAGTATTCTGCCATTTGTTTTGTGAAATGTATGACCACAGAGCATGTACAGAGGAAGAATTATTAGGTGCATCCATCTTATTGCTGAATTTAGAGATGGCTCTGAGCCATTTAAAAATAACAACAATAATAATGATTAATAACAATGTACTTCCATCGTGACACACGGGGATACCTCGAAGGGTTTTACAGCTATGCACTAATTAAGTCTCATACCCCCTTGCTAGGGAGATGGGTAAGGCTGGTCCCATTTTATACCCGGGAAAACTGAGGCATAGCAAAGCGGAAAAAGTGTAAATTAAGACCTTACAACAGAACCATGAATGGAGATAAGAATGTTGAAAACTTAGACTATTCCACCTTTAAAATTTATATCTGAAATTTATAGTAGGAAATTGAGGAATATATACTAATGAAAATAACATGGATTATCTCCTGTGGATTTTGTTGCTAAAAATAACACAATAAATCTTTTTTGTTGTCTTGTTTACTTCTACCTATTCTACCCATGATGAGAAACTAGTCTGTAAATTTTCTGAATTTCAGTATGAATATATTTAAGCACAACATTTTACCTACTGTAGAGATTTCTTAATTTTTTTTTACCAGTCGACTGCCAAATTAATTCTTCTACGGCTAACATAATCTGACAGAGCTGAGCTTATCATGTTACCTTTGGTTTGATAAAATTACCTGGGAATTGTAATAATAGGCACATACTTTGCAGAGCTATGAGACTGCTTTTCCTTGAAGCACAGCTGTGTGAGTCTGAGGTTGTCAGTTACAGAAATTGAAATTACCATATCAGGGGCTATTGCAGCATTAAGGATGCTTTAAATCATTCATTCATTCATTCAACATTGGTTGTGGAGAAGAGGGAGACATCTTGAGGTACCATGCAGTGTTCTAGGAAACAAGGATAGAGCAGTGACCATGACACCAAAGTTTTTATGGCAGACTGGAGTTAAAAAGAAGGGATCTCAGGGTACATTAACTCATTCGTTCAACAATCATGAAGCACCATAGGCACCAAGATAAAACCATGACAAAGTCATTTGTTTTGGCCTCAAAGAAGTTATTTGTTTTGTTTTCTTCTTCCGAAGTTTAATTTTCTGGAGATTTTTCTCACTTTGACGATCAAAACAGTGATTGCCACACCTCTTAGAACAGGACATAATTAGAGATATGGACCATGCCCCTCACACATTAGCAAAAGGATGATTCATTTTAAATAGGCAATGGGAAAAAGCACAATATTACAAAAAATAAGGAAATAATGATCAGAAGCAGGAAAAGAAGTCCCTTTAGAAAACACTTTTTGGAGCAAACATTAAAAATGTATCCAAGTTGAACTATTAGGCCAACCAGTGGCCTGAAGGCCTTTGTTAGTCCTACAACTTGGGTGGCTTTTGTGCCCCTGTCCTTAAAGCAGTTTTTTGGGTGAGGGTCACAATTTAGGGGCTGGATGTGACCAAGTTCATTCAAAGAAATCCTGTCAAAATGACATTAAACACCTGCCTGAAAAGCACAGAGCACATGCTGTCATCTGTTATTTTGCTCAAAGATATTCTGTGCCATATGTTTTGGGACCCTGACTACCAGTACCCTCAAGATACAACCTCTGCCTCACACCTATTTAGCTAAAGAACTCTCTCGGAGGACTATTTTGTCAGCTCTAAATAGAAGTGCTGTTCCCACATTGACACTGATCAAGAAAAACTGACTTCTCCCTGCCTTCCCTTCCCACCTGTTTCTTTAAAACAGATTTCTTCTGCAACGGTAAGGAAACCCTTAACTGGATGCAGATGATCGGCCCAATTCAGGCTGTTTTTAATGTGCTGTCAATCAGCAACAGAATCAAGAAGCAGCCCCAATGTTCTGTCACGGGTTGGGGGCAAGGGGGTGGGAAGAGCAGCTCAGAAACCACGTGACTAAGAGAACACTCTTCCCCACAGATCTGGCCTCGACATGGTTGGACTCGACCTACCAAAACCACAACTCTACCTCTCAACTGCAAGGCAATCTTAACTAACGGGGCGTGGAGACCCCAGTCCTATAGCACATGAAATAACAAACTCACACACCTTTAGTTTCCTGCTTTCCGCATAGTAGTTTCATTCCTTTACTCACTCAACAAACCCAAGTCCCCCTATCTACCATGTTCTTTGTGATTCTCTCTTGGGCGAATGGCTTCTTGCTCAAGAGCAGAGTCTCATGAGGGGTTTAAAAGCTTGAGCAGAATCAAGACAGGTTCTGCCGCGAGGGATGGGGGATGCCAAAGTATGAAGCAGGGGAAGCAGACAATGTCACTGGTGCAGCTATCTCAACTCTTGCACTTAGAAGAAATAAACAATTATAGTCATCTTTCTTTAAAAAAAGAAAAGTAAAAAACAACAAACACAAAATTTTAATAAAAATCCCATCCAGGAAGGACAGTGAGGGCTGCACAGTTCAAAGGTAGGGGCAATGAAAGGCAGAGTTACAGAGAGGCAGAGGCAGAGAGAGAGAGAGGTCTTCCATCTGCTGGCTCACTCCCCAGATGGCCGCAATGGCCAGAGCTGTGCCGATCTGAGGCCAGGAGCCAGAAGCTTCTTCCGGGTCTCCTACAACGGTGCAGGGACCATCTTCCACTCCTTTCCCAGGCCACAGCAGAGAGCTGAATCAGAAGAGGAGCAGCTGGGACTAGAACTGGCGCCCATATGGGATGTCGGCACTGCAGGTAACGGCTTTACCCGCTACGCCACAGCACCGGCCCCATGGTACAATGAATCTTAACAATGATGAGAAAAACATGAACTGTTTTGGCCTGAAGTGACTAAAAACCACAGGCAGTGCACCAGAGAGTGTGAGTTACTGGGGACCATTCTGAGAGATGTGCTGCTTTCCTCAGGGCAAAGCAGCAGGGTAGGTGTGGAGAGGCTCACCCAAGAGCTGGCCAGCAGACAACAGAGGAGGCAGACCCACTCCTACCCAATGCGAGGGCAGACCAGCAACAAGTGTTCAAGATTGCAAAATTCAGCCTGTGGTCTGAGGAGCCACTTTTTACATGCGATCCCTGTGAAATCCAGACTGCTGAAGACCAGAAACAGGGAAGAGCTCAAAGATCATTTCACAAGCTCTGTGTGCATTATCTACGGATTCTCAGTAGAAAATAATAAATTATGCCCCGCTGCAACTGATGCCAATTGAATGGAAGTCTCTTTGAGGATACACTGACCCATAGTCAACTCCTGCCCAGGGAGGGTCCACAGCTATCCCCAAGAGCCGGCAGCACAGGAGGAAAATCACAGCTACTGTATTAACGGGGCAGCCTCTCGGGTTAGCTCCAAGCCAGTTGATTTGCTTCTGTCTTCCAGCTTCATTTGCGTGAAACTTCTCTCAGTGGTTACTTCCACCCTGTTTACTGCTGGACAATGCCAAGCTCAGAGGAGTCAAGGAAGTTGCTTGGAGTCACAAAGCCCCAGGATTTCAACCACCTCAGGCCAGTCTGCAACTCAGATACTCACTCTCCCATTCACAAGAGGAAGTAATAAGCACCAACTACGACACAGCTCCTCTGCCCGCTGCCATTTCGGGAGGCCCCTTGGCAGTGGACTCCTGGAAGTCTTGCAGTGAGCCACCACCACAGGACTTTGTAAATAGCAACAGCGATGTGATGATCGACCTACTGAAGCCTTCCCATCACCTATAAGCCAGGTTTCATGACAGGTGATGCACCTGGTGCTTAGAAGGAGAGATTTCTGTTTGGGTCCATAATCAGAATCCCTGAGGTTAACGCATATATGTCCTTATCAAATCCTTCCAAGTAACCTTTATGACCATGAAGGTTAGAAAATCATTTCTGTAGGATCTTTAATATCAATGCATGACTTACACAAGAACATGCTAGGTACTCAATCAATGTCTGGAAGACTGGAAGGGAAAGAAAAAAACTAATTTTTTTTTCTTTGCTACAAAGCAACGATTCAGGGTTCGGGGCAATGTATGGGTATTGAACACATGCTCTAAGAGCTTAGAATTTATTTTGAGAAAATAATATATACTCAAATGAAAGCTTTAACAGTGGTAGACTTTAACAATAAACTAGAACCAAAGGAGTGGTTAACATGCAATATTAAAAATATTTGCCAAATGAATATATGGACAAAGAGTGAAAGCAATGTTCAGAAAACTTGCAATCAAGCTTGGGGTGACCTAATTATCCACAGAAAGACTTTTTTTAAATTTTTATTTATTCAAAAGAGAGACAGAGAGATAAAGAGTGAGAGAGGCAATCTCTTATTTGCTGGTTCTCTCCACAAATGTCTGCAACGCATGCAATGGGCCAGGCCAAAACCAGGAGCTGGGAACTGCATCTGGGCCTCCCACATGGATGGTTACTTCAGCCATCACTTGCTGCCTTCCAAGACGCACATCAGTAGGAAGCTGGAACTGGAAGTGGAACCGGGACTTGTACCCGCTATTCCACGGTGGGCTGGGGGCATCCCACACACCATCTTCACTGCTGTAGCAAACACCTGCCCCTCACAGAGAGCTTCTTGAAGATGAAGCTTGAGATGGGTTCGAGGGGAGAAGAGAAAAAGACTTTCACAAAATAGGAAGGGAAAGGAAAGTGTTTATAATCAGAGCAGGAAAAACTGAACTAAAATAAAAATAATGTTTTAAGAAAAGACCTGTCATGAATGTATTTTTTAAAAAAATCTCTGTGCGTTGATTTTTGCCACAATTAATGGAACTAATATTTACAGGCCAGCGGGTTTGAAATATAGTGCCAATAAAAACTTTTATAACTCTGGAAATTTCTAAAATTGGTTCTCTTTAAATTTGTAGCACAGGCAGAATACCGGATGATGTGGTATAGTAAAAATATTTTATTGGCATTTGGTTGAGATGACCTGCATAATTCACTTGTGGCTTTACCACTTATAACATGTCATCCCAAACTCATGGCAATAAAACTTTTATGTAATATTGCCCTACTATACTTTACATAAATATGTACATATATAATATATATGGCTTCACGTTGCCTTTTAGTGAAAATGAGTCTAGCCCAATCACTCAGAGGAATATTTGTGAACTTGGATTAATTAGTGGCAATGGAATGCCTACAAAATATAAGTCACCCAAAGCCATGCTTTATTATCCAGTTATAACCTACTCAATATTTACATCTCTAAATGTATAATTAAGTAGGGGGGAAAGATTAAAAAAAGCATGAGTTAGTGTTCTGTTTCTTAATTTTTGTGGACCTGCTTTATATTTTCCCAATTCATTAAATCCCTTTTTAGCACACTGAACTCTGTTTGGAACCCTCCATCAGGAGAATGAAAACCTAGGATCCAGCCTCGAATTCATCATTAACAGTGAGGTAGTGCCTGTAAAGTCACTGAACCACTTGGATGCTCAGATTCCTCATCTATGAAGTGGAGATGCTGACGCAGGCCTGCACAGAATATAATACTGTTGTTCTGATCTTAGTCTAGGTGCTGTGTAAGATGGCTTATCTTCTACACCACTTAGTTAAGGGCTGAAATACAACAGCAGCAAGTTCCACCCTAAATAAATATAAGAAACTGGATAGATACATTTTAAATTGATGTGAATTTTATCTGTCTGTAATTTTATGTCATTTATGAGTTCAAATAAAATGTTATGTGACTGCAAATGTCAGCAAATAATCAAATGACCTTAACCCAGGCATAACATCTATTAAAGAGATGATTAGGAGAGGGCATTGTGGCACAGTGGGTTGAAGACACCTCCTAGGATGCTCACATCCCATATGGGATCCCAGCTACTCCACTTCCGACCCAGCTCTCTTCTATTGCCCCTGGGAAGCAGCATATGTTGGCTCAAATACTTGAGTTCCTGCCACCCATGTGGAGGATATGGATAGAGTTCCTGGCTCCTGGCTTCAGCTTGCTCCAACCCTGGCTGTTGCAGCCATTTGGGCAGTAAAGCAGTGGATGGAGATTTCTGTCCTGTCTCTCCCTGTCACCGTTCCATTCAAATAAATAATAAATGAACGACTCTTAAAATAGAAATGATTAGCACTGACATAAACATGAACTGTATCCTAATCTGTACCTTTATTTTTATTCCTGTAAAAAACATTAAACATTTGTCAAACTTCAGCTATGATATCAAATATGTGTATACACTTTATACACAGCTATTGTTTTATTCCAATATGCCCCAAAACTTTAAGCAATATTAAAGCAATTATCCAAGAAAATGTTTATGTAACTATAAAAAAACTCAGAAAAATAAAACTTTATGAATATCAAATTTGTTAAAAGAGGATTTTTAAAGAATATACATTTCAACAAACAACAGTAAGCACCTACTAAGTTCTAGCCATGAGCTATGTGCTAGAGATGCAAAGAGCTTCATATTATGGGGGGGCGGGGGTGGTTCCTAACACATGTGACTACAGTATAGAGATTCTACAGGGTCTTACAAGTAAGCCCTCAAGTTTGCAAAAAAAATAAAAAGCCATTTTCCAATTAATACAGTGCTTAAACTGAGTGATCCAATAGGAACTGGAGTTTTCCAGGCTACACAACCATCTAGATGTAGCGCATTGAAAGCAGGGGAACTAGAATATGCTATGGCACCACACTGATACCACAGTACCATGGCACTGATAAAGCACACACCTTGGTAAACTGGAAGCATTTCAAAGAGCTGGATCAAAGAGCTGGAGCATGGTGTGCCCAAGTGTGAAAGGTGGGGGTGAGCTGGGTGCATTTTATATAGCAGGTGATGGCAAGCCAGTGGAGGGATGTCAGCAAAGGGGTGATAATCCTTTTTTGGAAAGATCACTGTGGTGGCAGAGTAAGGGCATGGTGGTTGATAGGAAAAGAATGGGAACAAAAAAAGAGAGACAGTCTAGGCTACAGACAATAAGAGTCTAAAAGTAAAGATGCATGGGGAGTGGGAATTGATCTGCATGCTACTAAGAAGCCAGGACCTGGGGGCTGATGAGATAAGAAACATGAAAGAGGAGTAAAACACAACTGCCAGGTTGCTATGAGAGAGAAATATATATCCCATCGATGCTATTCCTTCTCATTCACATAACCCTCATAACCAGCACACCAGCTTCTTAACAGGCCTCCTCATCAGGTTACTGCCAAATTCTTCTAATGGTATTCCTAGAAATTTGGGTTTTTATTGCTTCCTTCCTTGAATGAGTTCTTCTTGTCAGACTTCGTATTAAAGATCATTGTATAACAGCAAGGTATTGCTTTGGGGTATCTATCTTTTTACTAGATACTCTGTTAAATTTTCTTAGTAATTCCAAATGGTTTTGGTTGAACCCTCTGTTTATGTCCGTAGGCAATTCTAATATTTAAAAACAATAACATTTTGCTCTTTTCTAATAGTTCTGTTTTTTGACTCTTATATTATTACATTTGTCAATACTTACGAAATTTAAATAATAATGATGACTACACTCATCTTTCTTTTTTCCCGATTTCAGTGGGAATGATTTCAAGGGAGTGTGGCTCTTTTCTGTTATTGTATCATGATAACGATACTGTTTTCCTTTGTGAATGGTTTCAAAGTTTTTAAAGTTTGGTCTCAGTGCCGAATTTTATCAGCTCCTTTTTTTCCCCAATATTATTTTAATGCATTTTTTATACTTGTATCCTAAATTTTAGTAGAAAATTCAACATGCAAAGCCTTGCTCCGGAAAATCAGATTGAGGAATAATAAATGAGTTTTATGAAGGAAAGTAAGACTCGAGTTTTCTGATTTAATCAGATTTTGACACCCCCCTCCATGGGGCAAGGATGAGGTTTTCAAGCACACAGCATATTGGATGCACAATAAATGAATCAATAATGATTTCTCATTGAGACGATATCTGCTTTAAAAGTCCATTTTTGTTTGATAAGCTCACCTAGCTTTGTGAAATCAAATACAGTAAACTTTAAAAAATAGTTCCAAAGAATCTTCCTTCGGATGTTTTGGGGCCTCTGTGTATGGGAAAATATTTGAGATGAAAAAGAATTTCACTGGACTATAAGTGTACCACAAAATTTCAAGCACAAATATAGAAGTTACTTATTGTAATAATATATGGTTGAGTAATTGGTTTTGGAGTTATATTGGGAGAAATTGCATAATTTTTCCCTAGAATATCTTCTAAATAAAGCTCTTTCCAGTTCGGTAAAATGGTCAAGTTATTCAAAGAGAAGAATTGAGAAATTTGGATCCAATAAAGGAAAGAATCATGTAGCACTTTTTTTTTTTACTACATTTTAAAAAATTCTGACTTGAAAAAAAAACATACAAAAATTCTGACTTGATTAGTGGATTATTTCAGGTAATATTTGCATTCTTGACTGTTAATAGGTTCTCATAAAGTTCTTTTGAGGTTCAAATAATTAACCTTAAAAGATATAAAAAATAAGTCTTTGTCCAGAATTATTGAGCTTGCTTTTATACATAAATATTTTCAAAAGAAAATTTTTAATTTCAATATAAGTGAAATAATAAACACTCAGGAGCAAAGAGATATAAGATACTACCTAATGTAGAAAGCTTTCCTCATCAGATAAAAACATGAATCAGGGAAGAGTCTACGAATATGGCCTTCTGGATTCTTCTAGATTTAACATTATGCTGCACATCTTCACATGCTCATGAAAACAAAAAAATCAGAAAGCGCAGTATTTTTCTCTATCAGAATCCAGAAAAAGCAGCACTGAAATGAATACTGGAGAAATTTTACTATTTTAGAAATGCCAAATGGCTAAATTTTACAGTTGGTAGAAGAAAATGGTTTTTCTCTTCAAACATTAGCCTTGTCACATTTTGACCCTTCTTATTTGAGCCACACCATCCATTTCTTTTGAACATCTTTCTTCGGGGTAAGCATTCAATATCGAAGCCTGCTCAGAGCCAAGGAAGCACAGATGGGTGCTGCAGCTGCAGCTCCTCTGACAGACTGCGGGAGCCCGCGGGGACACTTCCCCCAGCTCTGTCAACCCATCTTGTGAGGGGCACAACTCCACCTTGCTCAGCGCTCTGTTGAGTGTGTCATAGGACTTTGGCCAAAACATTACAACCCGAATGGGTCTTATTAATAGCATGAAAAATGGGTTCCCCAAACACATCCACACAGATCACATGTTTTTCCTGAAATGACTGACAATTCCCATTAAAAAAGAACATTTTAACAGGTTGTGATCAACAAAAAGAAAGAGAGAGAAAAAAAATACCCTCAGAAATAGTGTATTCAGACTCTCTTCAGCAGGGTGAATGAGTCAAGTTACTCAATAGGATTCATTCAGTCTGATTAAATTGGAACCAAGCCAAAGAGATCTTGGAGATCTGAGAGATAGTGGTCACTGAGCCGGGAAGAGAGAAACGCATCCACTGAGAATGGACAGACCACAGCGCTGATGGGAAATAATGAACTGGCTGGTCCAAAGGCTAGCACAGAAATTTACAACCATGGAAGTGCCAGGCCCAAGTCATCACAGCTCTCCTGATTTCAAGCATGGGCTAATTAATCTGAGACACCTGCTTGTTATGCCAGAAAAGTCTATTTAAAGATTTTAATTAGGAATAGACTAAAGTTTCTATTCTGAAGTTTTATTTACTTATCAGTTCCTGAATCTACCTTCCAAAAATGATTGGAGATGGTTCACAAAAATATATATTAAACACACATGCATGCATATGCAAAATGAAGCCCATGAAAGAAGAAAAATATGAACAAAAACTGCAGGAGTTAAAGAAGAGAAGCAGATGGGACAAAAAGCTGAAATATATAATGGGGATAAAAATTACATTTATCTGTGAGTTTCTTAGGAACCCAGGCAAAAGGTGAAACAAGACATCTATTCTTCCGTTCTGACACAGGAAAGAATAACCATTTTTCAAGAGTAAAACATACTGTATTATGACTTTTAAAAAGAATGAATCGATCTTCAAGATTCCATCAACAAATCATGCCTGTTCTGCACGATTCCTGACCTAGATTGCCAAAGATTATGAAATCAAGTTTGATAAATACATTATGAAACGGCTCAACCAAATTCTAAACTAAACAAAGAAGGAAAACTAAGTGAGCAAATGTTTCCAAACATTTAAAAGTTAGAGCCACGCAAAATAAAAATTGAAACCAGCGGCAAATAAAGCCCAGTCCAAAACTCAGCAAACCAGAATCACAAAACCCTGTCGCTACAGGCTTGGGAATAAAACACTGCTTGTCAGTCAAAGTGTCTGTCTACGGCATATGGGTAAAGGTTTCAGTCTGCTATCTCTAGGCTCATCTTATGGCACTGGTTCAACACCAGTGAATGGTGCTTTAAACAAAAGGAGAGCTCATTCAAAACGGGCATTTGTGAGTTCCTGGTCAGTGTAGCTGTGCAGTTTGTCTGAGTGAAAACTATTGGCATGGGAGAGATGAAGTGCAGCTCTCAGGCCTTTGGAGTCTCCGAAGTGCTGAAAAGCAGCCGGGAGGTTAAAGCTGGCTGGTCGGAATGGCATACTTGGCTGAACGCACGGCCAGGTGGCTTGGGCATATTGGCAAACAACTGGCACCCTGCCCAATACATATGGCTTAGATTGCTTTGCCTTCCTAGACTCTTGAGCAAGCATTCGTTTTAGAACAAAACGCATCTGAGTGTTAAATAAAATCTTTTAATAATATCTGTCTGATGTGAAATCCTTTTACCAAAAATAAAAATAAAATGATGGGAGGGGGACGGTTGCCAAATGCATACAAAGAAAGCTTTTCTGTTTTGGGGAAGACTTTGTAGACCCTTCCTCAGCCACCTTTGGGCTCAGGTATTTGGGCCTTTTGATTTCACAGGGTTTTAAATGACCCCTGCCAACCCTGGGGGGAACAGGGTCAATGTGCGGTTTAGGGAACATTGCCAAGAGGTCAGGGTGACCCTGGGTTCTTAATGAACACACAAAATACAAAATAAGTAGAGAAACTTCATGAAAATGAGCAGCAGATACATTTATCAGGAAACAATATTAAACCTTGATTGACAGATAACACTAAAAGGTGTTAGTATGGTCTATCATGTAATCCATCTCTGGAGACTTGTTAAAACAGTCTTTAAGTGCTAACTACTGAGGCACATGCTACTTCCCAGACTTTACCAAGTGGCTGTTTAATATCGATGGCATGAAGCAAACTTGGAGTTTAATAACCCCTGCTGGTCACTAATCTCCTATAATGCTAATATAGTTCCATATTAAATATTCCACCAATACTATTTTCCTCCTGGAGCTGGATTTTCTTCTGCCACACAAGTTTGTTGCATGTTCAACATTTCATCTTAGTTTACTAGGTATCTTAAAAAGTATTAAAAATTGATATTAGATAATTAGATTATATGAATTTTCATCAGGATCCCGTTTCACTTAATGATTTTAAATATACATTTATGATCTCTTAAAATTGCAAGGCATTTATCTCAGAAGCTGTGTTAAGTTTCTGGAATTACTATAGTCTACCTGCTAAAAAGATTACAGAATTAGTGTGGCATTGGGTGTTGATTTGGGAGTTTTGTTTTTATTTAATATTTTTAAGCTCAGTAACAGCTCAAATGCTGAAACGAATTGTCTGTCATTCTCATGAGGGCTTCATATACTCACAAGTCTAAAATCCATAGATAGACATAACTATAAACTATGATAGAAAAAGAATCACTTATCCTTAATCAGCATATACTGAAGATGTCAATCTCAGATGAGAACAAGCTAACTCTTTTTGGTGATAAAAAATAAAAATCCTGCTACAGTTGCTCTGTTAGTATGTGCAGTGGTTTCACGTTGAATATTTACTGGGTTTTAGATTAAAACCTTCAAATCAGTTTCTTTCTCATGGAATCCCCGCCCCCCCCACCCCACCAGAAAACAAAGCAGGAGAGGGGACCAAATCACAAGTTGAGGAATGCAGCAAATTTAAAGAAGTGGTCAATGGATTTCCATGCCATAAATCTGGAAAATCATATATTTTAAAAGTCTGTTGTTGGTAGGAATATCAGAATAAGAGAGCTTCATTAACAAATCTAATATTCAAAATTACAGGTGAAAGGAATGAAGACCTTTTAAAAATAGACTTTGGAGCCGTATGAAATGACCTTTGTGGCATCACATTCTCAACACCCTTATCCTCTCCCCTTGATCAGCAAGTAGTACCACTTAGAGCTTTATTAGAATATCCTTTTGCCAACTGGGAAGGGCTCCAGGCAACTCTGTCTTCCAAGGACACAGTCTGCAGTACTTAAGAGTAAATTGCAACAAAATGGATGGATGAGTAGAGGAGGTAAGACCACCGACTCAGACAGCACTCCTTCCCCCGCCCCCCATCAGGGTCACTTGGCACCAAGTGGATACTGGAATACCACTGTTAAGGGCTCCAGATGAGCAGAAGGGTCAGCAGGAAGATTTTCACACCGAAGGCAGAAAAAAGACTGAGGGAATAACTTCTCCAAGTGTGTCGGGGGAAGTTGATAGGGGTTACAAGCAAAAAAGGGTTCCGCTGAC
Source organism: Oryctolagus cuniculus (assembly GCF_051225735.1). Classification (NCBI taxonomy): domain Eukaryota; kingdom Metazoa; phylum Chordata; class Mammalia; order Lagomorpha; family Leporidae; genus Oryctolagus; species Oryctolagus cuniculus. Next base: position 112,292,017 of record NC_142873.1, read on the forward strand.
AAATAAATTTGGCTATAGCTAGGTGGAACAAAGTTCTCAGACCCTTAACATAACGAATGTGCCTCATCCACTCTGCGAGAGGGACAACGGCGTGCATCTTACTTTGAACAGAAGAAGAAGAAGAAAAACCTTTTGTCCAGGGAGCATATCGTAAGACCCAAGTGTCAAGAAATACATTTTCATTAGTATGGTAGGTCTCTCAAAAAGTTAATGGAAAATGTATATTATGAAAAAACTATGCACGGATTTCAGTTATTCTTTGCACTGAAAGAACTTACCACTTTATTCCATTTTCCTACTTTTTGTAGTACTCTCATATTAACTTGGAATTTTTTAAAGTTACAGTTAAATAAAGCTATTCATAATTCAATTGAAAAGCTGAGTTCAAGACAATAAACTAAAATCTTCTAAAAAATCTGAAACTCTTTAATGTTTCCCTGTTTTAAACACACTGTCTAACTGATCTTACTGTTTTATATCTCAATAAGTAAAATGCTATTCCATAAACACTAATGCCCCTCACTTTCCACCATCAAAGCTCTAACTCAGCTTTTCTCTTCATCCTAGGCAAGAAACCATCCTGTAGACAGTAAGTGCGGAGGCAATGTTTCAAACGGGCTGCTTTCTGAACGTGGGCTTTAAATTATTTAAAGCAAAATTAAAGAATAATTTTCCTGGGCAGCTTCAGTGACAAAGTTTTATGAATATCCTCTGAAAACCTTGAAGTACTTGTTAATAAAGGTTAGTACACCTGATGACCTTGATTCTGGTCATTTAGTTATCCAAGTAGAAAACATGGATTTGAATACACAGACATACAAAGAAATAGGGGACAATACAGGTCATTCTAAATAAAATTACTGTTTCATATCAAAAGATAATTCTATATGCTCAGACCAAAAAAAAAAAGTACAAACACTTCTGGAATTATGTGGAAACTAAGGAAAAGTCAAAAATTTGTTGTGAAAAAATTTTTAAATATGATTTTAAATGTTTACCTTATGTTTTAAAAATAAGATATTAGGGAGTTTCCAATCATCCTTATTTTATACTTCCAATTCCCTTTTATCAACTTGAGAAGCTAAATGTATACAGTTGGAGCATTACAATCCAAAGTTTAGCACCTTGTAGAAGCACAGGGAAAGGCTCTTCTGCTCCTAACTGCAGATGGTACCTTTCATAGAAACTACTTTTTTAAAAACCAATAGAAGAATACGCTTGTACCCCAGCACATTTTCCTGGTAAACATTTGTTCTGCTTTATTTTTGCTTCGGGACTCTGCTAATTTTCTGCCCAAAGACTAGTGTCACCTAATGGTAATACAGAATTTATTTCTTGGTCCAAACTCCTGTAGAAAATGTCCTTTAAATAGTGTAATTTTATTTTACTTAATTTTAAAAGAACTGCTTTTTAAAAACTCCAGTTAAAAAGAAAAATTAAGCAGTTCTAAAAATAAACAATATTTGGTTAAACAAATACACAGATTTAAAGCATATGGGTAAAAATGAATGTTAGTGTAAACATACGGCAACATTTTTTCCTTCAAAAATCTCGGAGCACAAACAAAAAAAGTTATTTCAGTTTAAATTGTGAAGCCATTTTTAATAAGTAATCATTTTTTACTCAAGAAAAAACATTTGTATAGCCTCAGAAATCTGTTTCATTTCAGTCTCTGTGTAAAACTACACATGAAAAGTATATTTATAAAAGAAATACCAGACTTGGAATTATTTATGTCATTGTAGCATATATATATAATAAATGAGAACCCACTGTAGAGACACATCTCTCACATACATAAAGGTCAAATTCTATCCTAAAAATCTATTCTTTTAAACTTTTAAGTTTTCTTTGCTAATTGAATCACTGCTTAATGTTTCAAGAAGCATTATTTCAGTTTAACAGTGCTTTACCTATACTTTGGCAAAATAGGATCTAGCTTTTTCCCAGATGTGCTACTGACTCAAAATACCCATCACTAAAGTTAGATGGTTTCAATATACACTGCTCTCAATTCGTGGTTCAATTCTCTTTTCTTCCTAAGTTAAAGAAAAACTAGAAAGACTCAACCCTTAAGATCCTGGTAACATTCACCCCAAAATGGAAAGAAGAGCTGTATAAATCTGCATTAAACAGATGTTTCAAGAACAAAACCAAACAGGTTGAAAATATACTAATGAGGAGAAAAGACAAGGTACACAGAAACCCAGCTGCAAGATTCTACCCGGTGTAATGGGTACCTTAGAAACAAAATGCAAATTACTTGACTTTCTCTACAATCGGACACTCCAGGTTTCATATTTAATATTTTACATCACTGCCATGAGAAATGTTCTTGGAAGGTATTGCTTCTGCCAAGTAAAATAAAAAGGGCAAAACACGTGACACTTTTTAACTTTTCTGCACCAAATAGAGTTCGTGCTATCCATTTCTACAGTAAAAATTAAAACAAGACGATCATATTAAAACTTCCTATAAGGACAGTGTTTGATATAACTTTCCAAAAAAAGTATCTTGTTTTATGGAAAATTTTGAATAAAAGTGTTGCATTGAGTTCAGAATGCTTTTGAAGCCCAAAGACCAAATGTTCAGTTTTAACAAACCAACAATGTCTGTTCATTTTGCCCAAATCTTTTCAGCTTAAATATTCACAATGTGCCATTATTACCGAATCATTATCTGCCTTTAGCTCTGACAACAGCATCATACGGGCTATGAAAGGCCCCTTTCTTCTCATGATTAGTCCCTCAAACATTTCCTCATCTTACAGTGCTTTTCAACTTCCCAGAATGCACTGCTCAATTACAGCGCTGAAATTAACTGTATGCCACTCTTATTTATTGAGAAAAGAATAATCAAGTACTCCAAACCATGTCATGGGTTGCCCATAATTTTATATCAAATTTCAAGTAATAAAAAGATTAACTCTTTCAGGACACCAATTTTTTAAATCTACAATTGGTTTATCTTTACTCTGGGGGCTGTGTCTTGCAAAAGAAAAAAAAAAAACAACAGCTTGGATTTCTGATGTTCCTTATAATGTATACAGTTTTTACAACAAATTGTAAATGTCTACTTGAGGTCTATATGTTTTTAAAAGATTTATATCAATTATTTTTAAGTAAGTTTTATCAGAGTCCTTTAAAAATTTAAATTCTTTCCTCCTTTGTTTAGTAAAGTAGGATTACCTTCCAATTCTATTAATGTACGTGTGGAAATGCTGCAAATTATCTTTCCGAAAGCAGGAAACAGAAATAAAGAAAGCCTAGAGATTAAAGTGTAGAAATGTTCCAATTTGACAGCAATTTTGCTTAGACCACTAGATAGCACCTCTTCCTCAATAGTAATAGTAATTTTATTAAATAGAGAATATGGGCAATTTTTTACATATATACTTCAATAACTTTTTCTAACAAATATTATTTGAATATAACATTATAAATTTATCAATCTTAAATATTATTAAATTGAGTATCTTCTATGCTTTGTGGAAACAAAAGTGTCCAAAGTACTTAGTAAATTTAAACCAGGATTGCTTATCAAATACTACAGTCAAAACATATTTAAGGGATATGTGTTGAGTGAACAAAAACAAAAAGTACAGAGAAATACTCATGCAGCAAATACCTGTATGAAAAAGGATGGGAATATTTAACACGTGAATTTATATTTATTTGTTTTATATCTTCACCCAACAGAAGAATGTAAATAAAAACACTTTTTAAACCTCAAAGATACTCACTAACCCATGCATACATTAATCATTCACACCGCATGATTGTTGTTCAGTATTTTCTGCAATAACAAATTGGAGGGTGTGGGGGTTATTGTGGGTTTCAGCAAACCACATTCTATTTAGGCAAAGCCAAGTATTAAAGAAAGGCCTAACTTGCCAAACCAAGATAAATACATGCCATTATTATGATTACATAAAAGCCACTGTTCTCAGCGTTACAATTTCTCTTATAATTGGCACTATTATAATTAAATGGATTCATATGTTTACAATTCCTCTTTGAATTGTAAAGTGATTTAGCAATGATAGTGTCTCTAATTTCTTTTAACTATACTGACAAACTTCACTTAATCAGTGGTCTAAATACCGCATTGCCACAATAAATTAGGTAAATACCCAGTAAGGCCTGAATTGCTATTGAGTTTAAGTATGTTATAATAAGGTAGCAAGTAACTTCTCCAAAGCCTGTTGCTGGACGAGCCCACAAACCCACAAATTGAAGGGGTCGGCCTAAAGTATGCCAATGGCATTTAAGATATCCTGTGATGGATAGGGAGGCAATATGGACAGGAGAAAATACTCATGTACACACACACACACACACACACACCACATTAAGTTAAAACCCCATGTGTTTTGGAAACAAGCAGCAAGTAACAGATTATTGCCCAAAATGTTAACATGATACTAAGCATTTTATTGTCCTCTTTCCACCTTAAGATTCAAAGAAATTCTTGATGTACTACCCATGACCAGGGAAGCAGTGGCATCAAACCTGCTCTGCTCCACTGGCGGAAAATGCCAATGAAACATGTCATAGTTTACCTGTCACCCCCGAACGAAAGCTGTTATACTTTGTTCTAGCCTTTAAAACAATGTGGGATTGTTGTTTTTTCCTTAAATATGTGATAGCTTTAAGCTGCATAATTAATTAGTCACATATGCCAAAACTACAAAGCAAATAAGTGTCTAAAAATAGCTTAGAAATGGTTGAGGTGAGTAATTGGGAAAACAATTTTTCTACAAAGTGGGCAAACAATAATAAAGGATACACAGTCAACCCACCTCAAATAACTGAGTTTTGTTTTAAAAATGTTTTTAAAACACAAGAGCATTTGTTTTTTTTTAATAAAGATGATCTATAAGCACAGGGTCACAACTGTGCTATATGGATATTAATTGACACATTAATTGTAGCAAACCTTGCAAGCAAACTTAACATCCATTGCAAAAATGATTTAATAATGGTCCATTCATTTCATGAAATACATATATTACAGCCACTAAAATTATTCTGCAGAATACAAAGTAATAGGAAAAGGTATTCATGATACGGCATTAATTAAAAAAAAAAAGACTTCAAGAATACAGATGTTTGGAAGACTAAGCTTCAAATAATGTCACATTAGTAATTATTGTCCCTGGTTGTTACAGCATTATATATGATATTGTTATAATATTATATATTATTTATTTTTACTTTCTTCTCTTACAGGTAGTTTTACTTCCTTCTTTTTACTGATTATCAGTTGCGAATTTTAATGAGTGTAGATAAATCCTGTACTAATGAACAGAAATAAGTTTTGTCTTTTTGAAATTATACAAGACACGTGTTCTAGAGCATTAAGTCACCCCTAACAATAAATGCATTTTTGAAAAGTTAACGACTTTTTGTTCATGATAATGCTAATCACTAAACCATGCTGTATTCCCAAATGCTACAAGGAATAAAAATTAAGAGACACAGCAGATATGGACTGTTATTAAACTACTATTATGAGATTTTTAGGTGAAAATAAAGTAGAAGAAAGACTCTCAGAATTTAAAAACTATCAAGGAGTGGACTGAAAGTCACACAGAGAACGTAACTGCCTGAAGATCTGTATTTACTTAGCACTCCTGGGTGAGATGCATATGATGATTCGGCTGGGGTTTATTCTTTCCTCAATATTTTTCTTAGTAACTCATTTGTAACAGAGTTCCTAAGAAGCAAGTCAAGTCAGTCTTAACCAGCAGAAATTTAAAACAATGTAATGAATATGCAGAATTAAGGCAAAAATGGTATTTGCATTATTTTAATGTTCTAAATGATGAATGAGACCTCAAAGCTGTCTCGTTTGGTTTCCAAGATTCAATGGAGACACCAAATTTTCTAGCCAAAATAAAGTAAAATCCTTTTAAATGCTCTAAAAAGTCAAACGATGGTTTTAGAAAAATAGCAATTCAATATGAACATTTCACAATGCATGCTAAATTTAAAACTGTTGGGCTCACGTGGACTGGAAAAGAACAGTCCAGTTGATCTCCATCAATTTTGATATTTGAACATGTATAAAATTACTGAATATCCTCTCCCTTTCATTCCTCTAAATACAATACAACTGAAAAACACAAGACAATGTCCAGATATGTATTCTTTAAATAAAAAAAGACATTTATTTATTTCAAAGGCAGAGAGAGAGAGAGAAATTGATTTCCATCTGCTGATTCTCTCCCCAGATGGCCACAATGGCTGGGGCTGGGCCAAGCCAAAGGCAGGAACTCTTCAAAGCAGTGAAATAGAGGCCAGCACTGTGGTGCAGCAGGTTAAGCCACTGCCTGCAATGGGCACCAGTTTTGTGTCCCAGCTGCTCCACTTCCCATCCAGCTCCCTGCAAATGGCCTGGGAAAGGCAATAGGAGATGGTTCAAATACTTAGGCCCCTGCCACCCACATAGGAGACCCAGATGAAGCTCCTGGGTCCTAGCTTCAGCTGTTGTAGCCATTTCAGGAGTGAACCAGCAGATGGAAGATCTATCTTTCCTTCTCTCTCTGTTGACTTTGCCTTCAAATAAATAAAATAAATATATTTTTAAAAAGCAGTGAAATAATACTTGGAGCACAGAACTCATTTTTCAACATAACAGCTGTACAGTACTTACACACTACACTACATGAATAACGTGAATGAAGTATGAGGGCAACTCTACAGAAACTAGTGGTACAGTAGATGGATGAAAAAATGCTACTGGATGTTGCATTTACATTCATAACAAAAGTGACCACCTTCTGAAGTGGAAATCACCGTTCAAAGTGAGTTTCAGTGGTACTCCTTCTGTGTTACACTCCAGGCACAAAAAGAAAGGCTATGTCCGGAGACTATCGTTAAAGAGAAATACCTATCCAGTGACACTGGGTAACAATTCTAAACCAGCAAAAACAACCCTACCACCAGCTCACAAGTTTAACCATTTCAACCTATGTCTACATGATGTTTGGATCAATTCAACAATCAAGTAAGGATTTGCTAAGACCCTAAAGATGTCCTCAAAATGGTCAACATCCAGCTATCTGCCAATGTATGTAACTCCTAATTTTCCCAACTATTACTGGGGACCTCAAGACAAAAGGCTGCTTGCCCTGGGTTTCATGATCAATGTGAATCTCTTTGGACAACCCCCTTCCCAACACACACACACACACAGAGTCCCATAGGGCAATTACGGAGACGATATAAAACAGGTGGATATGAATTAATCGTTTTGGCAGTTGCAGAGTCTTTGTGTTAGTTATGCAAACATGTAGACAACACAAACCAAACCAAGCTGCTCTAAGGCATACTGGGCACACTATGTTTAATGAAATGATCATTCTTAACATCACACCCATTTGATGCTTTAAAGAAAAAAAATTCTGGGGCCGGCGCCGTGGCTCACTTGGTTAATCCTCTGCCTGCGGCGCCAGCATCCCACATGGGCACCAGTTCTAGTCCTGGCTGCTCCTCTTCCAGTCCAGCTCTCTGCTGTGGCCTGAGAAGGCAGTGGAGGATGGCCCCTGCACCCACTTGGGAGACCAGGAAGAAGCACCTGGCTCCTGGCTTCGGATCGGCACAGTGCAAGCCATAGCGGCCATTTGGGGAGTGAACCAACGGAAGGAAGACCTTTTTCTCCCTCTCTCTCTCTCTCTCTCTCTCACTGTCTATAACTATACCTGTAAAAAGAAAAAAAAAGAAACCCTTTGTGGGGGGGAGGGGATCCTCAATGTCTTCTGGACAAGACAAAAGCCACAGCAGTTTTTAGGAAAATAAATACACTCACAACCACGCACCATTCTGTGTACGGGGTTGGGAATTCTCAGACCTCCTGAAGTCAGTACACGAACATGAGGTGGAGACCTTCCTACCATCAGAGTTTCAAACTCATCTTACAATCATCAGCTCTGCAGAGACAACCTGAGACTCAGCAATGCAGTACAAACCAACAGTGTTACCCGCGCTCTAGAGTAGTCTCTGCATATGTAGATATGCACCCTTCTCTTCCCATTGCCTAGCAACAAGGAGGCAAATATCCTGGCAAAAGTCACTGAAGTCATGAAATACATACACACATTCCATGAGCATTCTGCCTCACACTTGTGGAACAAGAAGGAAGCCAACTTTTATTAAGTATCTCCTGTGTGCCAGTGATTGTGTTAACCACTCTTTAGCATCACCTCATGTCTTCTTCATAAAAATGCCACAATGGAGATACTATCGCACCCTTTCTAAGGTTGAAGAAACTGAGGATAATGGATAATAAGCAACCCACTTCCAAGTCCCAACATTCAGGCTGAATGGAATGTCTACGCATGGGTATATGCTCTGTCATACGGAAAAGTTGGTAAACCACTGCAGTGAGGTTTCTGCTCATTCTGCAGGGCATCTGCTGGAAGCCTTTCCCCTCCAAAACAAAGGTGAATCATGTGTGAGGTCGTGAGGCAAGTATTTCATATCTCCCTGTGACCTGTGCCCACCAAAGCACCATTTCCTAATCCTGAGCTGTTCCCAAAATGAGCCACCTCAAGTCCTGTGAGACCTTCTCCTCCTGACTTTAGTTCTGTCATGGATCATTAATCAAATGTGTACTCCCGAACAGCTCCTGAAATGCAGCTAAAAAGAAAAAAAATCACTTGTCTTGGCAATAAATTTTATAATTATTTATAGTTCTCTTTCAACCTTAAGTAGGCTCATTAATAGAATTCATACAATACATACAGCTAATTAAAAGTTCAATCCCCTTTCTAGAGAATATATACATGTACTCAAACAAAATAGGACAGAAACAACGATTGCTACCACCAATTCCACAGATAGTGCATGAATAACTACTTTAAACATCTGTCTTTTAACTTACCTGAGCAATCACATTATGTTTTGCTGAACTGGTCTGATTTTCAGAAACTAAACTGACTATTCAATTCAGATAACTTGGTTTAGCAAGAGAAAACCGGGACAATTCCTGACTTGACATGCAACGACCTGTTACCCAGAAGGTGCCTTTCTTTGAAATCCATAGAGTCACCTATTTAGTTTCACAACATTTTGTTATTTAGAGGATTGTGGGGCCTGAAGGTAAAAACTGCATTGAGAGCACCGAGTTGGGTACACCAAGAAGTTACAAGCTATCGAAGCTATGCAGATGACTCTTCCAGGAAAAGATGATATGATGGCGCCAGATTATTACGCAAACCTAACAGCCTTTCTAGAAGGGCGAAATATGTATCATCAAGAACTGCACACAGCAATACTTAATAAACACTCAAATGATGAAGAAAATTGGTAAAAACATTTGAATTAAGTCACTATAGTAAGATATGAATGTGCCGAGACATCACAGTCTTGGGGCATCTGAACCATGCAACACTCACTATCACCAGCCTCTCTGCTTGCACTTGGCACCACCAGCAATTTGTGGAATTATCAACTTTTTGGCATGTAAGCCATCAAGTATATCAAGGGCTTAGTTATCTCAAGCAAGGTCCATAAATGCTGACTACATGTACTCAAGTTTGGATCCTCAGATCCTTCTGTTCAATTTACCTGACTGGGTCAGAATGACCTCAACAGAGCAGAGGACAGATCTGATACTGAATGACATAGAACAAGTTCTGACACACTGCTGCCCATCATGCTACTGAAGCGAGTTAACAGTCCCTTTGCATTTACCCGATCTGCACAGGCAGTATAACACAGAAGCCACTCACAGGTCAAAAGTCTCTTCCTTAACAGCAGCTGGATAGACATGCAATTGGTTTATCTCACCCATCTGAAGAAGTAACACTTCTATGATGATGACCAGGCTTACTCTAAAAGTCTTTTGCCTTCAGTGGTCATCATTGGAAAGGACCTATCTTAATCCGCAATTGCAGGAACAGTTTTTCATTGGTGGGGTTAGTCTTCTGATTTCTAATCCAGTCTTTTGGCTTTTTAACTTAATTCTAACCACAGCTAATGATATCTCCTAATAAAGTTATGGTCTTTTTTCTTCAACAGTGGGTGACCTGAATACAGTGGGTTTTAGAACAGGAAAAAAATCTTGGGGCCAGCACTGTAGCATAGTGGGTAAAGCCACCACCTGCAGTGCCAGCACCTCATAAGGGTCCCAGTTCGAGTCCTGGCTGCTCCACTACTGATCCAGCTCTCTGCTAATAGGCCTGGGAAAGCAATGGAAGATGGTCCAAGTCCTTGAGCCCCTGCACCCAGGAGAAAGTCCTGGCTCCTGGCTTCGGATAGGCCCAGCAATGGCCATTGTGGCCATCTGGGGACTGAACCAGCAGATGGAAGATCTCGATCTCTCTCTCTCTCTGCCTCTGCCTCTCTGTAACTCTGCCTTTCAAATAAATCTTAAAAAAAAAAAAAAAAAAAAAAAACACACACACAGAAAAAAAACTTGGAATATCAAAGATTTACAACATTACATCATCAGTAATCGCATGAACATGGCCCCATTGGAATTTTCCAGCTACATTATATATAATGGAAATATTCCTGTGAGTAGTATAAAAGATTGTATATCCCAAATAACAGTATACTCATTTTTTAGCAGTTTGACAATGTTGAAGAATCTATCAAATGTATTTTTAAATCTCTTCATTAAAATACATTTAAAGCAATGCTAAAATTTCTGATTAGATAGCACTACATTTTCAGTTTTAAAAGAAAAATTTCTGAGAAAAACCTGCATTTTACTAACCATTTCACCACAGGCAATTTCTTTTCTTGAAGACTTTGGATATGTCAGAGTCCCTTCTGCTTCAGGGAAGTAGGAAAGTATGCTACTTGATCTTTGCAGTGTCTGAAAACTTGATTTATTATGGCATAGGAGTTGACTTTTAAGGTAACTTAGAGCTAAAGCCTACTTCCCAAATGATGCTGATTCAGTACTATCTGCTATCCTGGCTACTGAGGTATTAAAACATGCAGTTGTAAAAACATCTTTAGGGGCAGGCACTGTGGCTCAGTGGTTAAGCTATTTGGGACACTCATATTCCATACCAGAGTGCCTGGGTTGAAGTCCCAACTCTATTTCCAATCCAGCTGCCTGCTAATATGCACTTGGGAGGTAACAGATAATGACTCAAGTACTTGGGTCCCTGCCACTCATGTGCAAGACCTGACTGGAGTTCCAGGCTCCTGGTTTTGGCGTGTCCTAGCCCTAGCTGTTGTAGGCATATGGGAGAATAAACCAGTGGTTGGGACCAATCTCTCTCTCTCTCTCTCTCTCTCTCTGCCTTTCAAATGAAAATAAATGTCTTTAACACATCTTCAATTCTGTTCTACTGTCAAATATGACAAAATATAAGACAGGAAGGCCTCAGAAAGCAAGGCCTGGCTACCATATAAAACAGAGGCAAAAGTGTGAGATCTAGAGACTGCAGTCTTGTCATAAACCCAAATTCAGAAGTAAAAGTTTAGTGATTTTTGGAGAAAAAAAATCCCTTAAATTCTCAAAGCTTCCATTTCCTCGTCTATAAAATGGAAGGTGGTAGTGATGACAACAGTAATAATAATAATAGCTGCTCTCTCTCAGTGACCAAAGATAAATCCCAAATATCACATAAGGCACTTCATAAGGTATTGAATGAGATGCATATATGATTTATTATTAGCCCAACTTTTAACTTCCATAAGGCAAACAATACACTCTAGCTTCTAATCCTGATTCCCATCCCTGAGAATTTCTAGCAAGGAATATCCTAATTAACCCTTAGTAGAACACAAGAGCAGCTCCTACCCCCTCCTGCCAAAAAGAGTGGAATCCTGTCCCTCTGACATGACCTATGAATGTACATCTTTTAATCCGTGGTCTACCCAAGATTAGGTGTAGTCATCAAAGCAGCCCAACCATGGCTGACCCTGGGGTTTGGGTTTGATTGGGGAGCACTTCTAAACTCCCCATTTCCAGAGAAACTCTGTGGTACTCTCTAAGCCACACAAGTCATTCATTTGGTTTCCGTGTTCCCAGCATGCATCCTTCCCCACTAGAATCATGCAGGGTACAACCAAGGCCCTAAGCACGCCTGAGGCACAGCAGGGCTTACACGGTTTGGAGGGAAGGGGGCATTATCTGCACACAATGTGAAAGAGCAGGTACAGCTGGGAGAGTTGAGTAATATGCACTCTGCCCGCTATTTCAGTCATTGGATTGCAAAGTTGTTGGTAAATGCTAGAGGGAAAAGTGGATTTTACTATCCCTTTCTGAACCTCCTGCTGTCCTTTCCAAGGAAGTGTGCTCCAGTTAGAATAAATACTCTCCATAGAGTATGTGGTATCAAGGGTACTTTATCCAGGGAAAACAGCTAAATAAGAGCACTCGGAGATGAGGCTCTAAGTTCAGTGTGGGTGGGAAGCCATGCCCATGTGCCAGTGCAGATTTAAATGACTTATCAACTAGAGTGGGAAACAGAAAAAGGGAAAAGCACCAGCCCTGTCATGAACAGAGTGGTTTACACCAGCTCATCCTTCGAGATGTGGGCTTGCAGTCTGTCCCCACAGGCACGCATCTTCACAACCCTCATCTCCTGTTGACATTGCAATGTTCGCACATAATCTATATCAGGCACACCGCCTCCAACTCAGAAGATATCCAAGTCTGAATCATCAAGACTGATACGTTAGTGGACTCAAATATCAACTGACAACCAGAAATTTCTAAGGGTCTAAATCAAAGTATGTGCAATAGTAGGGGGAGCCACCACATTCTCCCACACCATAAATCAAATGAGTCATTTTGAATTTAAAATTTCATTACAGTGATCTTAGGAGTTACACTTGATTTGTGATTTTTTATTATTTTTTTCCCCAGACATAGTCACTGCAATTGACCCAACAGCCTGCTTCCAGAGAGCACAGCCAAGTCAGGGCAAACCCTGGAACAGGCTAAGGAACAGCCAAAGGGAGCGATGGTGAGCCTCCTCAGATGTCTCTGCCAGACCACTAATGGTGACTGGCCACAGGGTGAAGACAGCATTAGTAGAACTGAGGGAAACTGCACACTTTAGTAAAAAGCTAATGCAGCTGCCAAATTGAAAATAAGTATAGGCTACTTTCGATTATCCACAAGTGGTTTAACCACATGGCCTCCGTCTTCCTACGGCTCAACCTCAGTCTGGGCTGCAGCCCAGACACTGAGCAGGGTGGGGGTCTATAAGTCCGAATATAGAATCTGCATCTGAAGGTGTGGTCCTAACTCTTCTGAATTGTGAACTCTTTTATGAACCAAGCCACAAAGTTCTCACTTACCAATAAGGATAACTGCAATATAAATGAATGAACACTATTAATAAAAACGATGTTATGCATCATCTTGTTAAGGCTGTATAAAATGAAGTTATTAAAAATCTGGGAGCAGATGCCTATTAGATGATAGAAAACTTCATGATTTTTATTCATTCCTTCCCTCATTTACTGATGTATTAAAATGCCTTATGGAGTCTTTATCCTGTTATCTATCAGACACTGTTCTAGGTACTCTGGACATAAAGATATAATTCAGTACCCACCCTCATGGGGCTCACAGTCCATCCTGGATAATAAACACTTAGAAAGACAAAATACTTCTGCAGATTAATATGCACTGTCTGATGTAAATGTAACTCATTTGGCAGCTCTACAGGACAATAAGCTTTAGTGGGTGTCCCTGAAGTGACATAGAAGACCATTTTGAATAGGGTGAAAAGTGAAATTTTAGCAGCAGGTTTTGCCCTCCCCTGTACCCTGGATCACAGAGGGCCAGGCAGCTCCCCTTACTCCCTTTCCAAAGCACAACCCTGCATTCATTACCTCCCACCCTCCCTTTAAAATCTCACACAACCTACCTGTTCCTCCTACAACGACAAATCCACCAACTCAATTTGCTCATTTAAATCCATACCATAAGACTTATAAAGACTAAAATCTGTAATAAGAGCTTTCTCCTTGTTTTCAAAATCAGCACCCTTCTCCAAAACTCTCTAATTGATGAACAAGTGGAGAAGCGTGTTTACTTGAGAGAATGACTTCCTGGTGTCCCTTATTTAGAGATCCATGCACTACATTCTAAAAAAGGCTATTTGTGCTCTCCAAAAAATGATAGTTTTTTTTCAATTATAGAATGGAAATAATAATAATACAAGACTTAAAAGGTTATTAAGAGAATCAAATTAGCTTATTCATGAAAGCATGTAACTTGATATCTTTTTCAAAAAATAAGCTGTTACTATTTACCTTCATCGTTACTATTTAAATCTTACAATTGTTTGATAAACAGCAATTTAGCAATTCCTTTCTGACCTGTGACCAACTGCTGATTCAGAAAACAAGACAATCATGGAACCAAAATTTCCTCAATATTATGAAAGTTTCGTAAGGTCTTAGTGACTGTGAAACAACTTTATGGTACTACTATAATTTTCCCAGTAAAACTTGAGTCCTATTTATTAAGTTAACACATGCAACTCATTGCAAAGGTTCTACAGTGTAGTAGCAGTGGAGGAACCAGTCACTCTAGAATATCCTCCAGCTCTTAGAATGAAGCAGCTCATTCAATGAGGGAAGTGGGGAAAAGGTTATACTAAGATATCCATAAGCCACAAAAGTGTGCAAACTTCCTTCCTAACACAACATACTCCTTCCAATCTAGTTCCTTACTTAAAATTTATTGCTATACATACAGAGCATGAAAAATGTGAAAAGATGCCAGTGCAGCCATCACTTTGGCCCCAATCCTCTGCTAAATTTATGCCTTTCTCCAGTTTGTTTAAATGCCAAAGAGCTAGGCAAACTAGAAGAGTATTAGGAGCTTCCCTTTGGTAAAGAAGTCCACCTGAGCACTGCATGCAGCTGCAGCCAACAGAGCCAAGAGAAAAGAGATGAAAATGTTCATTTTGCAGGCTTGAGATGTCCAATCAGAAAGGATTACAGTGAAATTACCTCTCAATACGGGTGATCTTTGGAAATCTTGCACATTTCCCAATGCTGTATTGACTGTTCTAGTCTTTGTCCAATAACAGAAAACTTTTAAAAGATTCTGTACGAGAAATGTGAGAGATGGCATAGGCCACACTTAAAAGTGCCTACAAATAAAGATAAAACTCAACGGAAAATAGTCTTTCAGGAATCAGGACTGTAATAGATGCTACCCAAAAAATGTGTACGTGCTTACCTGCCTTCTATCCCCTCGTGCTGAAGTCTCCCCCTCTGTATTTGAAGTTGGCAATAATAATTTCAGCCCAAAGGAGAAACGTTCTGAGGAAAAGTGTACTTCAAAACAGCACTTGCCGAAACTAATGATTTTTTTTTTCTGAATGCAGGAATACCACAGCACAGCAAACCTGGGTTATTTTATCGCCCTATTATCTACCATAGGGACAATTTGAAGATTTCTTTGTGGCATTCACCTAAGTTTTCTTTGCAATCTTATTCTACTTGAAGAAAACTGCATTTCCTACTACAGAGATAACAGGATCCTGGGCTAAGAAATCCTAGGGTCCTATGTCCTTCACCCCTAGTTTTATGCCCACATATCTGGCCATCAATATCTGTCCTACAACACTTGGACTCAACATGAGGATATTTATGTATATATTCACAATCATAAATATATAGCACAGTGTTCTGTACTAACAGAAGAAAGTCCAAAATGGAATAAAAGATATTAATGTTAATGTTTTTAGATGGTAGAACAGCATATGACCACTTTCTGTTTTTTCTGAATCTTCGAAACTATAATGATTGCATATTATGTTGTATTAAAGAAGTTTAAAATAAAATTTTATTTATTTATCTTGCGCCTTCTGAGTACTGGGATGTGAACCTTGAAGGCCATATGATACTGGCTCTCACAGGGACCATACACAAAAAAAGAATTAAAAATAACACAAAATAAATAAGTAATACACAAAACTATTTGGGGAATGAGAAAACTGTTTAACCCTGGTTAAACAGTCATTGATGGCTTCCAGAAGAGCAAATCTGTACACAAATAACTGCTTTTACAGAATGAACAAGTTTCATTTCTCTAAAGTGAAATACGTAAATCTGACAGACAAAGCAACTCTTAACATTTCTTTTCCTGTGAAAAATCAACCTCCACACAGTATCATGGAATGTAAAAGACAAATTAAAGGCAAGGAAAAAAAAAAAAAAAACCTGTGCTTTTTAGTTTCCAAGTTTCCTTAATCCAGCTGTTCCCAGGGTCCTCAGCCAGGGTGACTTCCATCAGCTGGAAATCCACCCCCAACCACAGCAGCCCTGAGGCTGACTCCTCTCACCTGAGCCTCAGTGAAAGAGCTGACACAATTATGAGCTTCAGTCAGTGCTTTCTCCTACATGTGTCATAAAACAAGTGCCCTCGGGGCTGGTGCTGTGGTGTAGTAGGTAAAGCTGCAGCCTGCAGTGCCGGCATCCCATATGGGCACCGGTTCAAGTCCCAGCTGCTCCACTTCCAATCTATGTCCCTGCTAATGCTTCTGGAAAAGCAGCAGAGGATGGCCCAAGTACATAGGTCCCTGCACCCACTTGGGAGACCCAGAAAAAGCTCCTGACTTCAGATTAGCCCAGTGCTGACCGTTACAGCCATTTTAGGAGTGAATCAGCAGGTGGAAAATCTCTGTCTGTGTCTCTGTCCCTCTCTGTAATTCTGCCCTTCCAATAAATATGTAAATCTTTTAAAAGAAAAAACTGTCCACTACTTAATCACTAAAAAAAATCCTGTTTGAGTACCTATAAAGTCTTGGATCTTAGATTCCAGATATGTTTATTTAAAAATTTACATCATAGTCAAAAATAAAATTTAATATATATTTTATGAAAATTAACAGTGGAAAAATATGCCAGGAAAACTGTGTTAACATAAGAATAAAAGCAAGCCACTTAATAATATGAGTAAGGCCCCATGCACTGACCCTTACATGAAATGTCTCATTTAACCTATATATAACGCTATGCTGTTACTGCTATGGCTACTGCAAAAACTGCAAACTAGATCATGGACGGGATAAGAAGCAAGGTTATCACACACAGCTTCAAACTCAGATCTTAACTCCAAAGTTAGATTCTAATGGGTCAAACTGTTGCCCTTTAAATTTAAGAACAGTGAGAGAGCTTGGATGTTTTCAAAGTTAAAAAATGAAGCAAAGGCATTTTTCAAAAGAGGAAATCCAAATGGCCAACAGGCACATGAAAAAATGTTCAAGGTCATTAGCAATCAGGGAAATGCAAATCAAAACCACAATGAGGTTTCACCTCACCCCGGTTAGAATGGCTCACATACAGAAATCTACCAACAACAGGTGCTGGCAAGGATGTGGGGAAAAAGGGACACTAACCCACTGTTGGTGGGAATGCAAACTGGTCAAGCCACTATGGAAGTCAGTCTGGAGATTCCTCAGAAACCTGAAGATAACCCTACCGTTCGACCCAGCCATCCCACTCCTTGGAATTTACCCAAAGGAATTCAAATTGGCAAACAAAAAAGCGGTTTGCACCCTAATGTTTATTGCAGCTCAATTCACAATAGCTAAGACCTGGAACCAACTTAAATGCCCATCAACGGTAGACTGGATAAAGAAATTATGGGATATGTACTCTTTAGAATACTATACCGCAGTAAGAAACAACGAAATCCAGTCATTTGCAACAAAATGGAGGAATCTGGAACACATCATGCTGAGTGAAATAAGCCAGTCCCAAAGGGACAAATACCATATGCTCTCCCTGATCGGTGACAACTGACTGAACACCAAAAAGGAAACCTGTTGAAGTGAAATGGACACTATGGGAAACGGTGACTTGATCAGCATAGCCCTGACTGTTAATGAACAACTTAATACATTATCCCTCTTAGTAGTTTTTTTGTCTGTTCTACTTAATATGACTGGTTTAATTCTGTAATTAATACACAGTTATTCTAAAGTGTTGAAATTTAACTGAAATGTGATCCCTGTTAAACATAAGAGTGGGAATAAGAGAGGGAAGAGATGTATAATTTGGGACATGCTCAAGCTGACTTGCCCCAATTGGTAGAGTTAGAAACATACCAGGGGATTCCAATTCAATCCCATCAAGGTGGCATGTACCAATGCCATCTCACTATTCCAAGTGATCAATTTCAGTTCACAATTGATCATAATGAAAGGACTAAGAGTCAAAGAGAGCACATAAACAAGTCTAGTACCTGCTAACACTAACCGATAGAATAAATAAAGGGGAGAGTGATCCAACATGGGAAGTGAGATACTCAGCAGACTCATAGAATGGCAGATGTCCTAAATAGCACTCTGGCCTCAGAATCAGCCCTAAAGGCATTCCGATCTGGCTGAAAAGCCCATGAGAGTATTTCAGGCATGGAAAGCCAAGACACTCTGGCAAAAGATCTCTGTGAGTGAGATCCCAGTGGAAAGAACAGGTCTTCAAAGAAGGAGGTACCTTTCTCTGAAGGGAGGAGAGAACCTCCACTTTGACTATGACCTTGTCTAAACAAGATAAGAGTCGGAGAACTCAGAGGGCTTCCATAGCCTTGGAAACTCATGACTGGAGCATAGGGAGATTACTGATGCCATAGACAGGAGTGTCAATTGGTAAAGTCAACAACAGGAGTCACTGTGCACTTACTCCTCATGTAGGATCTCTGTCCTTAATGTGCTGTGCATTGAGATTTAACGCTATAACGAGTACTCAAACAATATATTTCACTTTGTGTTTCTATGGGGGTGCAAACTGTTGAAATCCTTACTTAATGCATACTAAACTGATCCTCTGTAAAAAAAAAAAAAAAAAAGAAATTATCAATTCCCAACTTGACTCTCACTGGGATTAAACATGACAATAGGTCTGATCTGATTTCATCATCATTTAAAAAAAAATCATCTATTATTTTTCACTTTATGTTTCTGTGTGGGAGCAAACTGTTGAAATCCTTACTTAATGTATACTAAGCTGATCTTCCGTATATTAAGATAATCGAAAATGAATCTTGATGTGAATGGAAGGGGAGAGGGAGTGGGAAAGGGGAGGGTTGTGGGTGGGAGGGACGGTATGGGGGGGAAGCCATTGTAATCCATAAGTCGTACTTTGGAAATTTATATTCATTAAATAAAAGTTAAAAAATAAATTAAAAAAAAATTAAGCAAACACAAAGACAGAAAATCCGTCAGAATAATCATTTTCTCTTCTTGCTCTTAAACCACTTGATAGTCTTCCTGTGCTGAGCTCACTCTTGGTCCGGCATGGACCACACTTTTCAAAGCTCACTGCTATCAGGAGTACAACAGAAAGAACAATGAATTAGACTTGCTTGCTTGCAGCAGGATTCCAGAAACAAGATCTTACTGGTGTGTAAGAACATGAGTTGGACCAAAATGTTACAAACAGAGAAAAGCAAAAGGGGGTCAGCCACAGGGAGGGGTCCTAAGAAGTGAAGGCATCTCCCTTAGCTGACCATAAAAGAAAGGAAGCACTTGCCCTGTTCCTGCGGCACCAGAGATCTCCCGGGAGTCCTCCCTCTTTCAAAAGCACTTGGCACATTGCAGATGGTGCCTTACCTTATCCATCTGTGAAAAGCTGAGTCCAAAGGACAAGAAGAGGTTCAGTGCCTTTCTGAGGCATACCATCTACCTAGCTGGGTGAGACTTCACTCAACCCCCTCTTCCTATTCCTCGGCAATACCCCCATATGAACACCAAGTAAAGTGCGCACATTTCCCTCAAAATGATAACTCGAGGGATGTGATTAACATGGAAGTGGGTTCTAATCTTTCAAAAACTTTTGTCTGGATAAATAAAGGGTCTGTGTCTAATGAAAGCAGAGGGAGGCACAGTGAACCCAACCGCCGCACCACAGAAAGCTTTTCATTCATGAATCACTCTGCAGTTGGTGCCACAAAAGTCCTCTTCACAGAAGAGAGGTTCATAGGAATTCCACCTGGACTCATCTGAGCAGTGCTGCTGTGGTCAAAGATGAGTGCACACTGCCACATATTTCCCTAGTCTCCTCCCACACTCTGCGCTTGCAACTGAACTCTAGATGTTCTATGATTGACCAGGTATGGTTTTTGTTGTTGTTTCCAATTTTCATTTATTTGAGAAGCAGAGAGAAAGAGAGAAAGATGAAAATGGAGACAGAGATAGAGATACAGATACAGATAACTAGAGAGAATGATTAAGAGCGAGAGAGATGGGAGAGGGAGCCCCCATTCTCTTGTTCACTTCCCAAATGCCCATAACAGTCAGGGCTAGGCCAGGGACAAAGCTAGAAGCTGAAAACTCAATCCAGGTATCCCATATGAGTCGCAAGGACCCAATCACTTAAGCCATCACCTGCTATCTCCCAGGGCATATATTAACAGGAAGTTGGAGTGAAGCTGGGGGTTAATCTAGGCATTCCAGTGTGAAACACAGGCACCTTAGCCAGAATCTTACTCACTAGGCTAAATGTCTACCTCTTAAGTTTGTTTTTAAAGACAGCTCCCATACTGAAGGGTTAGGAAGGAGGCACATGTAAGAGGAAATTAGTAAATGTTCTGGGAAAAACACATGAAGAAGATAATCATATCCATTCTAGTTTCTGGCTAAGCTATTTAAAATGGCCTCATGATTTTCTTCTTATATTTAAAATCTGTGGAGGGACACAAGATATGCATAGTTATGAAAAGAGCCTACTATTTATTACTCAGGAAAAATTTCCCAGTGAATTATTAAATTTGAGAGAAACAAAATGCTCAAAAAAATCAGTTGTTCCACAAACCAATAATTTACTACATTTTGTATCAAGAATTTATAAGTTGTATAAAATTTGGAAGTTTTCCTTATCTAATTTTCCAATCCTTCCCAGCAGCAAAGTCTCTGAACCACCTCCACAGAGCTACTTCCTCCCAGCCATTCTACGAGTCAGCCTCTTGGATCCATATAGTAGCCTTCTCCGGGCTGAGTTGGCCTCTATCTTTCTCTAACTCCCATTAGTCCTAGGTAAATAAACCAGAGGATATATAGTTCCTTTCATGTGCCAGTGCTTCAGAACCATAGGGATGTTGGTCTCAATGCAGAATTCTACAACCTACAATGCACTGTGGTGTGTGTCACTATGAGTACAAGACATTTCATGTGGTCAAAGGAGGCTCTCTGTGTGCCTAAACTCACAATGACAAGAATACCAAAGTTGGTGAAAGAAAATTTTCAAGTGGACATCTAATCTTGGGTTATGACTGTACAAGATAAAATTTCAGTCACTGGCTTCAGTTGAAATCTGATGAAAGTTCCACTAGTTTTCTGTCCTGGCCAATACCAAAATTAGTCTGATCTGAAGATCTGTTGATAGTCAAGGTAGTATCTATAGCTCTTCTTCCTAGCAATGGCTATTACCAAACCATGAAAACTCCTCAGAGGCAAATTCCAACTCCAACCTGATAAGATTCAGTATACTGCTTTCACGCTGTAGCCACATAAACACAAAATATAAAAACTTAAATACTTCCACACTTTCACCCATGAAAATTTTCATATAAATGAAGTTTATATCTTTTAAAATGCTATAAAATTTTACAAAATAAGCTATCATTGAAGCACATAGGTTGAATATTGCAGCCTATTGTCAATGCTGAAAGGATGATCAACACCAGGCACAGCAGTTCTCATCAGTTCAATTCCACAAAGCTCTTGGTCCTACCTCTTGATAACCAAGTGTTTGGACTCTGCTCAGTCTCACAACATTCAGACTACCTACTTCATTTCTTAAAAATAAAGATACTGGATTCACAGATGAGGTTATTGTCAGGAGCCCTAGATTTGCAGGATTTCAAAATTTTCTGTATTTTGATGCCATCACTACTGTTCCTTTAAAAAGCCTCATAAAAGGCAAATCTTAAAACAAATGTGAAGACAGATAAGTTCTACGATGAAACATCTCTCTTTAATCAAGCAAATCTTGTATAAGGACTTTCAGTTCAGAAGGATGAAAGTTCTATATCATTTGGACTAAGCCTTCCTAAAATTCTTAGGTAACCTTGTGTTATATTACAGGTTAGAACTGCCTAGATTCAAATCTCATTTTAATGACTTAAATATCAACACTGTGACCTTGAGTAAATGGATCCACTTCTTTGTGTTTGTTTCCTATCTATAAAATTAAGATAATAATTTTATTAGCTTATAAGGTATCTGTTAAGGACCTAATTGACAGCAAAATAAATTTGCTATTGGCAATAGATTTTTCTTTATCAATCACTTGTGTCCTAACATTTGCCTTGTACCATGCTAACCTCTTGCAAAAAAGAAAAGTGTGTTTGAAACAAAAGAATATAATTCCATTGCCTTAAATGGTGGGCACTAAGTAAGTAGTTGTTAAATGAGTGAAGGAAACAAAATGCTCAAAATTATTACAGAGAAAAAAAGCTCCATGTAAATGCCTTCAATATTACTGACTATATGTCAGAGGAATGGTCATACGATAACAGAATCATAAGCTATAGTTTCCTCAACTCCTCATCCCTGCTAAGTAAGAAAATCAGCTGAGTTTGTTCTATTGAAATGAAGGTCAATGTCAAATCTCCAGATAGCTTCATTATCTTTAGTAACCGCATCAACCCAAGGGGATTACAAGTTTACAAATGCAGATATAATACAAATACTCACAGCTAGATATTAAATCAAATTTAAGTGCTTTTTTGCTGCTTTGTCTTTATAAAGAATGAAGGTAGATACAAATAAAATAAAACTCAACCATCCAGGATTGCACACAAAGGCATTTTTTTAAAGCTATCTCTTCTTGCTATGTTTTAAATCAGGTACTACCTTTAAATTCATGTACATGTATGCTCTAAATCCAAATAGATGCACAGATGAGACCAGACCATCTAAAAAAGTTCTGCAGCCCAACAAACCTCCTAGACACTAGATGTGAAACAGTTTAAGCCTAAATAACATCCTAACCAGCTAACTGGCTCTATTTCACTATTTAAACCTCAAGTTTAGTTCTATCTTTTATGCTTATGCCTAAATAGATAAAGATCTCAGGACAGTAGATTAATCAGAGGCTCTTCTAGACCAAGCCCTCTTGAGGAAGGCCAGAAGAAAGGTAAATGGACTTTGCTAAGAGCAACTTGATAGAGAAAGGTCCCAGTTCCAGTTCAACATTTCATGCAATGCCAGGCAGCTGATAGTTTGGGGGGGGGGGGGCGGTGACCTCATTTGGAATTTACAGAAGGAGTCACAGCAACATCTGGAAAGAAATAATATCTGCTCTGGTCAAGAATGAGTCTTCACAGACCATAGCAGAAACACATTCCCCAAAAGCCATCCTGAAATATGGGGCTAAACTGTCACTTGGTGCAACTGGAGCCTGGCAAATGGCCAAGGCCTTGAAGATGGATAGATTTCCTTAATGCATCCTTACCCCTCCAAGGCCTGCCTCCCACTGAAGTAGATTTCTTCCATTTTTTTCTTCAACTCAAGTTGAACAATAGTTACTGAGCAACCATTGTTAGAAAGAACTGTTAGAAGCCCTAAGAAAACTCAGCCCACTATGTGAGACCACAATGTGAACCAGACTTAATTACCACTGGGTAACATAAACCATGTGCAGCGGGCAAAAGGAAGAGGAAGAAGGCAGATGGAGGAAGGCTGGACAGAAGAGGAACGCCGTACCCCTGCCTTATTCCACAAAAGTCCTGAGGTAACTTGAAGAATGAGCAGGCTATCAAGAGCCAGCCTGGAGACCAGACTGAGAGGGAAAGAGGATGCACTGTATATAAAAGATACTTCTATTTCATAAATAAGGGAGAGTCCTGCACAGTGCCATCTAACTTGTGCTTTAACTCTGACATGTACGCTCGAGCACTTAAAGTTGTTAGCATTTACACTTTCTCCCTATTAACAATATTACTGATGGGTTCAAAACCTTAAACTCACTCCAGTGTGACATTCACCCACCACCAATGTCTTTTCCACTGCTCGACTCCTTCATTTGGACAGGACAGGCTTTAACATGTGGCTCATGGAGAAAAGTGAAACCATAGACACCAGCGGAACTCAGAATAAAAAACACATTTTGAAATAAAATAAAGGTTAAGCTCTCATACCAACAGACCTTGCTTGATCAGCAAAAAATGTAGGTGTTAACAGGAAATCGCTATATTGTGTAATCCCCATTTCACCCTCCACAAAATTGCACTATAATTCAAAATAAGTGAAGCAACAATTGGATGGATGACCAGTTTTTGTTGTTTACATAGTTTAATGCACAAATGTGCAGTTTCCATGACTTTCAGAATGACGTGATTTACATGAGGCCTTAACAATAAATAAACTTGAAGTGCTGTATATAGTTAGCATATGGTGAAATTTTTAAGCAAAGCTTTTTCTCCCATTCCTTTTAAGACATTTAAAATATTCTTCCCATTGGGGTCTTTCATTTTTATTTTACATCTTGCTAATTCTCCTTCTGTGCAAATATAAAATTTTTGTTTTACATATAAAACGTTAGGGGTAGAAAATAAAACAAAACAAAACAACATGTTTCCTTACATAATAATGCACAATAATCAGTAACAACTGCCCATAGACTACAGATATTTATAACTTGGCCATTTTTGAAGTTAGTCATGAATACCAAAAATACTTATATTACTGTGTAATAATTTACAACATTTCTATAAACCTAGTAGGGATCATCCTTCTTTAACCACCTGGCATGTCAGAATATCTAAGAAAAGATTAATAGAATTATTTGCAATAAATCTCACAAACATATCTTCAGAGGAACATGCACAAATAAATCCTTAAACAATGAAGCACTCCCTTGTCAACTTTTCAAAAACTCCTCCATATGCATCTTACATATATTCAAGATTTCCCAGAGTCTTAGAGAACATATTTTGACCAAGGTTAAGGTCATATCTTTATTGCATCATCCTTCCCCAAATTTCACCACAGTGTGTTTTCCTTCCTCTTACCTACTTAGATTTTGTTTAAAAGAGTCTGATAACGTTTATGACCACAATTACCCCATAGGGAGACAACATCTTAATTCGCTCTTGGTAGATAATAGGAAACAAGTCATAAAGGCACAATCTCCACCTAGGGTTACCTCTGGCAGCTCTCCTCCCAGAATTATCTGGGCAACCAATGTGTCTACCATGCTATCAAAGTCATGATTTTCCCATCTGCCCCAGATGATCTTTACACAGCAAAGTAAAAAACACACTGGAGTGTGATTTTTAGAAAAGATTATCTTACACATGCTAATTGTTCATTCAAGTCATCATTGAATAATGCCAATTTCCAAGATATTTTTATTGAATCCTCTTAGCCTAGAAATTGCAACTGAAACTACTCGATGGTTTTTGAGTTATATTTCTATTCACGCCTGCTACAAGTCTTTTACCTGGCACACGTTGTATGGAAACTCATTAAAATGCTCTTGTGAAAGGAGAGCACAACACCACCACCTTCCCTTTGTCTAATGGCTCAGGACCTCTCTCTCATAAATTCATTCTAATTAAATTATGCTTCTCAAGGTGCTCCCTCTCAGGCAATCCTTATGTAATTGTACCTAATATTTTCTCCACAATTGATGTTACATTAAACAGGCTTTTACTACCTACCACCCCACTCTTCACTTTCCTCCCTCCTTCCACCTTCTCTTTCCTCTCCCCTATTCCCCCCACCTCCTTTCTTCCTCCTCTTTTTATCTAATTCAAGGGACACCAAAATCTAGCCTGACAAGCACTAGTTTAAGAATATGCCCTGAGGTTGGGCATCTGGCATAACAGTTAAGACCCTATTTCAAATATCTGCATCCTATCTTGGTGTGCCTGGGTTCAAGTCTCAGCTCCACTCCCTATTCCAACTGCTTGCTAACGTGCACCCTGGAAGGCATCAAGTGATCACTCAAGTACTTGGATTCATGCCACCTTTGTGGGAGATCTGGATTTAGTTCATGGTTCTTGGCTTTGGCCTGGCTTAGCTCTCCCTCTCTCTTTCAAAATAAATCAAAGACAAATGTTTAAGAAAGAGATGTCTAAGTCTTCATTAGGTTCTTTACTATTTTCTTGAAGTGTTGCATAAAATACACAAAAATTCAAACAAATCTCTGAGTATAGAAAAAAGCATTACATTTTAAAGCTCAATGAAAAAACAGGTCAGCTGATAGATTATTAGCCAGTTTTATCTCAAGGCACAGATACTACACATAGAGAATGTGTTGATTAAAATTACTGCAACAAATCTTACAAAGATTATCAACAACCCTTATATTTTATATAGATGTAGTCAAAGATATCAATACTTTAAGCTATCAGGATGTCTTTTCAAATGATACCGAAGGTAACAAAAAAAAAGGAGCCAAATCTAAGAAAGCATGTGAAATCTTAATACATCTTTTGGCTTGTGTTGCCAACTCTCATCAGAACTTTCTATTTTTAAATAAAATGTAGAGGGAGTAGTTGTTTTCTCTTTCACACTTTGCTGTGTTTCAGCAACCCTATGGAACAAACAGGAATTTTACAAGAAATGAATAGCTCATGGTTGAAAAGATTACAAATGACAGAATTTCATAATGTAGCTCAGGATGTAAGTAACTTGTGAGGAGCCGTAAGAGAAGCCATTTAAATGTGTACTGCGGCCGGTGCCATGGCTCAATAGGCTAATCCTCTGCCTAGCGGCGCCGGCACACCGGGTTCTAGTCCCGGTCGGGGCGCCGGATTCTGTCCCAGTTGCCCCTCTTCCAGGCCAGCTCTCTGCTATGGCCTGGAGTGCAGTGGAGGATGGCCCAAGTCCTTGGGCCCTGCACCCCATGGGATATCAGGAGAAGCATCTGGCTCCTGGCTTCAGCGCAGTGCGCTTGCCGCAGCGGCCATTGGAGGGTGAACCAATGGCAAAAAAGGAAGACCTTTCTCTCTGTCTCTCTCTCTCACTGTCCACTCTGCCTGTAAAAAAAAAAAAAGTGTACTGCTACCTTCAACTGTTGTAATCATTATCGTTTAAAATAATAGGATTAGTATCACATATATTAGTAAAATTTGGGGAGGATTTTTGGTTTGTCCTGCCTTTCTTCATTCTTTCTGTCCTTACTTGGGTTAGAGCATATATTTAATTAT
This sequence comes from Oryctolagus cuniculus, assembly GCF_051225735.1. Taxonomy (NCBI): domain Eukaryota; kingdom Metazoa; phylum Chordata; class Mammalia; order Lagomorpha; family Leporidae; genus Oryctolagus; species Oryctolagus cuniculus. Next base: position 112,319,116 of record NC_142873.1, read on the forward strand.
ATGGCCATGACAGTTCTTGGGCCTGAGCATATAAATGACCTACAGCATTTGTTGAACCATAAGTAAGTGCCTTTGGTTTACCCAATATGACTGGTATCTTTTCAAGGCTGGTGATACTACTTTTCATTCTGGAGATTCCTTTCGCCATTTCACAGCAGAAACTCCATCCACAATCGTTGACTGGCATGTTAAAGTATGAGAATGATTCATTTTATTTGGTCAACTACTACAAAAAAGGGCAATGCCTTAACAGCATCAACTCATCTTCCCCAAAAATAACTTTTGTTTCTTTGTCGGGTAACAAATGTGATGATAAATTTGATCTAACATCTCTTGGGTACTTCCAATGTTCTAGGAGGAATGATTCCAAGTGTTTTGCATAAATGAGGTGCTAATATTATTATCCTTGAACACAAATGAGGAAATCGAGGCACAGCGAGGACAGGTGACCTGTACTAATGAGCATGCTGCCTACCCAAGGTAATCACCTGTCTCTGAGGGAGTGAGAATGAAAACCACATTTATTTCTTGTTTCTATAGATAAGTGGCCTTGTCATTAGCCACAAGTTAACAAGTAAAAAGATCAGTATTCGTAAGTTCTAGGACATGTATTTGATCAGTCACATAAGCTTGGCCAGTGACATCTTTAGTAATAATGTCCTCACAGAGCTCACTGCTGGTGTTTAACATAGATTTGAAATAAGCCATGGGCATAATTTGCCACAAGACAGTATATTTTCAATCTGTCTATAGCTGAGACATATATAGAGGATACACTCATTGTAGTGACTGTTAGTGGTAATTAGGGATCAATATGAAATGAGTTGTATAATTCTAGCTCAACTTTTTAACACATGACAAAAATTACTAAGAGTATAGGCCGAGCAGCTCTGATCCAAAATCCAACTACTGCCCCCCACATCCAAATTCTGAAACATTTTGAGTTCTGACATGATGCCACAAGTGGAAAATTTCACACCTCACCCGAAGTGACAGGTCACAGTCAGAATGCAGGTACATGGGAGCATGGGTTGGCCTAGCAGTGAAAACACCAGTTAAGATTCCCAAATTCCCTATCAGAGCACTTGTGTTCAAGCCCCAGCTCCACTCCTGACTCTAGCTGGCTGCAAGTGCAGACCCTGGGAGCACCGATCAGTGATGGTTCGAGTAGCTGGGCTCCTGTCACTCATGTGGGAGACTGGGCGGAGTGCCTGAGTCCTGATGTTGCTCCTCCCACCCTACTCCACCACTGTGGACATCTGAGGAATAAGTCAGTGGATCTGGGCTCACTCACTCTCTTTCACTGCCTCTCAAAAAAACAAAAACCAAGAGGAAAAAAAAGAAGGCATATTACAAACATTATATAAAATTATCTTCATGTTATGTGTATAAAGTATATATGAAGCAAAAATGAATTTCATGTTTATTTCTTATTATCTGCATGCACACATTCTAAAATTCAATAAAGTCCAAAATCCAAAACATTTCTGATACCAAGCATTTTGGATAAGGGATACTTAACCTGTATGTGTAAAAGGATATACTTGGAAGCACACCCCATACCTAGAAAGTTAGGATTTTAATGAACCAGAAAAAAACTTTGCATCCTTTTCCCAGAGAGGAAACAACAAAATATTCATGGTCTTGAGACAGAGAGACCTGGGTTTAAATCTCATTTTTACTACATATGAGATGTGTTCCCTTGGAAATATAACATAAGTAAGCCACAGGATACTTACCTTTAAAATGAGGATGTTTCTCTCTCTCTCTGTCTCCCCCCCCCCCGTCTCTGAATAAATAAATTTTTAAAAAATAAAATGAGGACTTAGCTGTTGCTATGGAATACAGGTGAGGTGAGAACTAAATAAGGGGACACGGGTAACCCAATTAGCATTTTCCTCACCATTTTTTAAAAGATGAATAAATTGGTAGCTCTTAATAGATGGTACCTCCAGCCAGCAATGTGTTTTCCTTGCTTTGTACACAACTCTGCTGTTCTTGTTTTCTCAGTCTAACTCTTCTTTAAAGTGTCCAATGTAAACATACGAAGAGCCACCTACCAGTACAGGCACAGGGAAAGTTCAGCACAAAAGGAATATATTTATCCACACCACCCTGCACGTCTGGTCCTAAAGTATAAACACGACTCCTAAAAAGCTTCCTTTACAATTTTCACACTGTGTTTAAGGGATAGTAATATTCACTTTTTTTTTCCCCCAGTGGAGAAAACAGAGGCTCCAGACTCTGTCATCAGCTTGCAGCGCTGGTGAAACTGGAATTGCATTTCTGGCTGCAGGAATTGTCATCAAGGGCATCAGGCATGTTTCCTGACGCCCCTCGTTCTCCTTTCAAATGCAGTGGATTAGTCTCGCTCCCAAACGGGGAGTGACGGGGGCGACTGTGTTTGAGGGTGAAGGTTTTCCAGTGGGGAGCGGCCGTTTTCCAGCCCATTCCTGAGGATGGCAAACATAATACTCCGGAGAGGAAGGAGGGGCCCGCTGGGGTGGGGAGGTCCCTGCCTTTTAAGCAAGCCAGCCAGCGAACACAAATGCACGCAATTTGAAATTTTAATTAGGGCGCCATGTGCTGGTGACATATGGCGACACACTGACAGCTGGGCGTCCAGGTTCAGGAACAGACCTGGGTTCTGAAGTCACAGTTGGCAGAAGCAAAGTTCTCCGCTCGGGCGCTAGGTGCTAGCATGCCTACAAAGTGCCCTGCCAACATCACCCCACGGCCCAGCCCCGCCTCCCGGCCGCTCACCAACAGCCTGCCAGAGGCCCACGGCTGCACTGACAGCGAAGCACACACACACGAGGAGACACGCGCAGACTCGGCCCCCGGCTCCCCACCTCAGTGTCACGCCCAGAAAATACTCGAACAGCACAGCCACGGTGTTCTGCGACCTGGCACAGGATGCTTTCCAGGAGCCTGGGATGGAGCACACACTGGGGCAGGACCACCAGGAATAATGTGCTGCCTGCTCCAAAGTGCCCTGAAATTAGGCTCTTCTGTAAATCTGGCTATGATTTAAAAGTCAGATTTATATAGAATAGGAGATGAATCACGTTAGCAGAGTATCAAGATTGAATAGAAAACACTTTAAGACAACTTGTTAAGCACAAAAGGTCGAGTTTGCTAACTTTTTTCCTCTCCTAGAATTTCTTTTTTCCTGTGATGAATTCACTGTTGGCCAGTTTGACCTTTGGAACTTAACAAGTTGCCCAAAAATGTCTTGAAATGGGTTAACGAATTGCCTTGTGGCTTGTTCATCTGCTTTTTCTTGCCCTCTCTGACTATTTATCTTGAGTGGGAAAAGTCTATCCAAGTCTGCTGTTCTAGGCAAGTCCAGGACCCACAGTAAGCAGCAGCATAAGATTTCTTAGCCAAACCATGCAGTATTAAGAGAATCGTTCTTTGGATCCTCCTCTAGCCACAGACTCCTGAGTTATAAATCTTTGACAGTAAAGAACTAGAGCAACAAATAAACATGCCAAATTGTACCCTCTACAGCTCTGTGGGAAATCTGTTTCTAGCCAGTATGCAGTGAAATTCTTCTGGGATATTTTAAATATGGGGTCCAAACCCTTATCTCTTCCTTGAATTCTAAATACTGTTATTAAATCAGCCAAGTGAATTTAACATTGAAATCATCACAGAGGTAGAAATTCAAAATTCACCACCTTGACAAAAAGTCAACAATTCATTGCTTCTTCCTGTTCCACTAAACACTCACACAATCCTTTAAGTTTTCAACAATGTAACACACAGCTTTTCACTTTACTTTTGAACTATTGGTATTTTTAGGATTGTTCAGAGAAATAGATGTATATCACATTATATTGTAGTTCAAGTTAATTGTTGGATAGGAACAGAACAAGCTGAAGGTGAACATCAGCCACGTTAGGCTTCATTCAACATTGCCCCTCGCTGGAGAACACAGACACCAGAATTTACACCCTTGCCTGTAAGCTCACTGTCTACTCTGGATACCAAATAGGCATTTTCACACAACTACCCTTAAAAACAGACTGAAACAAAATAACAACTGTAGTTTCCTAGATACCAGAATAAGCTCTTTGAGATAAAATACCAATGGCCAGTCATACTGCCTGCAGAATTTGCTCTACCCTAGGAAATGTACCAAAATATATCCCTAAGACAAACAGAGGAAAGCAAAGGCAAATATTCTCAATTTTAGATATTTTCCAAATTTATCTCAAATCAGTTTTTGAGTAGCTGAAGTGAAGATTCCTTTAACTCAAATAAGGGCTCCATGACCACAACCTAGTATAGAACACTGTGTTAGACACACTTTTGTCCTTCCAAAGCCCTTTATAAAATTCTTACAAATTTCTTATCCAAGTCAAGTGTGGAGTGTGACTCCCAAGCACAGGTCTTCAGTAGCTGGCTGGCTACAGGTGTAATTTCCCCAGAAGATACCACTGGCATGTTTAAAACACACCTATAGCGTGTACACACAAAACAAGAACACACACACCTACAAAACAAACTTATTTTTCATTTTTTCTATAAAATAAAAAAACTTATAAAACTTTGATCAGTGGAGTTTAAAATATATTTTATAATCAAGATTAGCAGGACTCGATATATACATGACGAAATAAAGCAAAGTCTAAGTAAAAAGAGCAAGTGCCTATTATAGGAAAATTGTTACTTTGGTAAAAAAAAAGGCTCATGTATAGAATTTTACTCTGCTTATTTACATCTGAATTTTTTAACACCATAAGTAGGTTAATAAAAATTGAAATTCAATGTCTAGCCTCTGGAATAATAATATTATAAAGAAGTAACATTTAAAGCTTGTGGTTCTAGAATATATCTACTGTTAATTAAATGTAATTTTTCAGTGAGTCTTTTCACAGAATGACAAAACATTCAGAAAGAGTAAGCAGCACCTTTGAATAGGTTAAAATTGTCAAGGTATAAAAGAATTCATTAATCTTATGCAAAAGTAGAATTTCGAATACAATTAAGTACAGATAAAAATGGATAAGGCAGTAACTTATATTTTGAAATTCTTAATCTTTAAGGACACAAGATAATAAAACTAAAAAAAATTATAAAATTACAAACACATAAAGGAGCGCATACAAGAAAGACCAAGAAAGCAATATTGTTTTTAAATTACAGACTGGGCTTTGATAAAAAATTAAAAAAAGGATCCAAGGAAACTAAGATTCAGGTGAAAGATACATGGGTTCTTGGGTTGCCTTTCACATACAAATGGCACATGTCGGTCATTTTCTTATGTGGCTCAGACAATTACTAACGGGGCACCATATTTCTCACAGCATAACATCTTATAACCAGAAGAGTGTCAACCAAGAAATCACAGTTGAACAAAATTAACAATCCACAAAACACTCCAGAAAAGCGAAATCTGTAAATGTTCACCCAGAGTCCCTACGAGTGCCCTTGTGCTGGACAATTAAGAAGTAACTGAAAATGCTTCACGCTGCATTCCTGGTCATCCTTCTTTAAGACGTGGTCACTGATGTCAGAGTAACATGGGCAACAGGAGGTGGGGACAGAATGCAGCAGAAGTAAACAGAACTGATTTCTCAGAAGTCGATGGAAAAAGAACCATGATATTTTGAAAAACATTTTATTTCCTAAGTTTAAAATTTACAAAAAAAAAAAAAAAAAAACTTGTAGAGTTGTATCAAAGTTCTCAAATACCCCACAGCCAGTTTCCCCTATTATTATCATTTCATATTAGCATATTTGTCACAATCCATAAACCACACCCAACTTTCCCTTGATTTTAAAGAGAGGAAATGGACAGGAACTTGTGATGGAGTCTATGCTATACTCACTTAGATATCTTTGAAACTGAAAGGAGCTCTATGTAGTGAAAGTAGCTGGATTTAATCCAGATACACTCACTAAGCAGTTTTGAGAGCCCTAGAAATTAAGAGCTACAAGCAACCTGTCAATAAAAGGTCAGGAACAGGGCATTTTTAATTAAAAAGAAAAGTGATCAGCATGGGGCAGCGGAAGGGCACTGAGTTCAGATCTCCTCTGCTGCCTGTGCCAGTTTCTACCGTGAACTCCGTGCTCCTCCACCTGCAAGATGACGGACCAGAGCCAGGGCTACCACACTTCCCTCTACTCCCGAATTCCTTACCCCAGGACCCAATCTCTGCCTTGCTGCAGTTACAGAGTTTCTGTAAAACGAATTAGCTTGGATGGAAATCAAAAGATGTTACTTTTTTTTTTTTAATGTAGGAACTTTTTAATCCAGAATGGATGTGAATTAAGGAGGAAAGAATGCCTAAGTGCAAAAATCAGGTGGACAGAATACAAAGATGATACGAGGTGTGTGCTACTGATGTCTTCAGAACAAGAAATGATTCTCTGTTCACGTAGAAAGAAATCTGATGGAAATCTGAGACGGGTGTCATTCAGAGGACACATACTTTGAAAATTAGAGTACATAACAGGTACTATTGTTCACCAGTGACTCTGGGCCCAGGGCTGTGCTAAGCACTTTACATGACTGATTTCACCAATTCTCACAGCAGCCTTATGAGGTAGGTGTTTTATGACATTTTAATAGATGGGGGTGGGGAGGAATGAGACTTACAGAGTTTTAAAGCCAAAGTCACCTAGCTAGTAAGAATCTGAACCTAGGTCTCTGCCTGACACTAAATTATCTTGTTAATCAAATTAATTAATTACCAAATCAAATCAATCTTGTTCATTTTAACCACCACATTATACTAATGCTGTTCCTCCCTACACAAGCACTTCCCCTATTTTAATTAAATTCATCAGGCCAATCAGTTAATTGGGTCAAAAAGTTAAGTTGACTTGGGATGCATATAGACACAGCCTGGAATGAAAATGTAAGCATAAGGAGATACACGCTGATGACTCTGGACCAAACTCCAAAGCACAGTGGGACAACGAGAGCTCACAATCGTCTGGAGTGGACTGTGTCACAAACTGGCAGAGAGGAGCTGGCCAACTCCAGATATAAAGAAAACATAAGGAGAGGGAAACGCTAAAGGTCTAGTTTGATCAGTTTCTCCTGTACACATGTGTTGAAATACTGCACTGCACTCCATAAAAAAGGTAAAGATATTGCATGTTAATTAAAAAATTTTAATTAAAAAAAAAATCTGTACCAGAATTCTCAGTTCTGTTAGTGTAGGCTGCTTGCCTTTTGGTATTTCCAGGCAAGGCATTCAGGATATAGTGGGGGAAATTTCTTAAGGGGAAAGAGTCAAATATAACTGACCACAGACGATAGTCTCCCACCTCTGTGCTCCAGCTAACATTTGCAGAATGACACTGAAAGCACACACAGTGCATGTTGCCAACAAAGGAAGCAGTAGTCATTTTGACCATGTATCAGAAACCGCGTGTTTCTGTGACCCCTGATTTAGCAGCTTTCTCAATGGGGAGGGCAGTGGTTGCAGAGAAGATGGAAGAAACCAGGGTGTGTTCCAAGCACTGCTGCTGAAACTCCCCCTGAGCGACCTCCCTAACTGGAAACGGATGCAGAAAAAAGATCTTTCTCCTGGTGCTCAGTGATGGAGTCACAGAAAGCTTTCCGGATTATACTTTTATGTCCTCCACTATTCTGAATAGTAGAGATAACAATTTTCAAAAAGCATGTGAACATTTTATAAACGGGTCCAAGCCAAATACATGGCCACTCGCCAACTCTGGTAGGTTTTGGAGGCCGGTTCAGTGGTAATAACCATGGTTCCCCCATATCAAAGGAGTCTGGCAGTGCCTGCTAGTTTTGAACTCTGTACTAGGCTAATATAAAAAAGGATTTAACACAGGATGTTAAGAATGTGATCATAAAAGTCTTCAACAGTAAGAGACAGAAATGTTCAAGTGCTGAAATCCAGGTATGGAGTCAACGGCCAAGACGCATGATGAAAACGACCGTCATCCCTCCTTGGAACACCAACACTTTCCCATGGATGACTTATGGAATTTCCTCTTTAAATCAGCAGTACCTCCTGCACCATCTTCCAATCCGTGCCTCAGCACTCTCAGTAAATGAAGGAAAAAATGAAAATATACACACCTCCCTCTGACTCTGCCCTTTCACAGGTCAAAAGCTCAGTTCCACAAGGTGGTCTACACTTGGAGAGTTAAGTAGATGAAAGAAGGAGAAGGACTTTTTTGTTGGGTTACTTACATACGCTTGTTAATCCCAATTGTCAAAATTTAACTCATGGTTTGGAGAAAGGCAATAGGGCTTTGGGTGTAGTTCAGCTGCAGGGGCAAACCAACCTCCAAACTGACGTGCTCAGAATATTGTTAGAATTACCAAGTGCCTCCAAGGAAAGGCTGGGTTTCCTGACGATTTGCCAGAATTCACAAGCCGCGGCGGATCCCTAACCAGGGCCACCACCCCATTCTGTGTGATGGATGGCGGCAGGAGAAAGAGAGGCGGAGAGAGAGAGACTAATGGATTTGAATGCCACTGGGTCACAGGTTGAGGAGGGTTCAGAACTCAGAAAGATGCACATCAAAGTTGTTCAGCCAGAGCTGCGATCTACACACCAGAAGCTGATGGAAACAAAAGCCTCCAGCACTATCTCCTGCCTAATTGAATTGTTGCCTGTAATGGGAGGAAGCTGCTTCTCAGAACCGAAGTAAGTGGTGCTGGGAAAAGGAGGAGGCCAACAAACCAGGCTGGGGACAACAGAATCGGTGGAACAGGCACCCAGATTCTCCGGAGGGCAAATCCTGTTGAGCATTTATCCACCCAGGTCACGGGAAGCCTGTCTCATAGCAACTTGCGACTTTAAATAACGCTATTCATGTGGTCATTCGTTTCTCCTGGTTCCCTTCACTGACTCGTATTTTTGATAGCCAAATCCTTAAAAGAAAGCAGAGACTATGAGCATGTTGTCAAATTTCAGTAATGCTCAAAGTGGGGGGGAGGGGGATGGCTAGTCTCCTAATGGTTTGATCTAACATTCTTTCTGGAGTGACCCAGTAACAGATTAATGTAGCTAAGCATTCTAACTCTGAGATGAAGTACTAAGAAAAAAGCCTGAAATTTATAAGTAGGCCTCACTTGCTTCTTTACCAAAACCAAACCAAACCAAAAAAACCCAACCCTCATTTTCACTGCCAGTTTCTTCATTTATTTAATTTATCGTGATGTCAAAACCCATGTCTGGCCTTGGAAAAAAATTTGGCACAAGTTGGCTTTTATAGTACCAGATCATTAAAATCACAAAAACTGCAGCAAGAGTTTGGTGCTTGAAAAAAAAAAAAAAAGTGATACAAAGACTGGGAGGGGAAAGCAAAGAAAAGGAGCTGGTATGGCAGGAAATCCAAGCCTAAATCATGTAACCAAAATCCTGAGTGCTAGGGGAACCAAATCTGGTCTACATTGTAAGCATGTTATTCAGTTCATACTCCTGGGCCCCAACTCCCTACATATTCTAATTCCAAACTTTCTAACTCTCCAAAGGTTAATCATGACACAGTTGCCCCATGCAGGATACAATCAGTTATTACTTCACAAGGTGTGTACATGATAAAATGTGCAACAAACCCTGAGACAAATTAGCTAGAATTCTGCCCTCCTTGTGTCTAATTAATGTGAATCATTCTTATGATGTAACTATAAAAATGTGAGAAGATATGTATGTCTGTAAATAAATAAGTCTTTAAGAAAAGAAAAGCAAAAGTCGGAAGCCTAGGACCTGGACCTTTAAATCCTGATTCTGACAGCAGCCCTGCCCAGGAAAATGACCTGGCCTCCACAAGGGAGTCCATGTTCCAAGCTGTTCCTAGCACAATAATGATAGCACAGAAATAATAAATATCTGTCAAATAAAGAGATTTACTTGCCTCATGGGGCTGGGGTAAGAATTAATGCAAAGTATGAAGGTGCTTCAAAAAGTTCAGAGAAAATGGAATTAGAAGTTTACATTGGTACAAAAAACAGAAAATAGAAACAGTTTTTTTTTTTTTATAACATGCATTTCCCATGGACTTTTTGAATACCTCTCATATCATGGAAAAGGAACGTTTTCTGATGGAGACAGTGTCGTGTACTGATTAAAGTGGCAACTCCTGAAGTCACCTGCCTGGTGCCAATTCGCTGGTCTGGAAAAGGAGAATAAACTGACTCTCACCCCACAGGGAGTATAAGGATTAAAATGAAATGAATGATGTAGAGGCCTATGTGCCACATAGCAGCATTCAAGAAATGCTATTACATATAATTATTTGACATAATTAATTTAACTACATTAAATTGATTTGAAATCATTAAAATTAAAGACTTGTAATCAGAAATAGCAATATCTGATATTTTCCCTTATCCTCAAACTGTAAATGGGAATTGAAGTTCCTAGAATCTCAGATGCGATACAAACCTGATCAATCCATCAGCAAGTATTTTTTGCTTACCTGTGATTCCACATTCCTAGCACCCCTTTAGCCAATGTCTCCTGAGATGTAAGATCCTAGGATGTCATCTTAATACAGGCAAACTGAATCTCAATAATCAAATATCAGTGGTGAACTCACCGATTCCAAGCCATTTATGGGAAAGCTGGGGAGGCAACCAGTGCCCACCTTTTAATCACACTGGAGAGCCTTCTCTCCTCATCTGGACTCCCAGTCCTGCTGCCATGTGGACCCAGGCAGAGAATGGGAGGGAGGTGAAAGGTCCAGAGCTGTTGCCCAAAGATCAGGCCCAACTGCCCCTCCCGGTCTTCAGGGCTCCTGGAGATGGTCTGCTTTGCCTTCTGGGGCCGTCTCTTTTACCCCCTGCCTGCCCTGGCCTGCTACACCTGTTTCCTTCTGGACCACAGAGAGCTACCTTCCTCCTCAATCTCTCTCTGAGCTCCTGACTTCGAGACTTTAATCAAGATGTCTGGTCCCATACCAGCCCGACTGCCTGGCGGATGGCGAGGCCCTTGGAGATTTAAGACACTGAAATGGGCATTGCTTACATGTGGCGTGTGGCACCTCTGCAGTAGTCCTGTGAGGTCTCCACTGCTACACTTACTTTACACATGAGGAAGCAGCTCCTAAGTACTTTGCACCTGGCCTTTGAATACCAGCTCAGGTGCCAATTTCTGTGACTTGCTGAGTAATTGATTTAAAAATTACAAATCAGGGCCGGCATTGTGGCATAGATGGTAAAGCCACCACCTGCAGTGCCAGCATCCCATATGAGTGCCAATTTGAGTCCCGGCTGCTCCACTTCCAGTCCAGCTCCCTGCTATGGTCTGGGAAAGCAGTAGAATACGGCTGTGTGGGAGACTCGAGGAAGCTCCTGGCTCCTGGCTCTTGGCTCCTGGCTTCGGATCGGCCCAGCTCTGGCCATTACAGCTATTTGGGGAGTGAACCAGCAGATAGAAGACCTCTCTCTCTCTGCTTATGCCTCTCCATAATTGTGCCTTTCAAATAAATAAATCTTAAAAAAAATACAAATCAAGTATGGCTTGGTAGCAACAGCCAACAGCAAAATAATGACAAAAACTGGCCCCAATTATTGAGGATGGAAAATTGCCAATACACTGAATGATTATTATCTTACCTGAACTTATTTCTGTCTACCAAAAATGCCCTCAAAGATTAATTTACAGAATCCATCTAAAGGACGATGATGACAATGACAATAGCTCAGAGTTAATTTGCCTAAAATTTAACAGCAGCCAAGTGGCAGGGCCAGTATTTGCACCCAGATTATTAAATTATCTTGTGTTAAGATCCTTAAGCGAATGCACTCTTACGTGAGGAAAATAAATTTTTCAAGAGAAAATAAAAAAGAAAGAAGAAAAGAAGTCCCTGGTATCTTGCTCTTAGTTCCGCATCTCTATCTTGCTTTGCAGTACACCACACAATGGCCGCTTTTGTTCAGCTCAGCAGGGCTATTTATATGTTGTAACTCAGGGTACTTTGAGGGGCTGTGTTCTTCCTCCTCTGAAATCGAAAGATCATCATGTAAGAAAACTTCAAGGGTAAGCTACCTCTGCTTCAGTTATACAACTGGTCCAACCTGGCTGTCCAGAGCTGGAACACGGAGTCCTCCTCCACCAGGAAGCAGAGACTGCTCTTCCTAGTTGTCACAGAGAGGCACAGGCCACGCTCACACAGATCCCCAGCAACAAAAGGGAGATGGAAATTGGGCTGGGGGGGGGGGGGGGACCAGCCCCAGCTTGTAGCAGGCACAGCGAACCAGGAACCAGGGCATGCACACCATGCCGATATCTGCAAGACAGGGCAAACATCAGCTGCGTTTTACAACTCTGGCACCACAGCAGCAGGACTGTGGGCAATCCGTCCTTCCCCACTGCTGTAGGCCAGCAGCCGGGTGTGGGGAGGGAAGGAACAGATCCTCCTGAGGCTGTTCTCTGCACCGCGCAGGGCATGGGTGGCAATATTGAGTCTAAACGGAGCGCATCTCCATGCCACCGCCGGCGCTCCTTACACTTCCCCAGGAAAACAAACTGCCTCACAGATGCATCCATTTCTGAGTTGAAATATAAAATGGGAAGAGTAATTTTGAAATCACTACGGCAATGCCGGCAGTTGGAGAGGCAGCTGAGGGATGACGCTAGCAACCTGGATAGGATGCCACTTAACTGCTGGGGCTTTGCTCGCTTTGCAAGAGGGCCTCCCGTGGTAGGGGCTATCCTGAGACCTGAGGGGATCAGGCGGCCCTGGGCCACAGACCTCATCCCAATGTGGTACCCCTGACAACTACAGCAGTTGTAGCAGCAAACCTTTGTCAAATGTATACCATCCAGCAGGCAACATGCTAAGCACTTACCTGAATTATCTCACTAAATTCTCACGGTCACCCTATAAGCTATACGGAAAACATTGCAGCTGACATTTTACCAATAAGGCAACAAGGGTCAACAGGGTGAAGCTGGTTTTTTACAGAATCCTATCATACATCATGAAGGCAAAAGGGGAGCACCACTGGGCTGTCAAAGTGACTAAGTAGGGACAGCACCTGCGTTCCCACAGCACAGACATGCAGATCCCGGCACTGCTGTGTGCCTGGTAGGGTTGCAATCTCGGGCATGCCACTGACCCCCTCTTTGGTTCAGTTTTCTTCTCCATAAAATGGGGGTGCTAGCAATACAGCCTCACAGGGTTACTGCAAGGATGAAATGAGATAATCTACGTAAAACATTTAGAGCCTGGTGCATTAGCGAAAGACTTACATAGGTATTAGCTGTTATTAGTTTATTACTATCTCCAAGGAACATATTTTACCTAAAAGGCAGCTTAATCTGTCTCAAATGCTACTTCCCCAAGGCATCTTTGTTGTCTGCTATCAGGCAGTTGCTCCCTCTACTGTGTTCTTTAACCTCTGCTCATCTGTTTGTGTGCTGTTAGTGCTCTAGGCACAATGCAGGAGAGTAATTCACCTATTTACATAGAGACTCCTCCACTGACTCACCAGTTACACAGGAAGGACCATTTCCCACCACAATCCCATGCTCACTGCCTGGTACTGAGCCTGCCACAGTTATTAATTAACAGCAACAGCAGCAACAGTAGTAGTAACAGAGAATATCTGTGCGATAAGAATTTTACAGTTATATCACATTTAACCTTTACAATAATCCCATGGTGTGGCCACTATTTCAATCACCCTTTATAGATGAGGAAACTGAGATTAGAGTGGCTCAGTCACCTGCTGGAGGTCACACGGTGGCACCAAGATTCACAGACAGACAGCCTGATGCTCCACAGTTTTGACCTCTCCGAACCAATGTGCTCACTCTCAACAGAGAGCAAAAAACATTAATTTAATAAGGCATTTTGTAATAGAAGTCTTCTGGTACAACAAAGGATTCTTCCGTGACATTTAAGGTAAATGAAGTATGTATTTTAGAGTACTTCATCTTGTAAGTGTTTCATTCCAATATTCATTCTCAATGTGATTAGGTACAAACACAGTGGAAAGAGACTGGTAAGTATGAGTCCTGTCCTTGTGTAGTTGAAATTGTAATGGAAAAGAGTAATAAATAAATAAAATGGGTAATCAAATACTTCAACAAGAGCATTTCAGATTGTTTCAAGTACTATGAGAAATATAAAGAGAAGGCCGGTTTTAGACAGAAAATTCTTCTAAATAGGATTACATTTGAACTGGGAGCTGAAAAGAAGGAACAAGGCAGCCACAAGAAGAGCTAGGAAACTACAGTCTAGGCAGACAAGAAGCAAAGGGGTTGGCAGTTCACAAACATCAAAAGCAGCCCAGGAAGGCTGGAGCATCAAGGCATCAAGGCACCAAGGCAAAAAGCAGGCTTACAGAGGTAGAGAGGGAAGCCAGATCCTCATCTTCAACGTCTCTGTAGACCATAGTAACAAATCTAGGTTCTATTCTAAATGGATAGGAAACCAGGAAGGTTTTTAAGCAGAAGGGTGATATAAAGTAGTGTACTGCTTTAAAATATCACTCTGGTTGCTGTGCAAAGGAAAGAAGGGCGGAAATACTCAGAATTACTACTGAAATGGTCTATATAGGGATGGTGGCGGCTGGAATGAGATAATTCCCCTTTTCTTCATTTTGATTAACAAATCTCTGTACAAACACTGGAGTTAAATTTATAATTATCTCAGCTGTTTATTCAAATTCAACTGCTCATGTCTTTAGAGCTCAGAGGAATCCTATCTTCTTTAATCTCTGTATCCTACACAGCAGTCTGGGGAAACTGAGGTAGAGAGAGCTTCCAAAAGACTTGTTGATGTCACAAGTCATTAGTAACTGACCACTCAAAATCAGATGTCAGGGGACAAAGTTTTCCCTTACTCATTAGCATGACAAAACTCCCTGTTTGGAATCTGTGGCTATCTTTGGACTTCAAAACCTTTTTAAAATGTTCAAATCTCACATTTGCTCTCACATTAATGTTAAGTAATCCGGTGCTCAGCTCTGATAGATGGAACTTACAGGGTTAAAAAACGTGTGAGTTAAGTCAAGGCAGGGAACTGTGTGTTATGTCTGGGAAAAGTTCATAAAAGTAATTTCAAACTCCTCTGTTTTTAGTTCCTGCCTCCGTGTTTATGTGCGAATTACACCTCACTCTAGGTTGCATTTTGCCTTTTTCCTCTCCTTTCCCTAAGAAACCGCCCCGAAGTGACAATGCTTTCTTAAAAAGGGCCAGTATGAAGTTCCTCTGAGTTCCTGCTCTCTTGGAGCACGGCTCCTATCACACAATAATGTGTTATTTTGTTGAATTTTGGCATCCATCTAGCTTGTTTGGTCAGAAGCCAAAAAATTAGAGTGTGTCGGTCCACCAGTTTCTCAGCAGAGCAGCTCTCTTCTCACCCAGCGAGTGTGCTGTACCCTTGGCCTCTGGCCAAGAAGGGAAATCCATTTTACATAAAGAATGCACAAAGCTCAAGTGCTCAGAGACTTTTTACCTACTAAAATAACTTTATGGACAAATGCCAGTCTGCTAGACACATTCTGCAGGAACATTTGGCATGCAAAACAAGGTAAAGTACTCTGTGGAGGTAGCAAGTTTTTCAGAAACAAGGAAATGGCTGTGCGTGCCCTCGTGGCACGTCACGTGGCTTGGCACAGCCGGCGTGATTGGCTGCGGCCGAGTAAATACAGCCGCCATGTAAGGAGCGGAACGTCGCCCTTCGCCGGCTCCTTAAAATGGCGGCCTGAGCCCGCACCACGAGAAGGCAGCCGAGTCCCTTCTCAGTTTCCCCCCTGAAGTTGCGTGTGTCTGTTGTTTTTGTTTTTGTTTTTGTTTTTTGTTTTTTTAAATAAACCTTACGGGTTTGAGTAGAAACAGATTTCTCACAACTTGCTTCTCCGGCTCAATTTCACAGTTCGGCATACACTCAGGCTCTGTCAAAAGCTTGACAATGTTCCAGGGAAAATATTAACTGTAAACTTTCCAAGAGGAATTAAAGGAGCACGCAGGAACGTCAGCACGCCCCCCCGAGTTCGCACGTGTCTGCGTTCTGGAAAGAAGCACATGCAGCTCAAATGACCTCCACCATGGTCCCACTTCCCCACGGCTCGGTGGAAAGGGAAGGGGTGGGGGAAGGTCGCATCCTCTTTGGCTAAAAGGCACGGAGGTCCCACTCTCCCTCTCAGGCCTGACCAGTTGAACACTGCACACTCTGATGTATAAATATTTGCCTCTGGCTAAAGTTCAAGCAGCCCTGTGTAGCTGCCAGACACAACAGAAAACCAACATCCAAGGGAAAGTGTTTACTGCAGTGGTGGCCAAAGGAGCCACTGCCAGCAAAAGATCGCCTCCGATTGGCCGAGCCTGCCTGTGGTGTTATCTTAACGCACCTGGCCACTGGCCACTGGCCACTGGGTGTTCCCACCCTTTCAGTAATGGTCATGTTCTTCAATGCACAGCCTTGCCACAGTTAACACAAGACCAAAAGACACACTGAGGGTTTCACACATGTTCCCCCAGAGCAAGGGGCCAGAGTCAGCCAAACCATGCTGCCAAGCAAGTGACTGCTCCTTGGAACTACCTTGCTAGGGCCTGTGACCTCTTGGCACACTCCCACCTTCTCAGGTATAGTGCCTCCTAATTCCCATCTCTTAAGTTTTCTGTCATTAAATTCCTCAATCATCATTTGGTAAATTTAAGTATCTGTGAAAGCCCTACAAGAAAATGGAAGAAACTGCAAAGCTCTTTGCAACCAAATATTTTAAATGCAGCAATGTATCCGACACATTCGCTCTCTAACAACCAAAATGTACATTGCACCATTTCACCAGTAATGCAGTTCTGAATCAGTTAGAAATAAGAGAAGGTACCCATCAAAAGATGGAAGATCTCAAACTGGGATAAAGGAAGTGAATGAAAAAAAGAACCCCAAGAAAAGCTTTTGTAAAAAGTTATGGATTCATAGTCCGTGCAGAGCATGTAGCTGACAGAGTAAAGCCTTTTCATGGTGCTCAGTATTCAGTCTTAATATAATCAAAAAGTCAATGTTTTTAAATTATTATCATCCATATAACATTTCTATCTTTATAAATAATGCATGGATCAAACTTTTCTTTTCTTCAACATTGTAAGTGAAATGCCTCTGTTTAGCTGAACCACAAAGTTATATGGAAAATGGAACAGGAAAATCAAGAAATATGAAGATAAGAACTTCTTTTAAGTTTTTTTTTTATATTAGAGGATAATAATTTAGCTAAAGCAAGCCACGCTGTTATGATTTCATCTGTTTCAAATAAAATACACATTTACTTAATTGAAACATTTACCATTAGTTGAAAATAAAGATTTTATATCCATACAAAACTTAGAATTCTAACTTTGAAAGTTCTTTAAGATCCTGAATCTTAATTAATCTTAGGCTTACGGAAATTTTTAAATTTGAATGTTTTGCAAAACTGAAATCATGGATCAAATAGTCCCATTTTTCCATTGATGGTGAAACTTTTAACAACCATATTGGTCCTGTCTAATTTTTAACCAGTTGTACCACTAACTTTGATCTGTGTTCGACCTCAGAAGCCGGGACTTAAAGTATCAAGTCAGGCTTCCAAGAGATCTCAGCGAATCATGTGCAAGGGGATCACAGAGGAATGTTCTGTTCCCAGCTGTGAACAAGACAGAATTAACTCAGAGGCGCTTCCTCCTGCTGCCCTGGTGGACAGAAAGGTCAAGATGGTGAGCTCTTGTAGTCTCAGTATGAACCGTCAAAACAACATGTGTGTTAAAAATAGGTTGTCTGTAGGCAACCAAAATACAAATACAGAAAGAATTTAAAGTAAAAATAGTTCAATATATTTAAATATCAGCTTCAAGTATTTTCAAAGACTGTAACCTGAAACCCAGGAGAAAAAGGACCCAGCAATAATTTTCCCAAGCGCATTAACTTTACAAACTTGGAGCCTTAACAATCTAAAAAACAGCCATTCTGACCCATGGATGACACTTTTCTTAGGAAATTCCTCAGATTCACAAGTAATTCATTGGGAATTAAAGCACAAGGGGCAAATTTACCACTTCTATTTGTTTATGTTTTGATAACTGCATTTTTCTCAGCCCAATTTCTATGGAAATAAAAATACTGTTTACTATCAGAGGAATTTCTTTATCTATCAGTGGGGAATAGAGGCAAAATCTTATGAAGTGTTATTTTTTTCACTGCAATGAAATAAGGCATTCCAAGGTGCTATGATACATCAATTCTATCACAATCATGTAGAAAACCAGGGGTAACTGCTGTTTTATATCTAAGTAGATACTTAAGACTTATCACTAAGCAGCATATTTAATAAAATCTGTGGCATTTGTACAATAAAATGCTAAAACAATAATAAAACTAAGTTGGTGATGAAAGTAACTCCATCTTACAGACATTGAACAAAAATGTACCTACTAAATAAAAATGATGTTACAAATGTAAATATTCTTTTTAAAGCTGCTGAATGCATCCCTTCACAAGGAAAGGCTTAGCTATGTTATTTGCAATTCCCTCATTGCACCACAATGTACATTACTGTCTGTAAGCTCTAATTTGGCATGGCGCATCATTAATGACCTGAATGGTGGCTGTTTCACACATACATATTTAATTACAACAGCTGAACAAATTACATATTTATGCTTTATAAAGGGGATTGCCAGTCTAATTCATTTGCTATGCATGCAGGTACAGGACTCCATCTGCAACAGCATCTGCACAACAAGAGCTAACAATTATCCATTGTACGGCAAGTAAGCATATCTGGGGAAACCTGTAAGGGAGGCAGTCATATTAACTATTTCACTGCCTCAGACCCTGTATTTTTCGCCAGGGGTCAAAGCCTTTAAAACCCTGAGGACTGACTTAACAATAAAAAGTTTAGTCCTTTGATGCCAGCCCTGGCATAGAACAGAATCGACTGACACTCCTGCACATTAACTTCTGGTGGGCTTCAGATGAGACACAGAAATAAAGATTCTAAATCCTACATGACAGTGAGGTTGTACTTCTTGAGGCTTCTCACAGAAGCAGACATACTAGAGAGGGAGTTGGATCTGCAGCCCCAGAACTTAAGCACCATGCTTAACAGCCAAATGCCAGCCTTTGCCAAGATGTCAGTGGGGTGTACCGTCAGCCAAGACAGAAGTCAAGTCTTTGTCACCATACCCTCATCACACCACAAATATGGGTGGCTTATCAAGGATGAGCCGGAAGAACTTTTTTAAAAGAAATACACTCTGAGCTCCTTTTAAGAGTCCCAGTACCTCTGTCATCAGAATACTTTCCAGCTAAGCCACAACTAAAAGCTACTATTCTCTCTTCGAGTAATAAAGTCCTATTCACCAGTCCTGCAACCTCATCTTAAATGGCTATAGGACTTTTGTATGTTTAATTTAATATATCCAACGAGTAATATAAATATTCTGGACCATCACTTCTACTTCAAAACCCAAAGAGGAAGAATTAAGAGTCAGCCAATCAATAGTGAGGTTTCCCATTATCATTTAAGGCTTTTGCTCGGCAATAAAGAGGCTCCATGGTGATGGCCCCTAAAAGCTCCTTACGGCGTCTTTGCCTCTTTAGGCCGCCAAATCAAAGCATGAGTCAGAGGTGTGGGTTTTTCTAATGTTCCCTCCTGGGTGATGGAGTTCAAGCCAGGGGTGAACTGGAGCGAGTGTGTGAAGGGACTGCTGTCCCAGGCACGGCGCTGGACAGGGCTCGGGGCAGGGGCAACAGCCTGCCTGCTGGCAGCATGACCCCTCCTGAGAAGTGGGGAGGCACTGAACTGAGGCTACCAGAGTGTCTTTCTGACTCTTCAGTTAGCTCTTGGCTCTGGGAGGGTCAACTTTACTTTATGAGTGCTGGGGCCTGACTCACCGGGTCTCAGCCAGCTGGTCAGAAGACAGAATTGGTATTTGGTCAGAGAACAGCCTGAAACAGCCAAGATGGAAGTCACTGTGGCCTCTCCGCTGGAAAGGCCAGTGCTTGCTCCATTGGAGTTGCACATTCAAATCAACTTTCACCAGAAAAAGCCGTGCTCTGCAGGGAGCGGCTGAAGACACAGCCTCACCCTGGTGCAAGATGGGAAATCTCACAAGAAGGGGGTGCCTAGACAGGGTTGGACCTCTCTCACACTTGATTCCCAGTGTGCAGGACATCTGAAGACAGTGTTCCTGGGCTGTAAGGACACAACTCTTCAGGCACTTCTCACAAAGCCACCAGCTGCCCCCAGAGCTCTGCCCACACCCAGTCCTCCCAGAGAGTCCTCAGTCAGGAGCTCCAAGGACAAGAACAGGAAGGTCGCACAGTGCTCCATAATTCACAAAAGTTGTCATGCACAGTGCCACATGGAAAGCGTGGGAGGCAGCTCGGGCCCCTCACAGACAGGAAAACTGACACTCAGAGAAAAGAGGTGACTAGTCCAGTGCATTACTAAAAACTGGCAGAATAAGGACCAAGCCCCAGTGATCTGATTCTAAATCCTATTTTCCTCTTCTGAGAGTAAACCTAGCCTCATTGCCTACCCTACAGCCTCGCTGATCTACACAAGTGTGGCTGGGCAGGCACTTGGTATAGCCAGTAAGCCGCTGTTTAGAATGCCTGCATCCATATCACAGTGCCTGGATTCCAGTCCTCGTTCCACTTTTGATCCAGCTTCCTGCTAATGAGCACCCTGGCAGGCACAGTACTCAAGTACTTCAGTCCCTGCCACCCAGGTGGGAGACCTGGATAGAGTTCTGGGCTCTTGGCTTTGGTCTGGCCCAGCCCTGGCTACTGTCATTATTTGAGGAGTAAACCAGAAGATGGAAAATTCTTGTCTGTCTCTCTGCCTTTCCAATTAAAATAATAATAATAACAACAACAAGAACAACAACACAAGGTTGACAATCCTCAAAAAGCCAGGGATATCAGTCTGGATGCATTTTTATCACCACTGCTGCTGGCTTCAAAAGCAAATGCAGTAGAAATTATCAGTGCCCTGCCCACATGCTGCCCACCACATCCTGGAGGTCACCTGCAGCTGGGGCAGAGATGCTTTCCAGTCTCAGGCACCAACACCTGTGTCTCTCTGCCTCAGAGCGTTTCCTGTGCACACAGTAGGGTGGGATAGGCTGGATGTGCAGGAGAATTCATGCACTCAAGTCAACCATTAGTTGATGAGGGGCAAGGGTTGCTCCTCAGTGAAATAATCAAGAGGCATTTTCTGCAGTCACTGGAGAGGGGAAGCAGAGGCACTGAGCTCCAGTTGCACACAGTGATAACCTGCTTGTTAAGATACCTTTCATTGGCTCACTCCCTTACAGACTTCCTGGGATCACCTCCCAGATAAACTGCTTGCATCCAGATGTTTGTCTCCAAGTCTGTTGGTGAGGAAATCCAAACCATCAAAGCAAGCATTGGCTCCAACAGCAATATAAAGCCTGGCTTTGGGGTCCACTGCTCACTGGACCTCATACTAGTAGCCTGTTCGCCTAGTTCATTGTCTCAGTGTTAGTCTGCGTCATTCTCCTCCACAAGCAGATGATTCCATGGAAGCCATAGGCTTCCCGCGGCACAGAGGCCCAAGCTGGAGACACCTAGCTCTGAATCTTGATTCTGCCCCTCCCCCCCCGATAATGAATTCTGAAGTTACTGAACCTCAGAGATGATCAGCTTCTCCCATGCGAAAGGACAGTAATGTGTCCAACATCGTGGTAGGATAAGAAAAAAAAATAACAGAGTATTTGTAAGCACACCCAGCACGTACCCTGAGTACTAAATACAAGTTTATCATTGTCATTAATATAGAATTAGCTATGAGAGCCAGCATTGTGGTATAGCAGGTAAAGCCACCGCCTGCAATGGTGGCATCCCATAGGGGCCCCAGTTCAAGTCCTGGCTCCTCCACCTCTAATCCAGCTCCCAGCTAATGGCCTGGGAAAGCAGTGGAAGATGGCCCAAGTCCTTGGATCACTGCTCCCATGTGGGAGACCCAGAAGCAGCTCCTAGCTCCTGGCTCTGGTCTGGCTCAGCCCCAGCCATTGTGATCATTTGGGGAATGAACCATGGATGGAAGATCTCCGTGTGTGTGTGTATGTGTGTGTGTGTGTGTCCCTCTCTCATGCTGTAACTCTGCCTTCCAAATAAATCCTTAGGAAAAAAAAATTAGTTGTAAAACCAAAAGGACACCAATAGGACCTGGATAAATGTTGAGGGAAAAACTTTCAAGGTAACAAATTTCTTCCCCTACTGTTTTGCTTGCCACTTAATTAGCCACCTTTAATTAACCAAGCATGATTCAAATGCCTTAGCAAAATAACTCCCTTGCTGGGGTACATGACAGCACCCTGAAAGGTGTGGGTGGTACTCGAGACCAGCTCTCTGCAAGCCAATGCTAAAAGCACCTTAGCTGACCTTGGCAACTTTCAAAGCACAAAGCCATACTCTACTACATTTCTGCCTTGATCTCTGGCCATCTAGGGGAAGCGGGCAGAGGGAATAACTAGGGACCCACGTAAGATAAATGAGCTCTTGGAAGGTGCCATATACCAATTCATGCGCTCCAAGGAAGAGATGAATGGTGCCTTGAAGGAGCTGATTTACTGTCTAAAGATAAAGTCTCCGATAGATCTTCATTAAGAATGCTAACTTCCCAAGGTTGATTTGCAAGAGTGGCTACTGTGTGGGACAAAAGAGAAAAAATAAAGTTTGCAAATGTCAAGGTCTTACAGCACCAATAATAGAGACACTCGATGATGGCCCTTCTTTATGCAGGATGCCGCCAATTTGAGGAAGGGCATTCTGGAAAGGAGCGCTGACCAGAGGCAAATACAGACTTCCATATAGTGGGGGATACAGACACACAACAGAAAACATCCTTTCTGTAAACATTATTCTAAATATATATGTATAACCTTGTGTTATGATTACAACCTTACCTGAGGACCCTGGCACGCCTCAGGATTCATTTCTCCCTGCTTTCGTTGCCTTGTCTTTAGAATAGTGATAATGGCCAGTTACAAGAACTGAATGAGCTGGTGTGCAAAAAGTGAAGTCATACACACAACTATTACTGCTGCTGTTTTAAGCTTAGAATTATTATGACAGTCATTGTGAAATCACTAAATACTGCTAAAGATGCATATGAAAGTGTAGGAGATTGTAGAAACATGACTCCATTACAACATTTAAAGTGATCTTTGAACTCTTTTTTTTTTTTTTTTTTTTTTGACAGGCAGAGTTAGACAGTGAGAGAAAGAGATAGAGAAAGGTCTTCCTTTTGCCGTTGGTTCACCCTCCAATGGCCGTCACGGCTGGTGCGCTGCAGCCAGTGCACCGTGCTGATCCAAAGCCAGGAGCCAGGAGCCAGGTGCCTCCTCCTGGTCTCCCATGGGGTGCAGGGCCCAAGCACTTGGGCCATCCTCCACTGCACTCCCGGGCCACAGCAGAGAGCTGGACTGGAAGAGGAGCAACCAGGACAGAACCGGTGCCCCAACCAGGACAAGAACCCCGAGTGCCAGCGCCGCAGGCGGAGGATTAGCCTAGTGAGCCGCGGCGCCGGCCTGAACTAACTCTTAATAAGTTTCTTTTGACTTTTTTATTCCAGAAATGCCGAGAACTAAATATGAAAAGAGAGGGAATAATTATTTCTACTTTCTTATTTTTTATATTCCCAATAATGGCCAGAGTTCCCTCTAGATGATTTCAGAGCTTGATTTTGCCAAGTGAAGAATGAATATATAACATAGAAACATAATAAACAAATATCGTTTGAATTAATGTTTTAATCAGTTTATTGTAGTGTGATTATATTTGTATTAAAAAGAATGTGTGTAATTATAGAAAAAATTTTAAAAGGAAAAATATACAACTGTAACTCTACAGTCTTTTGACTAGTAATAGGTTATATTTAGCATTCATTCATATATCTTTTCTTGTTCTGAATTTTCTATACTTAAGATATTACCCATTTACAATAAGAAAGAAATTATTTTTCAAATCAACATACTTTATATGAAAAAAAACTTTAAATGGAAGTAAAATTACAAGGGAAGAAACCCACTCAGCCAAATGTTTTATCTCCTGGTATTCTAAACCTCAAAATATTCTGTTTCTCAGAGATGAAAGGAAGAACCTGGTAGGACTCAGTTTTTTAAAGGCCTTTATTGGGGCCAGTGTGCATTGCAGGTTAACCTGCCCAAGACACAGGCATCCCATATGAGCTCAGGTTCAAGTCTTGGCTGCTCCACTTCCAATCCAGCTCCCTGCTAATGCACCTTGGAAAGCAACAGAGGATGGCTACGTACTGGGGCCCCTGTCACCCATGTGGGAGACCTGGATGGAGGTATAAGCTCCTGGCTTCAGCCTGTCCCAGCCCCAGCCATTGCAGCCATTTGGGACGTGAACCAGTAGATGAAAGATCTCTCTCTCTCTCTCTCTCTCTCTCTCTCTCTCTCTCTCTCTCTGTAACTCTGACTCTCAAATAAATAAACCTTCATAAGAAATTTTTAAGAAGTAAAAGGCCTTTATCATTCACTCATTCATGCCTGCCCCCTGATCCTACAATATGATCCAACTTAAAACAATAACATTTGTAATAAAAACAAGGGCAACATTTAAGGAGAATAATTAGCACCCAGAAAGATGTAAATATGGCCCTCCAAGTCACCTTTCGCCAGCCACGGTCAGCTTCTACAACAGGTGGCATGTCTGTTGGCTTTCCTCTGCTGACTCTTGCCTTGCTGAACTAGACAAAAGAGCTGGAGCACCCTCTCTCTTCCGTCGCTTTGCCCTGCTTTGCAGGTACCACCCTTTCTATCTCCTTGCCACACTAATCTTGTGCATCTAAGTTTTGGCTCAACCTCTGAAACCCATTTTGATTAGATCTCATTCAAAAAATAGAGCCCTGGGGGCAGGGATTGTGGCTGTGATGGGGTGGTTAAGGTTAAGCCACGGTGGATACCAAATACCACATCCCCTATCACAATGCTTTGCTGGCATCCCACCTCCACTTCTGATTCTGTTTCCTGATAAAGCACACCCTGGGAGGCAGCAGGTGACAGCTCAAGTAGTTGGGTCCCTGCCACCCACTTGGAAGACGTGGATGGAGTTCCTGCCCCTGCCTTTGGCCTGGCCCAGCCCTGGCTGTTGCGGACATTTGGGGATTGAACCAGCGGATGGAATATCTCTCTCTCCCCCCACCTCTGTCTTTCAAATAAATAAGAAAATAAAATGTAAAGAAAGAAAAGATAACTGTTAACACTCTGGATCAAATTCTGTAACAAAGAAAACTTCATTATCTTCACTCCTCCTACCACACTGTGGGCTCTCTGACGGCAGAAGCATGCCTGATACAGTATATGGCACATAGTATGTGTAAAAAAACTAGTGAATGAATTATACCATGGATGTAACAGTATATTTGCTTTCCTTACTTGATGATCTCTATCACAAATTCCACATTTTGTGATATTAATATTTGTTTTCAAGAAAAAATAGTACCTATGCATATGTGTCTATCTACATATGAAGTGAATATGGAAAAATGTTAAAAATTATTAAATCTTAACATTAAAGAAAAAATTTCAGAAAAAAAAAAACTGTTCAATAAACACTTGAGAAGCCTTGACTCAGGAAAGAAACAGACACTTGTATGTGGCAGTCACATGAAAACGAAGTAACCTGGGAAAAACTGACTCATATAGACTATGGCATGTGACAACAAACAAACAGAAGAAACCCTCTACAATACTGGCCCTTAGGGACCAGCATTACAGCAGTAGGTTGAGCCTCCTCTTGCGATGCTGGCATACCATATGAATGCCAGTTCATGTCCCAGCTGCTCCATGTCCCCTCTCAAGCTCCCCACTAATCCTCCTGGAAAAGCAACAGAAGATGGTGTATGTGCCTGGGCCCCTGCCATTCACATGGGAGACTCAGATGGAGTTATGGGCTCCTGGCATGGGCCCAGCCCAGTCCTGGCTGTTTCAGCCATCTGGGGAGTAAACCAGCAGATACAAGCTCTCTCTCTCTTACTCTGTCTCTCTGTTACTCTGCCTTTCAAATAAATAAATAAATCTTAAAAAAAAAAATACAGGCCCATTACAATAAGGCTTCCTGTGGTATGGGTTCATTTCCAATGCCACATCTTTTGAAGGAATGAGAGGGTTATGGTAACCTCTAGATTAAAAACAACCACTACTAAACACCTGGTACTCCTCTTCCAACAGTTATAAAACTCAATATAGTATGCATTTCCCATGATCTCAAAATGATAATAAAAATCAACATAGAAAACCTTAGTTTAAAAGTCAATGAGTGGGGCCAGTGCTGTGGCGCAGTGGGTTAACGCCCTGGCCTGAAGCGCTGGCATCCCATATGGATGCCGGTTCTAGTCCCGGCTGCTCCACTTCCAAACCAGCTCTCTGCTAAGGCCTGGGAAAGCAGTAAAAGATGGCCCAAGTTCTTGGGCCCCTGCACCTGTGCGGGAGACCCGGAAGAAGCTCTTGGATCCTGGCTTCGGATCAGCGCAGCTCCAGCCGTTGCAGCCAATTGGAAAGTGAACCAGTGGATGGAAGACTCTCTCTCTCTCTCTCTCTCTGTGCTTCTCCTCTCTCTGTGTAACTTTGCCTTTCAAATAAATAAATAGATCTTTAAAAAAAAAAAAAAAGTCAATGAGTAATGTTTTGGAAACTGGTCTGTTGATAAAAAAAAAAAAAAAAAAAAAAAGCCAAAATGTAAGAAATGTATTTTTTGGAAACCCCTACACTGGCACTGGGGAGGAGGCCACATTTTCCTGAGCACCAAAATGTAAACCTAGTTCTGCTACAGGTGCTGCTCACCGCATGCCAGGACACTCCCAGGAAGAAAGAAGACAGGTCTTCAAGGCCCTCTCAGGAGTTCATCCAAAGACCCTAGCTTTTAGGATTCAAAGCCTAACCTAAGCCTCACGGAAAGTGGCCCAGGAGAATCCTCTTCAGAGACACGGCCTTTGTCTTCCTACCCTTCTGCTCCAGGCACTTAATTCAGTGCCTGGCACACAGGCAGACAGGAGGGGCTGCAGTTTGCCCTTCCACATCACCCTGTGGAATGCAAGGCAGCAAGCGAGCCCCTCCCTCTTTCTCAGTACAAACAGCAGATACCTGGCTGCTGGCTGGTTCTGGACCACTGAGAGGCAGCTTCATTGACTCACTTCCTGTTTCTCACCTTCCCACCCCAAGGCCAGTTGAAAGCAGGAGTAACACATTCTTCTACAAGCTGTGCCAGACCGGATCTCTGCCCTTGCACTGGACTCATAATTGAGTGTGGAATTCCCCAACTCATTCCATTAAAAGTCCATTTCATTTTTAGACCACACAGAAAGCAAAAGAAACCATCTGCTTTGTGAAGTGCGTGTGGGCATGCGTGGAGCTTTCAGAGCAGGTAGCACTGCCTGGGAAAAGCCTCCAGAAGAGCTCTGCACACGGCCCTGGCCTGCTGAGTGCGCACGTGTTTCCAAATCGAGGCAGGCTGGGGGCAGACCTGGTGCAGGGCTTTTGTACCTGCACTGAGCCACAGGCCGTTCCACCTGCAGGATACCTTCACCTCCTTGCTGTCTTTGCCTTGGGGACATCTCATCTTGAGGAGGGGGGAAGGTGGAAGACAAAATGAAAGCTGAAACACAGTGTCACAGACCATGCTGAAGGTGGGGACAGCCATCCTCCTCTCCACCACTTCCCCATCTGTTCTGCTCTTACCAGTACCTCTGTTCACTGCTCCCCAACACAGTTACACTAACTGAAAGCTGTGGAGAAGAGGTCACTATGCTTCATTTTACACCCCCAGGTCTCACCCTGATGCCAGCCGTGGGGAAACTGAGGTAGGGAGGAGCTGTTACTTGTCTCAAGTCACACAGGTGGACACAGGCACCTGACCATAAATCGGACGTTCCTTCCATGGTGCTCTCTCCCCTTTCACAGGAACATCTCACCGGGCCCACAGAAGCAAGGGGAAGGAGACCAAGGGGAATTATGACAATGAGCTCAGCAGCTTGCCCATGATCACAGTGGGGGACGGACTATAGGACAGGGCCCCGTCCCTGGACCTCTTTGCTCTTTGGTCTCACTTCTTAGCGAATGCAACACTTTCATAGCTGTATCCCCAGCAGACCCCCAAGCTCTTCAGCAAGAACCTCCAATTTTTCTTTCCTAGATGAGCAAAGAACTTTCCAAGTGTGTCAAACTGGGACAGTGGAAACTGCCCAGGTGTAGGGGCCAGCATAAAATCTCGGTCATTTAGTGTGTGAAATCCTGAGCAGGACTTAACCAGCACTTGGGTTTCAGGTGCCTCGTGTGTAATTTGCAGGTAACAATACCTGCCCTGTCTACTGCATGGAGTTGTCAGAAAAATCAAATGAGAAAATGGATGTGAAGAGTTCCTTATAAAACTGCAAACACTGTACAAATATAAAGGATGATTATTTTTGGATTCAATAGACTTTCTCAATTGAACGAAGAAGCCCTGAGTAGCTGGACAGTCAAGTTATGTTATAAATAACCAAGAAAAACGTTCTGATTCATGAAACAATTTTACCAGCCTGTTCTCTCCCATGAAAGGACACTGGTTGTAAAATGAATTAAATCAGCACTCTTTGCTATCTTGGGGACATAAATTGTTACTGGCTGTGGATAGGTAGGGGATGGCTATTTTCAGACCCCTGACTGGACAAAGTTGACCTTCCCTAGTCTAGAACACTGGGCTTGGGGCAAGGTGCAGAAACAAAGGGGCTGCCTGCTGGTTTTACAACCAGACCCATGCACCATGGGCTGCCTGTCTCCAGCAGTGATTGGAAGAGCTCATACGCTAAAGTCAAGTTCTTGTTAAATATTTCAAAGATGCTAATGGAACCAGAAGCTCAACCCTGTTATGCATCAACAGGCCAGCTTTACCCTACAGCCAATTATAAATACACTCCTAAATACAGACTGCTTTAAATATGTATTTAAAAGAACACATCAAACCTTCACAATACCCATCCCTAGCAGGTAGCTGACTCCTCTGAAACCTACTTCCTCCAGGGATGTAGCTCTCTGCATCTGTGGCCCTTTGCCTTCGGAATCATGGCCAGCGTGGCATTATTTCTAATAACTTCCAAACGTTCATTTCTCGTTGGGAAGCAGAAATTTGCTGCCAAACACACTACTTCCATTCACAAGATTATTTATGGCATTGATAATTGAATTCCGGTCACATGACTGAGGAAGACTGGGTTGAGACCCAACCATAATTTCTAGAGAGATCTATAAATTACTGCTTTTCTCCCTGGAGGCTTAAGTCCTTCCAGCTCTATGGATTCTTCACTAGCGTTTATTCTGAGTTTGGACTCATCAGGGAAATTCCTTGTTCTGCACTCAGTGGCAAAGCCCCCAAGGTGAAACCCTTGAAACGAACGACTCTTTCCATCAGCCCCTGAAGACTCCTAAGGGGTGCACAGGAAATTGCTCTCTTTTCCAAAGACCAAAAGGTGCCATCTCCCTCAGAGCACATAGTTCCTAAGGGTATGCAGCTTAGAATGAAGAGTAGAATTCTACTTCCTGCCAGTGAAAGCAAAAAAAGTCGGCATCCACAGGCACACGGGCAAACATTGCAGGCAGGGTGCCCACAGGTGGGTGAAATTCCCTATTCCTTCTCAAATTGACGGCCAGGGCATTTCCTGCCTCTCCTTAAGGAAGATCTAATAGAAACCTTTCCAAATGAAATAGCATCACCAACTGCCATATTGTGCATTCAACATTTTCACAGAGACAGGCTTTAATGATCCAGTGTGGCCTGCATTACAGATAACATTTATCTGTTACTATCCCTAGGCTCAAGCCAAGAAGAAAAGTTGCTACAGTTACTTGGTTATTTTCAAAGTATGCTCTTTTATTTCTCTCTCTCTCTAAGAAATGCCTTCTTAAATACATCACATTTCCATTTGCTTGGCTTTTTATATCAAGTGGATAGGTTAAACAACATCATCCTATTGTAATACTTATTAAAAAGCCTGGAATACTTTGAATTATAGATTTTTTCCATAGTCCTTTATTTAACAATTTCTGAGAACATAATCAGAAAACATAATTTGACCAAAACTGGGACTAAAAGAAACAGAAATAAAGGAGAAAAAAACTTTCCAAGGTTATACAGACAATCTGGTATGCATTTTAGGCCTTACACTAAGTATGAATACAGCAGCCATGTGCCGTGTGTGCATGCTTGCATAAACACACACACACACACACACACACACACACTCCCCACAGAGCTAAGGCAAATGGTACATGAGTAACTTAGGAATTATTTTTATAAACTTTCCTTACTATTTAGAAAAGAATATATCTTTCCCTCCCTCTCTCTTTTAAGAAACTGAAATAGAGCCCAATAACTGTTTGAAAAAACAAAGTTTGCCTCTTCAAACCCTTATCAAGACCAAACACCTTTGCGGATGCACCATCACTGATGTAGCACAACTTCGTGATAAGTGTCTAGCCGTTACAAGGGCACTGGCACTAATTTCTGCTCAGCTCCAACCATCCTCTAAAGTTTCAAAGTAAAGAAAGATTTCCTACCATACCCCATGAGGAACGCAACCTTTCAGACAAGTTCAGCAAGTCACTGATAGTTATCCTTGTCACTTGGATGGCATGGGATTGGGGTGAAGGGCAGAAGGTGAGGCATGTTCCTAGGCAAGAGTACACGTTTGGTTACAGTCCCAAACATGCAGAAATCCTACTCTGGCTGGAGTACTGGGAAATGCCAAATAATATGCTCAGGCTGTTAGTCACCTGCCAAGACCAGTTATTAGCAAGCTGGGTTTCTGGACCAATTCTAACAATGTAGGTCTTGACCATAACTTGCCCAGCAGCCCTATAGCTTCTTGAAAGTTTGCCCGAGGTTTACTCTGCACGCTTTGTCACAGGTATTCCTCATTCACCAAGGAGGTCCTGACAAATGGCTAGGGATCAAAGCAAATGCGAACCTTTCCAAATCCACCTACATCCTGGAAATCCTTTGGAGAGATCAGTGTGGGACTTCATTTCAACTCTTTTGGGTCGCAGATGCCTTTGGAAACATCATCAAAGCTGCAAGTGATTGTGTGCAGGAGATATAGTCATACAGTTATCTATGCAAGAGGATCTCCAGGGTAGATCTATGGGGCCACATTAGGAGGCCAAAATGGTGTTTATTGTCTTTCAATACCAGTCTGATTGTTCAGCATATGCTAACTGTTACCATGCCTCCCAAGACAAGTACCAAATACAGAGTTTACAATAGGAGTAAAACCTTCCTTTATATACCATACCAAAAAAATCACAATTTAATTGCAAATGGAATAAATAAGACTACTTTTATTTAAACCACCAATGAGGAAAGCCAATCTTTGCTTTCATAGTCAATCAGAAGAAAACAAGTTTTGTCAACTAATTTGACTCAGTGAATATTCATTGAGCAGCTACCATGTGCAGGAAGCCAGGATCTGCAGAAAATACCAAGGGAAATGCCATGAAATGGTTTGTATCCAATGGGAATTCAGGGCCAAGTTGAGAAGAAAGACGATCAAGCCACTCCAGGCCAGGTTTTAAACCTTCTGGTTTCTCCAGTAAGTGAAGCACAGACTGACAAAGCAGGCTTCAGTAAATGCCTGCTGACCCTGACTACTGTTGAGAACACAAATACCCACAACACAAGGCACATGGAGGACAAGGCAGAGCCAACCACAAAGTGGGAAGGATAATTGCATGGAAACGACAGACCCCTTTCCAGTCACTGGGGAGTCCATAAAGACTTCACAAACAGCCAGGCCCAGAGACGCAGGGGGAAGGACAGAGCCATGCAAGTGGACAGACACCCCTGGAGGGTCAAGTGAGGAGAGCTCAGGGTGAGAAGCGTTCAGGAAACAAACAGCAAGAAATCAATTTTGGTTGGAACTCAGAAAAGCCGGAAGGAGAAAAAGGAGGAAATACGGAGAATCCTCTCTTCTGTGCCTGTTACCCAGCTGGAAAACCCAGGCTGCAAATCTTCTATGCTGTGTGTTAAGCTTGCAGCAGCAGGCACAAAAACTTGGAAGCATCATCTAAAAGTTTTCATGATCCACTGAAATTACTTGTGTGTATGTGTTCTGTTTTAGGGAGGAATCAACAAAGTTTTGCAAATAAAAGATTTTCTTAAACTGAGGGAGGGATAAGTCTGACAACTTGCTATTTGCCCACAGAGGCCTTGATATGAGGGGCTAAAGTCTCCCAGGTTTGTGCTTTGTTTTATGTAGTGGCATCTTCTCTCCAACAAAATTATGATAAGACAGACTTTATTTTCTAAACAAACATGGGGCCCTGCAGAAGCAAAGGAAGCAAGGCTTGCAACACAAAGAGAAAATACTGATAAGCCAGTAAGTGAAAATATTTAACAGTCATTCATAATTGTTTTCAAAATAATATGAGCAAAGCTGTGGACTTAGAGGAAACACCAAGATTGCTGTAATCAGAGTTTCACTTTTCAGTCTTTTGAAAAAGAGATATGGAACCTGTATCCTTGAGTCATAAAACCAGCCTGGGTATCCTAAAGACAGCAGCGCTCTTAAGAAATAGACATGAAAAATAATAAAAACAATAAACATTTTTAAAAAGAAATAGACATGAGAATTTTTCATGGAACACTTTCAAAATCAAGGTCATAAGAATATGTTGGGTGGAAAAAAAACAGAATATGTTGGAGTCCACAATTCCACATAAGACCAGTTTAGGATACTATGTTATTCATTAAGGGGATTTCAAACAAACGAAGGCATATCCAGCTGTTTGTTTAATAAGAATTAATGTATAAATACTTTTCACTTTTATATAATCTTTCTCCATCATAAAAATAAAAAGGCAGCTTGCTGCAGTATTTTTCATATTAAAAACTATTATCTTTCCCTAAATTTATGTAGCTACAGGATATATGCACACAGAGATAGACTGGTTAGGCAGAAGTAGATGTACCTGAAATCAGTTGATTTAGAAAAAACAATGTAAATATAAATCAAATTCCTGCACATCCCCAAAGGCACTAGTTGTTAAAGACCTTAAAACCATATCTGTACTGTGGATTAAAGGCTTTCCTTCCCTCCATCTGTAGGTTCATTTCACAGTTGTATATGGCTGTTAAGGCCCCAATATCTAACATAAATGTCTTTCCCAAACTTGCTTTAAAATGCATACATAAAGTAACCCAGGAACCTCTTAGTGAGAAGCCCTGACTATGTTCCCTACTACCTGTAATCAAACCCCGGATCCACAGGGATTCTGATGATCCTGTATCTGGTCCATCATGTATATGCAAGGTATCAATTGGCAAAAACTCTTCATAATCTTATTAAGTGCACATAAAAATCTGTATATGTGGATGGCATCCAATATTACAATTTAAATAACCTTCAGGATTTGAGCTGGGGGGTTTTCCAGGCACACAGAAATCTACTGGAGATAAGGATAAGCTATAACAAGCTTTTGAAAGGTTGGTGATAGAGAAAATGAAATTAAGAGAAAACTAAAAGGACACTAACACCTAAAACTTACAATTGTTTTAATGGATAATAACACTATTTTTTGACTCAAAAAATAACAATAGGATTATTAGTGGCAGATTTGTTCCTTCTACTAGGATCCTTTTTCAAACAATTTCAAATGAATATGTGTGGGATTGATTTTTAAACCCCTGTAAATTCTTAGAGACAATGCAGACTGACTTAATTATAATCAATAAAATCTACAGACATTGATGCAACCCAGCAGAAACACTGCTACCAAAAAGCATTGCATAAAAATCACTCCATGGCTCCCTTTGTACACAACAGTGATATGACCTTAATAAATATTTCATTTCTTTCTGTGAATAACCAAGCATCAAGATAGCAAATTTTAATAGCTACAAAATCATATCATAATGACTACAAAGAATATTCCTCCTTTAGAGAGAAGTAACCTTATTCTGAAGTATGACTTCTAGTCTTCATTTCCAAGATACACTCCAAATCAGCACATAATTGGGCACACTTATCTTTCCTTTCCACGTACAGATTGATGTATTGCTTAAAGAGGTTTTATGGAGTACTTTTCTCACTACGGCAGCATCAGGAAAGCCATATGGGAAAAGATCTAAGTTCTTCAAGTACAAGAACACTTTCCATCCCCACACAAAGTAAGGGCTCAGTAAACACTTTCAGATGGACTGTCTTCACAGAATAGCCAACACTCACGTCGAGCGACACCCAATACAGGGATTCCCAGACTTCTTTCATTATAATGAATAGCTCAGAGTTCCCTCCTTTAAGCAGTTTGGATGAGGTCTTTCCAAGTACATTATCAGATATTTACCCACATTCAAGTCTATCTGGTATTTTTTCTCCTGACTTGCTCAGTGTGGGTGGATCTTCTGACACAGGGGAGAGAACTTAACAACAGAAAAGGAGCTGGGTCCAACCCTCAACTCCAAACTGCACTGACTCCACACTTTAGGCAAGTCACATTCTGCAGACAGTGTCCTCATCAAGAAAACAGGGGTAAGAGTATCTCATGTGTACGACTGTTATGAAGACAAAAGATTCCAACATTATGCACCTGGCATCGTTTCTCTCAGGGTCTAGGTATATACCATACAGAAATACACTGTATTTTTCCAATGCATAAAAGTTCCCCTCTTCTTTTTTTCCTTGTCTCTATCAAAGCAAAGCAATAATTACAAGTCTGCTATAAAGGAGGTTTTGATACATGATGTGGACAATACTCTTATTTTTAAACCTAAATAGATTTGGAGTAGACTGACTTACATATCTATTTACCCCCTTAACTAATTCTAAAAGATTGTCTAAGCATAGTTTCCCTGATAAAAAAAAGTCTTGCCTCTTATCCTACAGCTTAAATATTTAATTATCCTAGTGTTATTAGAGATTTCACTAACTTGCTGAGCCTGACAAACTGATTATGTATTGGAATTCTACGTTGTAAAAGTTTCCATGCTTCAAGGTATTCAGTAGGCGGCTGACTCACAGACCTAACCTCTCTGGTACACAACTAGATTGAGGAGGAACCCTTCAGAGTGTGTGGAGTTCATTTTTTCAATTCATTTTTAGATCACTAAAACCCCAATTTACAACCCAGAGAAGAAATGATCAAGATCGAATTGGCAGAAATATTTTCTCTCAATTTATCTACCTATGGTGGCTTCTTGAATTTGTCAAGGACATTCGAGAACAGCTAGCTCAGCAGTAAGGTGCAGAGAGGTGTAAGCAAAAATATCACACATGACTCGACGTGCAAGAATCACAGAGATTCTGCTCTCCTTTAGAGCACTCTTGGTTGTGACTGAGTCTTCAAATTTCCTCATTCTTGACTTGAATTAACTAAACGTATACTTGGATTGATAACAGCTCAACTATATATTTACATTTAAAATATGCTTTTAATCAGCTTAAAACTGTGCACTGTGGAAGAATTTTCCCCATGTTTGAATTAAATATACAAATAAATAAAAACACAGAAAAGATTTCTTTCCAACAAAGGTGATCAAAATTATCTGGCAATGATTGACAAAACATATATCTATTTTAGAAGAAAAACAAAGTATAATCTAGCCATAGTTAAAATTATTTATAAGGATAGAGTAATTTAAATATTCTATTTTAATACAGCAGTACAGAAATAACATTAAATGCTATTTTATTTTCTAACCCCATCTACTGAAACTATAAATAAAGTTGTCTAAGAAATAAACTTACATCATGTTCCATCAACAGTTTGTTCATTGCTGACAATGACCAACCACACAGAATGCAGTCATTTAACTTTTCTTTTTAAAAAAAATACAGGGAGAGACAGGCGGTCAGACAGCGAATGAGCTCCTATCTGCTGGTTCCCTCCCCCAGTGCTTGGCCACAGCTGGGTAAGGCAGAAGCCACAGGCCCAGAAGTCAATGCATATCTCCCACATAAGTGGCCATCACTTGCTGCCTGTCATGGTATACATTAGCAAGAAACTGGGTTGGAAGCACAGGCAGGACTGGAACTCAAGCACTCCTATCTGGTGTGTGGGAGTCCCAAGCAGCGTCTTAGCCGCTGCACAGAATGCCCATCCTTGCAAAACTACTTAGTGAGCTAAAAAAAGTGAAGCACGGGCTTCTTCACCTCCCCAGTCCAAAGGATACTTTACAGTCCTCAAAGGTGGAGAGGCTGACGGGGACTGGAGGTAGCAGGGCTGCCAGGCTCTGCGGCTGCACTTCCTTTGATTCGGTTGCTAAGGCAGACTGGCACTGGTAACTGGTAAAGACAGCAGCCGCTTGCAGTGGTGCCCTCACGGCCGCCTGCCACAGACACTGCAAAAGTGGACACTCACCTTCCCAGATTTTCCCGCAACCAGAACGACCCAGTTTTGGCCAGTAAAATCATACAGGGATCTCTCCCGTGTCATTCCTGAAGAAGTTTTCCCTTTCCTGATAAATGGAATAAATTCAGACTGAAGATGGTATTGATGGTGCTCTCCGCCATCAGCCTGCCTTGAACAAACGTCCATATGGCAATCATAAAATGGCAAACATCACAGGCGAAAAAAAAGGTCAAGAAACAATGCATGTTGGAAGAGAAAAAAGGAAAGTGCCTCACTTCTTGTACAGTGAGCAAATAAAGCAGCACTAGCTATTACCTCTGGATACACTGTGATGTAAGAAAAATACATCTTTCTTTAGACCATTATTAAACTATGGATTTTGTTTCTTGCAGACATTCCCAAGATACAGCTGTACTTACTCAAAACATCTTATGATCCATATAAAAATCTAGATTGCCAGATTCTTAGGGGAAGGAAAAAAAAAAGGCAAAAACTGGCAACACCATACCCAGGCTCTGACACAGCCTCAACTGGCTACAACTAAGGGTCTTCATGATATCGCCTTTGAACCGGACATTGGCTCTCCATGTCCACAGCCCATTTCTTTAGTTATATCCCTAGCTGCTTCAAACATTTGGATTTGAGAGTCCAGCATACAAAAATATACTATGAGCTATAAAAACAAAGCACCATTTTTTTTTTTTTTTGACAGGCAGAGTGGACAGTGAGAGAGAGAGACAGAGAGAAAGGTCTTCCTTTGCCATTGGTTCACCTCTCAATGGCTGCTGCAGCTGGCGCACCACACCGATCCGAAGCCAGGAGTCAGGTGCTTCTCCTGGTCTCCCATGAGGGTGCAGGGCCCAAGCACTTGGGCCATCCTCCACTGCACTCCCAGGCCACAGCAGAGAGCTGGACTGGAAGAGGAGCAACCAGGACAGAATCCGGTACCCTGACCGGGACTAGAACCCAGTGTACCGGTGCCACAGGCGGAGGATTAGCCTATTGAGCCATGGCACCGGCCTAAAACAATGCACCATTAAAACCGACAAAATATTTTATTTTTGATAGTTAGAATCCAGGTATATTACATAGAGTCATGGTCTCCCTTATGAAAGTGTGTTTTCTTTTTCTGATTACTATTTTTTCAACAGACATATAAATTTTGCTTTCACTTCTATAATTTTGTTTTAACTTCTATCACAGAACTATACCATGAGAATGATAATTCCATGTCCTTCCAAAGAACAATGCAATACTAATTAGGACTCAAGACAATATGATGGTGATAATAATATCTTCTGATGATTAGGACTACAAAGTTAGAGGCAATATACTAAATGCTTTACGAATAGTATGACACTTACTTCTTAAAAAAAAAAAAAAAAAAGGTGAGGCAGGCACTGTACCACAGCAGGGTAAGCTGCTGCTTGGGACAACTATATCCCACCCCTGCTTCCCATCCAGCTTCCTGCTAACATGCACCCTGGAAGGCGGCATATGATGCCTCAAGTACTGAGGTCTCTGTCACCCACATGGGAGACCTAGATGGAGTGCACTCCTGGCCTCAGCCTGGCCCTGCTCTGCCTGCTGCAGGCATTTGGGGGAGTAAACCAGCAGAAGGAAACCTTTTTTTTTTCCCCTTCTCCCTCCTTCTTTCTCTGTAGTTCTGTTTTTGAAATAAATAAATAAATAAATAAATATTTTAAAGACCAATTAGGTATGTCTGTTTCCTTTGCATTAAAAATAAAGTGAGTCTTAGAGAAAGGAAGTGATCCAAAGGCACATGGCTGAGAACTACACAGAAAATGAGAACCTACGTGTTCCTGACTCTAAGACACTTAACTCTTAAGCAGGTTACACAGCTTCCCAAGAAGAGTCCAGAAATAACTGGAGTTTTCTGAGAAATATTCCAGAAACTGTCTCATATCCTACATCTTATTCCTATGTAACTACATCCTAATATGAATATTATGTCCAATATTTGATTTTTAATTTCCATTAGTGTAAGTCTTGATTCCGGTATAGGATTTTTTTCAAAAGGCACTTCCTTCTTAAGTGTAACTGACCTGATACAGTAAATTCTTGAGATTCAAAAGTGACTCATTTCCAAAGCTCCACACATTAGCAGCTGGTATTATTCAATCTGAGATTTAAATTTATAATGTACTCTTGATAATGTACTCTCAATACATTTTTCACTTCTCTATCTCTTGAATGACACAAGATAAAAGATCTTTAAGGTATAAATATTTTATATAAACTTTCACTCTGTTTTTCCTCAGCCATTTTCCATTTGCAAACACTAGACATCATGCAAGAGGAAAAAAAAGGTTGAAAGAGTTTTATGGATTATGTTGGGGGTGCTGGGAACTGCTTATACATTCTGCTGTGGCAGCAGACACCACAGCTCTGGGCCTAACAGCCCTTGCTGGCTAATCAGAATGTTCCACCCTAAGTGGGGTCTGATTCAAAGTCTAGCTTTTCCATAGGGCGGATATTAGCCTGGAAGGGAACGAGCTTCCCATGGCATCTGCAGTGCTAAAAACTAGGTTTGTACAGTACATTGGCAATGCCCATAGAACCCAATCCTGGGATACCTCAGTCAGCCCAATATAAGGACCCAGCCACCCCATCAGCTATGGGATGGAATTACAGAGGCCTGTTGGAACCCAGAAGGCCCTGAATTGGCCTTTCACTTACGGCAATTGTTTGCTTGCTTTTTTTTTTTTTTTTTAAGATTTTATGGGACTGGCATTGTGTTGTAGACAGTTAAGTAGCTGCCTGCAATGCCAGCATCCCATATGGGTGCCAATTCAAATCCCAGCTGCTCTACCTCCCATCCAGCTCCTGGATAATGTGCCTGGAAAAGCATCATAAGATGCCCAAGTGCTTGGGTCCCTGCATCTATGTGGGAGACCCAGGTAGAGCCCCTGGCTCCTGGCTTTGGCCTACCTCAACCCTGGCCTTTGTGACCATTTGGGAAGTGAACCAACAGATGGAGGATCTGTGTGTGTGTGTGTGTGTGTGTGTCTGTAAGTGTCTGTGTGTCTGTGTATGTGTGTTGTATAATTTTGCCTTTCAAATAAAATAAATAAATCTTTAAGAACAAAATATTTATTCATTTGAAAGGCTCATATGGGATGCTGGTGTCACAGGTGGTTTTACCTGCTATGCCACAATGTCAGCTCCAAGAAATTTATTTCTTAACTCTGAGTCTTTCTTTTCACATTTGAAAAGTGAAGAAGGTAACCCAGCAAAAGCTTCCAAATGATCTGCACATATTCCCCCGGGGTCTTGCTGTTCAGTACCTGGTCAGTCCTGCACACAACACCTCAAGAGCTTATTCAAAATGCAGAGTCTCAGACCCCACCCCAGACATACAGAATCAGGATCTGCAGCTGAGTCCTTTCCCAAGGGGACCACTCCACCTATGGCTTCTTCTGGGGAAAGATGACAGGGTCGGTACCACCACATTTTTTAAACCTAACAGAGAGATCTATATATCCATAGATACATAAGAGATGCAGCCTACAGCATTCTCAGTTTACATATGTATGTATAGTGTCAGAACCACTGGTTGTGAAGACAAGATTCCTGTTTATAAAATATTTGAAACTACTAAGTAAAATGATGTATAATGTCCCTTGTAGCTGTAGAAGTCCATGACTTTATGAATTTGTAAACAACTCACATTTTTTAAGTACTTGTTTTCCTACACTGACTCCTTTGGAGAAAAATCCATAATTTGTTACAAAATCCTTCTATACAAAACACAACTTCATCTTTTTCCTAGAGATCTTATTAAGAACACAAGATTGGGGCTGGTGCTGTGGAGTAAAGCTGCCACCTGCAGTGCTGGCATCCCATATGGGTGTCGGTTTGAGACCCAGCTGCTCCACTTCCGATCCAGCTGTCTGCTATGGCCTGGGAAAGCAGTGGAAGATGGCTCAAGTCCTTGAGTCCCTACACCCATGTGGGAGACCCAGAAGAAGCTCCTAGTTCCTGGCTTCAGACTGGCGCAGCAGATGGAAGACCTCTCTCTCTTCTCTCTCTCTCTCTCTCTCTGCCTCTGCCTCTCTGTGACTCTACCTTTCAAATAATAAATAAATAAATCTTTTAAAAAAACACACAAGATACTGTAAAGTGTTACAATGCAGTGAACAACTACAGAAATATTTAGGAACACAAGTATATAGGATGTGTGTGCATGTATATAAATGTATAAATATAAGTATACCATATATGTGTGTGCATGTGTGTGTGTGCACAGATACACATACCTATGTAGGCATGTGTGTGCACACATATGAGGATAATTTTAAAAGTTCATGGCAAATGGAACTAAAAGATGTTTATTTTTATGCAAATAGTCTTTGGAATCCATGTATACAAGGGGTCTTGAAAAAGCTTATGAAAAAATTACATATAGATTTCAAAATTACTTTACACCAACATAAACTCATCTTGTAATCCGTTTTCCGTGAACGTTCTGAAGCACCCTGGTAGAGGCAAGCATTTGGTCTAGCAGTTAGGAAGTCTACAGCCCATGTGAGAGTGCCTGGGTTTGAGTCCAGGATCAAGCTCCAACTCCAGTTCTTGCTAAGACATAACTTCAAGGGGGTCAGGTAATGGCTCAAACACTTGGGCCCCCGCCACCTACGTAGGAGACCCAGACTGTGTCCCCGGCTCCTGACTTCATCCTGGCCCAGCCCTGGCAGTTGCAGGCATTTGGGGACTAAACCAGCAGATGGGAGATCTGTCTCAACCTCTCTCTCTCTCAACCTTTCAAATAAATAAGTAAACAAATGAAATGTTTTTATAAGCACCCGCATAAGTACACACACACACACACACACACACAGAATGCAGAGTGAGAGAAGACCTTGGGCTACCATCCTCCTTCCCCCTCCCCGGAATGTGTCTTCATGTCTCCTCACCGCTGTTGGGCAGACAGCTAACACCTCCTGTTTGTTTCTACTTTCCGGATCCAAGCAGCTGTCTACTAAGACCCTATCTGCTCTTTGGAATGAGAAATCAGGCTTGCATCTAGAATGGGAGTTGTTAGACCTCATTGAAGGTCTCTTCTGTGTGTAAGGATCGTGTGCTTCAGTGCTTGAACTTGATAAAAATCTAATTGGACACTGGAGGCTGGGCATGCTTTTTTCCTGGTTTTCCAAAGTAATCTCAAATCTAAAAACAAAAAAAAAACAAAGCTGCAGGGACATGAGGTCCAACTATAAATGACTAAGAAAAACACATTTTACTTCTTCCCTTCTCATCTCACACCAATGCAAATAGATTGTTGAGAACCCTGAAAAGTCTGAAAAATGTGAGCTGCTATTGTGTCAAAATGGCAGCCATGAGGGACAGGAAGAAGGTACACAGCAGAACAGAAGGGAACCTCGTAGTGTGCAGAGCCACACATGCTCGGCAACCCCCACGCTGCACAAGCTAGAAGGGATAGATGGATGCAGTTAGAATCCATTCTGAGCTCCAGAGAGGTGAGGCATAGCCCTGGTTCAGTCCTTCTCATCACACATTCAATGCAACAGTCGAAGAACCTGCAGCTTGATCAATTTGGAAAATTGTTTACATTGATCACTTTAAGGACTAGTTGTTTTCTACACTTTTCCCCCAATTCTCTTACCTGTGAAACACGAGAGTCTAAATAGATCACAACAAACAGGCATTGCCTTGGCTAAGCCTGTAAAAAAAAAGCCTAAGTATCCTATTTCAGAGTTGGATAACACATCAGAGTAGTTCTCAAAATCTAGCATCCATGGAATCACCTGAAGGACCCTAACCCCAGGCTGATGCATCCTGTCCAGGACAGGGCTGGCAATCGGCACGTCCAGCAAGTGTCCAAGTGAAGGATCACACTTTGGGAAGCACTAACCTAGGTCAAGCTTTTATCTTACAAATGAGATAAGAGGGGACCAGAGGGTGAAATGATTCAGTCAAAGCCTCCGAATGGGTGCTAGGGAAACAGGGATTCTTCTCTCTCTCTCCCTCTCTCTCTCTCTCCCATCACAGAACAGCTCACACATATTTGATGAAAGGTATCCAAGGAATGCCTTTATCTATAAACAAAGATCCGCGCTGCTTTATACTTATGTAGCATTTAAAAATTTCATCTGCATTATCTAATTTAACTCTCATATCAACCAGATGAGGTAAGCAGAGCAAAGATTAGCATCCCTATTTTAGAGACTTCCTAGTCTCTAAATTGAGATGCAGAGTTGTTAAACAGGATATTCAAAGCCACCAAGTTACCAACATGGGCTAGCAGATCCCTGTTCTTCAGGGTGTGGACTGAGGTCTACTGAATCGGAGACTCTGCAGTTTAACAAGAGCCCCAAGCTGATTCATACACACATTCAAGTATGAACACACTGGTATAGAAAGGTGAAGAAACCAGGTCAGCCAGCTCCAAGATCAGTGTTTCTTCTCCCCTCCGTTTCCCCTTACTCAATGAAGCTACTGGTCAAGGCCATACTGTGATGTTTTCCAATAAGGCCTAATTAAGCAGTTGGTGCTCACCAGGTAAAGGACACTTAAGAGTATTTTGCCCTTAAAAATATTATACTAGGTTAAATTACCTTTATTACCAGTCTTGGTGATGCCTCTGTAGTCATTTTCTTGACTGATGTATAGACCCCTATGAAATGAATCCTCTGAGAAGATGAAAAAAAAAAAAAAAAAAAAACAAGACAGTGATCAATGGATTCAATTAGTTACAGTATAATTCTACCAAGATGAAAAAAGATGAGGATGCAGTACAACTCCTCCAGGGTGGCTAGAATACCTTCCCCAGGAAAGTGCACCACTTCTCTCCCACATTCTTCAACTACTCAGTTTACGAAAGCACAAAACAGCTGCTCCTAAGACACCTGGGAAAATAACCACAATAAGCACAAGGCCCCCCACAACTGGGAGTATTTAAAGATGGTTTCAATGGTCCAGGAAAGATGACAACTGCATTTCTTCACATACAGGAAGTTTTATACAGGCCAATTTCTCTAATGACGGCAAATAAACCCCTCTCGCGACACAGAGTCAACCAAGAATTAACTCTGTGGTTACTCTAAGACCACAGTTTTGAAACATGGACCTGGGATTTTTCCTTCAACTTTTCAAATCAGTTCCTTCTATGCAGAGTCTTTATTACACAGAAACCAGAATGCTGATACAGTGCACTTGTGAAAAGCTGATTAATTCAGCATGGCAAAATGTAAATTCAAATGATTTCTTTTAAAATATATTAATCCTAGGCGTTTGAGTGGGTAAACATAAATACAAACACACAGGGGTTTTCTGTTGTTGTGGCTGATAATTTCAGAGTTGCTTTGTGCAAACACATGATTAGTTAATCAGGGTAGTAAGATTCTAATCGTTAAAATTAATGCTAAGGACACAGAAACAACCATCTATAATACCTGGGTAGATCAGTACATTAAATAAAATCCCCCGCATTGCAAATATTTGTATGTAAGAAAGATGTACATCTATTAAAAGGGAGGTGTTTTCCTAGTTTAAAAATAATGTGGTTAATTAATAAAGCTGATGAGTGATTAATGGAATTCAAAATCTTAATCTTATTATTTTCAAAGAAGGCTTTTCTGCCACAAGCCAATCGTCTCCATTTGCTTAAGAACAATAAAATCTGATTGAGTATGATCTACCTACTCTATCTGAGATAATTTGGCATGGGCATACCTTTAATTCTCCTTGTATTTCTTTATAAGATGCACAAAGCTGTTAGTGGTTTATCCCTCTGAAACCTGGGGATTCATGTAAATAACTTTTAACAGTGGGATCGCACATAACAATTTACAGAGCGCTGTGGCATAATGCAATTCAAAGTTGTGCTTGATTTAAAATGTTTAAAGTCCGACCACAGTGTCAGTCTGCCCAGAGAAGTCTCTTATAAAAGTTTTCACACTCTGTTGGGTTAAGAGACAGTGGGTATTAATCCTATGGCTTCCACGCCAAGCTTCCTTTTTGTGGTCAGCAGAGAAGCTATGTGGTTGGTCT
Source organism: Oryctolagus cuniculus (assembly GCF_051225735.1). Classification (NCBI taxonomy): domain Eukaryota; kingdom Metazoa; phylum Chordata; class Mammalia; order Lagomorpha; family Leporidae; genus Oryctolagus; species Oryctolagus cuniculus. The sequence continues at coordinate 112,363,458 of NC_142873.1, forward strand.
AAGGGAGTTCAAAGTCTTTTTTCTGTGTTAAAACAAGGGAAAGTGGGCCGGTTACAGAGTAAAAGAAAAACCACAGCCAGCTCACTCTGCTGTAGCTTTTCCCTTAAATGTGGCCTAGAGCTATTCTGCTTTCCAAAAAAAGGTTTAATTTAAACCATACACAGTGCTGCAGGCTGCCACGTTTCCAAACTCAACATTCCTTTCTAATCTGTGCACTTCAGAACCAACACACTCTGTTTCCAATGGTACTCAGACGAGCTTTAATAAATAAAATATCACTGCCCATCCATTACTTAATTTGATAATAATACGCCCTTTTTTCCCCCTTCCTCTATTGACGTTATTCTAAGTGCTTATTCGAGTGTGTAGAACTGTTGTAAACATCACCTCTAAAAAAAAAAAAAAATCAGTTCTCTTCTCTTTTGGGGGAGTGGAGAGAAGGAAAGAAGGAGCCAGAGTGTAAGGAAATCTTTGAGTGTTAGCAAGTGGTTCAGAGCTCAGGAAAGCCAGCACTTTGTAAAGAGGCTGCACGTGGCCAAAAGGGCTGCTTATCTTTATGCTAAAAACAAAAACAAATTTCTGTTTGTCTTTTCCTTGGATTTGACTCCAGAACCTAGGCTGTCATTCAAAATACCAAAAGGGAAGACGGCAGTCAGCCTCGCTCCCAGCTACAGAACAGCCGCACTGCCCACACCGGTCTCTCCGGCCAGCAGTGCGGCTGGTGCAGCTCACCACACTGGCCGGAGTGAGCAGGCTGAATACGCCCCAGTTGGGGAGCTTTAATTTTTTGCCTCAGTGTATTCACTTGCATGTTCATTAAGAACTCCAACCCCAGCAGGCAGTCCGGCACAGGGTTTTCTATGTGAGTTACCATGCTCTATTATACATGACACTTGTCAATTAAAGAGGAAACCCTTTTAAAGCAAACTGAAGTTAAGCTGGTACTTTCTTCAACATCTGATTTACCGCTGCTGTTATCGTCCAAAAGGAAGTTTGTTTTAGAACAATGATAGCAGTAGTAATCCTCCGATTTCAGTAGTGAAGGATTTAAACACATTCAGGGCACTGGGGACCAGTCAAAAGCTTTCTTTCAACAGAACTATGTATTTTCAGTCGTAAAAGGGAGGTCCTACCGATGGGATAACTGCCAAGATTGGACAATTTTTCAGCCTAACAGTTTAGAGAATATCATTTTAAACTACCTGGTATAATACAAATGTGGCACAATAGATCAATGCAATGAATTCTCTATAGTCAGTAAAATGCTCTCCCAAATAATGGAATCCATTAATAATGATTACTGCCCTGGTGCCTCTGCCACAAAAGGAGTGCCCAATGCTACATCTCAATGCTCGCTAATAAATACATACAAGTCCCACAGCAAGAACATGGTCATAACACGGCAAATGAGTGCAGATTCCAGTGAGAGCGTAAGGTAAAAAGTCTTCAGGTCGGACAGTCCCTGCTCAAAGCTTCTTTGCCCAGTAACACTCTTTCCTTATCTGTAAAACCAGGCTTAGTGGGGATCACTTCCCAGGCCCCTTGCAGCTCTTTGTGAGTTTAAAGTTTTCTTCAAGGTTTTAAACTTTTTCATTTGTTTTTGACTTTCCATTGACTTATTTATTTTGAGAGGCAGAGAGACACTGAGAGAGATGGAGCTCCTATGCACTGGCTTTCTCCCCAAATGCCCACAACTGCCAAGCCAGGAACACAATCCAGGTCTCACACGTGGGGAGCAGAATTCAATTACTTGCGCCATCTGCCTGCCTTCCAGGACTGCACTGGCAGGAAGTTAGGAGCAGGAGCTAAGAGTCAAACCTAGGTACTCTGATGAGGGAAGTGGGCATCTTAACCATGAGGCTAAAGCCCACTCCAGTGGTTTTAATTCTTAATGATTTTTAAGATAAGCACACCAATAACAATTAACACCATTACAGGCACATGAAACTTTAGCAATCAAAGTTTAATTTAGATTCATCTAGAGGGAAAATAAAATGTAAAAGGGAAAATTTCAACTTCAGATTTTACAAGTCAGACATCATTTGTTTCCTGAAAAACTGAAGGCAGTATAACTGCAATATACAATTGCTGCAACATTTAATTTCCTGGCAACGGAGGTGAGTGACGCTATGTGTTATGAGCAGCCTTCTTCAAAAGAAAATTTTCAAAGCTCAGAGATATATTTCAATTACATTCTAGCTAATAATGATAATAAATATTCATGGTTTATTCTGTGACCAACAGGATGATTAATGCTTTGTATGAATTACTTTCATTTATTCCCCCAGGCAGCTAGTATCATTCCCATTTTACAAATAAGAAAACCGAGGCTTAGACAGGACTGTGGAGTAGCCACAGTAGAATATATTCCAGAGGTCGGCGCTGTGCCATGGCAGGTAAAGCCGCCGCCTGCAGTGCTGGCATTCCATATGGGCGCTGGTTCAAGTCCTGTCTGCTCCACCTCCAATTCAGCTCTTTTCTATGACCTGAGAAAGCAGCAGAGGATGGCCCAAGTCCTTGGGTCCCTGCACCCATGTGGGGGACTGGGAGGAGGCTCCTGGCTCCAGATCGGCACAGCTCCAGCCATTGTGGCCAATTGGGGAGTGAACCAGTGGATGGAAGAGTGCTCTCTCTCTCTCTCTCTTCCTCCCTCCCTCTCTCCCTCCCTCTCTCTCTCTCCCTCTTTCCCTCTCTCCCTCTCTCTCTCTCCTTTTCTCTGTGTAACTCTTTCAAATAAATAAATAAATCTTTAAAAAAAGAATATAATCCAAATTGTGTAACCCCAGAGCCTAAGCTTTTGACAACAATGCAGATATTGTGTCTTAAATTGAATCTATGACATGGTTATTTTGTTGAATCAGGTAACCATTTTCAAAAGCTCTATGTTTGTGTGATATTATCTACTCTAAGCACCACAGGTCAAGTCTCAAGTGAAGATTAGTTTATATGCAGATTACTTCTATATTACAGATCACTAATCCACTCTATTTGAATGTGTGTTTCTAAGCTCTCAGTTTACAATATTCACTAACAACCTAAGTTGATCTGAAAGAAAGGATTCTCCATAGCTAGGAAGCCAAGTATCATATTGTCTCCCAATCCTTTTAACAAATCTTCCAAAATGCTCTTGACTAAAGGGAGAAAAATGTAACAAGGTCTTTGGGTAAATTCCTATTGGGAAGCAGTTTTCATCTCACTGAACGCAAAAGCCAAGTTTTACAGAACTTCTCTAAAGCTGACCATAAGGAGACAATTAAAACGACTGCAAGTATAGAGGATGGCCCAGCAACTCATCAAAGAATAAACTATGCACTCACCTACAACCCGTGGACCATCACATGTCTGAAAAGGCAGAAGATTTCAGAGGTATTTTTAGTGTATCAAAGCCCCACAGAGAAACTGTACTTACCCATAAAACAACTACACAAACTAGCTAAAACACCAACCAAGTCATTATACAAAACTCGCACTGCTGATGGCACAGTTTGTGGAGTTGCTACGTATGTCTGCTTGCCTTGAACACAGCAAAACAAATTAATTATTAACCAAAGCAATTTGCCTGGAACACAGAAGTTATCAAAACATGAAACCAAAAGAAGTAACAGCTGAGGTTCTTGATGACAAAAAGAATGGAAGTTGGGGAATTAAAGTCACAGTCAAAGGCATCACCAGCAAACCTGAATCTGTGGATCCTTCCTACAGCAACAAAAGATCGCATCATAAAGAAATAACCACAAGGAACCACACACCACACATGCTTGCAGACCATGCAAACAGATAAATGATGGGAGCAGGCCGCTGATGAAACACTAGGATAGGAAGTGCTGGGGATTACGGCAAACTAGCAAATGCAGAGTCCGTGGAAAGGCATTCAGATTCAAGCGTCTGAAAACACTGTGCTGGCAGCATTCAGGCCCACACAACACGGATTCACCAGCTCTGGGTTTAACATTCATTTCATTGGTCACGAAACTTGTTTGCACAGAAGTACAACTTACGTAAATTCCCCGCTCACCTTAAATGACTGCCACTGTCTCAGGAGTGGGAAGACAGTTTCCTAACTCCCACCTTTGGGCTCATTTACTGAACAAACTCAGTGCTAACATGGGGCCTAAACACAGGGCCAAAAGACAAATGAGTTAAGAGCCCTGAGTGAGAGACAGAAGTCGGAACGAACACTGCCATCCAGCAGTTCTCAGCCCTCCTGAACTGCAATGGGGACAGACAGCAGCCACTTGACAGGTGGCTGTGCTTGCATACTGGAGTGTCCAGCTCACCTCTGCATGCAGGCACGAATGGGTGACAGAGCTCCTGGGCTCCGTCTTTCATTTCGTCAAAGAAACACATTCCATACACATACACACACACACACACACACACACACACACAAGGTCTCAGACCGTGACACTCTAGGAAAGTCTTAGCTTGAGACAACTTTAATAGCCCAGTTATAAATCTCCCAAAATGAGAATCTGTAATAGAAATACTGACAGACCTTTAATTATGGTAGCATTATGGGGCTTTGTAGAATAAAACCCACATATTTTCAGCTTAGATCATTATTTATAGGATGCCTTGCAAAGGATTTTATTTACAAGGGCCTGCCTGAATCAATGAGGTGAAGTTTTTACACAAGGAAAGGAAGTGCAAAGTACCCTGTTTGAAAAAGCGGGGATTTACCTCCTGGGGTTCAGGAGGCCCAGGGACCAGGGGCTTCAGGCAGTGAATGATGATTCTGACTCCTCCAGTTTGTATAAAAGGTTGAAGTTCAGTCTGGCGCAGTGCAGCATTCCACAAGACCTGCTGCCTCTTTGGGCAGGCGATTAATCTCATGATCGATAGACCATATGATTAGGCACTAATAGCTGATAGGAGGAGAGAATAAACAACCATAAATTTGCTTTGTACCGGGTAATCCAAGTGTAAGCAGGGTCACTGAATGGCCACATTGGGTCATGTTACCTAAAGGGTCGTATCTAAGAAAAATGGAAGATACATACATTTTTAAAGATCTTCCACTATTATCTCAGGGCCATAGGACCAGGGAGGGGTAATGTGAACAGCACCTATTAGTTGAGTATCCCCTGGTGTAGGCTGCCACAGTTTCCATGTTCTGAGTGAGTTGGGCAACTACAGAAAAGAAAAAAGAGAGAGAGAGTAATAGAAGAGTCCCACTGCTGAAATAATTCGTCCATGAACATCATCAACCACCCTCACTCCAGGATGAGTGGCCCTGGGGGGCCTCGCTCATCACTCCCTGAACTGCTGGGAGACTCAAGGGCACCAGCACTGGGGACCTCCAGCAGCACTGGGGACCTCCAGCAGCCCTGGGTCTAAGCAGTTGCTGCACTACTTAATTTTGCCTTTGCATGCATATCGCTGCTCTGAGTTCCAGGGGCTATTTCTCAGGGTGTCATGAACTTCCAGTGTGGGGAATGGTTGTGCGACATAAAAGCTGAGATCCACAAGGTCATAAATCTCCTTGTTTCTTTTCTCCTTTTCCCTGGCTTCTTCCCTTTCGAAGATTCTGACCTCCTCCATCAGCCCCTTGAAAGAAAGAAATCAATCAGCCCCAGATGAAAATGAAAACCTGAGTCTTCTCTATGCCAGGGATGGTTTTTCTCTGTAACAAAACTCAGAGAAATCTGCAAAAATGTCAATTCCCTCTTGTGTGTGTCCCTCTCTCCACCCCACCCTGAAAGGGAGGGGGCGGGGGGGGGGGGGCAAAAAGCCCTTAAGCTCTTGCTATCAATGACCATGAAAAAGGAAAGGAAGACACTTTGTTAGCCTAAATAGAATGCACTGGAGAAAGTAATTGTCAGATAAAAAAGAACATCAACTGGTCTTGCACCGTATTCTCAGCTCCACAGCAAACTACACAAATCTCTTTTCTTTGAAAACTATCTGGGAAACAAACCCCTCCAATCACCCTCTCCACTCCTGAATTGTGCCTCCCAGCCCCCATTCTCTTCAGCCCCTCCCTCCCCAAGCTGGCTAATATGGCCTTTGTTAATTCCCAGGCCTGGAGGGAAGGACTGTTCACAACCCTCCCTTCCAGTCTAATTGTTCAATACTGCTGATAGCTCTTGAGCCCACAGAAGAGCATTCGATCGCTCTCTCAGAAGAAAGCAGGCGCTTCAGACACCCCGGGGTTTGTTGGGGAATTTTTTTTGTTATTGTTCCCAGGAAGCTGGGAAATTCGTTCTCCATTCAAAGACACACATTATCAATACCCCCCCCCCCCAAAGAAGGGCAATGCTCTAAGCAGTTGCTTTAACCAAGCCAGAAGAGAACCTTTAAAAGGTGCTCCCTCCCAACCCCAGATCTCTTCTGGTTCCCCTCAGAGAATTTCTGAACATGTTTTGGCAAAGGCTGTCGTACCAATGAAAGGATGCTCCCAAAGGTCTGCATGCAAGAGGCACTCAGCCCAGTCTCTTCTGGGAACAGTAAGACCAGCCCCAAAAGGGCAACCCAAAAACCCCAGGCAGGAGGAAGCACCTGTCTGGGTAGGAAGCCAGCATCCCAGAGAGGGCCCTGAACACAAGGCTGGAAAGGGCTTGGGAGAGAAGGCAGGCGGAGCTGAAAGGAGCAGAGTCTGACCTGGGAGCACTATCCTGGGTCCAATGCTCTTCCCTCTACACCACGCCACCTCCTAACTTGTTTTTAATATAGCTTTTTTTTAAAAGGATTCATTTATTTACTTATTTGAAAGGAAAGGAAATCTTTCGTCCATTGGTTCACTTCCCAAATGGCCGCAACGGTCAGGGCTGAGCCAGGCTGGAACCAGGAACCAGGAACTTCACCCAGGTCTCCCACATGACTGTCAGGGGCACAAGCACTTGAGCCATCCAGCGCTGCTTTCCCAGGCACTTGAGCAGGGAGCTGGAGCAGACGCACAGCAGGTGCTGGCTTAACCTGCTGCACCACGGGGGGTAATTTTTAGAGGTCCTCCTCCCTAGTATCGCTCTCCATTCCCACTGGGCTGGATGCTCCCTGATGGGGGAGAGAGGAACCGCTCCTTAGAAGCAATGCAGAGGCTGCTGAGATGGCAATAGGCCCGTCCTGCCCTGATCTTGGTGGTTCCCGGTAAGCAAATCCTCACAAAACCTGGAAGCGGCTCCCACCAGCCTCACTCACACAGTAGCAGTAGTGTCATGGCAGTAAGTACCATGTATGAACACCTAATATAGACTAGGACGTTTGCCAAGTCATTTCTAATTTTCATGTCATCCTCCAAGATCATGCCCGGTTTTACATTAAAAAACCGAGATGAGGAAACACAGAGAAGTTAAGCAACTTGCCCAAAGTCACAGAGTCCACCAGCAACAAAGACAAGACTGGAATTCCAGCTCTCGGACACAAAGGCTGATTGGTTTTCCATCAGTGATGTCGCTTTCCAAACTGGCTTAATAACTTAAGGGTGAGATTGCGCTACAGCTCTCAGGAATTGGTGCAGCACCAACAGCTGGCCCCTGTGGCTCAGACGCTTCCAACAGTGAAAGCACACAGCCTGACTCTATTCCCAGGGACACCAGGGTCTTCTATCACTAAAGCAATCAGAAACAAGATGAGTCAGCTTTAGCAAAAGCACTAAGTATAGTCTGAGGGGCAATGAGGGCAAAATGAAGTGGAGTGGAAGAGACTAAGGGTTTCTTTTGCAATATTACTACAAAGCAAAGAAAAAATAAACTGATTCACTGATTCTCCCATCCTCAGCAAGCACCTACGAAGCAGAAAACATCCAAAAACTGAATTAGAATGTGAACAGCTTGATTTCCCAGCTCCATTTCACCTGTTTTGATGCTTTCCTATCAGCCACATTAAGTAATTAATTCATCATCCATCTGCTTTCACCATACCACTGTACCCCGATAGCAATAATGCTCTATAAATGGAAGATTTTGTTGCCGACTTTATTTCAGTTCCAGTTACCGTAGAGCCTTTCACATGGAAACAAGCAGCAGAGTTTGGGTGATGCATATACGAATGATGGAGGCATATGAAATGACCTATGCACTTCTAAACAGAAAGTTCAGATTCAGATTGCACCAGTTCCACTGGCCAGTAGCTTTCTTTTGTTACCAAAGGCTCCCAGAGATAAGAAAAAGGAACCAGGCCTTCAAACAGATAACTCACACTGACACCTCCTGAAAATTCTTCAAGGAGGTGATAAGTCAGAGCCAGTAGGAATTAGCTTAAGGACAAGGGTGCTGTTAGAGGGAAAACCAGAACAGAGGTCCAAAGGCAAGAAAGAAGGTGGAATACTTAACAAGCTACAAAAAGCATGGTTAGAAGTTGGGAAGTGGGGACCAGCGCGGTGGCATAGCAGGTAAAGCTACTGCCTGCAGTGCCAGTTTCTTATATGGGCGCCGGTTCAAGTCCCAGCTGCTCCACTTCTGATACAGCTCTCTGCTATGGCCTGGGAAAGCAGCAGAAGAAGGCCCAAGTCCTTGGGCAACCCCCTGCACTGACATAGGAGACCTGGAAGAAACTCCAGGCTCCTGGCTTTGGATTGGCTCAGCTTTGGCTATTGCAGCAATTTGGAGAGTGAACCAGCAGATGAAAGATTCTCTCTCTACCTCTCTCTCTCTCTGCCTCTGTAATTCCACCTTCAAATAAATAAATAAATAAATAAGTTTAAAAAAAGAAGAAGTTGGGAGGTGGTGAAGCTACAGTGGTAAGCAGGGGCCAGAATTTTCAGGGGCCTTGCAATAGCAGCCATTCATTCATTCTTCCATTCCTTTCACATATACAAATGAGCACCTACTATGCACCAGGACTCTGGCGAGTCCAAGATGGGTTAGCAGAGCCTCAGGATGCCTGTTAGCACCACTACCCAACAATGAGCTGCACCTGAAGCAGCTGGTTAACGCTTCATGCGCAGTGTAAACTGGAGTACGAGACAATACGCCTTGCTTTTCCTAATCGACCTCCTAATTTAAACCATTCACACCTGGAGGGGAAGGACTCACATGCACCGGTGTACAATGAACATTAGCCAAGCCCCAGGATAATGCTGGACTTCTGCCCGCTCGTCAATATTAATTGCAACATATACAGGCACAGCCCTGTGTGCTCCCATTTCACCAATGTCAGCCCTCACACCAAGGTACTTTCTTAATCCAACTGAAGTTTCAGGGCACACACTTCAGTGCAGCTGGGACTATAAAAATTCACATGGTGTCATTAAGCACCACTAGGTTAAAAACAAAAAAATAGAAAGAAAAGAAAATTACATGCTTTCCAACAACTTAGAACCCCCAAAGGTGTATTTCCAAAGGAAAAAGGAATCAGCCTGAATGCTGTCAAAGCAGGCAAAGTGATTTTCAACAACAGCCTGATAGGACTCAGATTTTTCCACATAGTAGGATTCTACTTTTTTAAAATTGAAAAACTCATAAAATAAATTATCTCAAGACCTAAGACTTGACTCCTTACAGTAAACTTCAACTCATTCATCTTATTTGGTGACTGAAACTAATTTTAAGAATTTAAAAATTCAGGCCGGCGCCGCGGCTCAATAGGCTAACCCTCTGCCTGCGGTGCTGGCACACCGGGTTCTAGTCCCAGTCGGAGCAGCGGATTCTGTCCCGGTTGCTCCTCTTCCAGGCCAGCTCTCTGCTGTGGCCAGGGAGTGCAGTGGAGATGGCCCAAGTGCTTGGGTCCTGCACCCCATGGGAGACAAGGATAAGCACCTGGCTCCTGCCTTCGGATCAGCGCGGTGCGCCGGCCGCAGCGCACCAGCCGTGGTGGCCATGGGAGGGTGAACCAACGGCAAAGGAAGACCTTTCTCTCTCTGTCTCTCTCTCTCACTGTCCACTCTGCCTGTCAAAAAAAAAAAAAAAAAAAAAAAAGGAATTTAAAAATTCAAGCAGGGGGCTATTCTTGTGGCAGTGGGTAAGCCACTGCCTGCCATGCCAGCATCCTAACTGCATGCCCATTCAAGTCCCAGCTGCTCCCTTCTGATCCAGCGCCCTGCTAATGTGCCAAGGAAAGAAGAGGATGATGGCCCAGGTCCTTGGGCCCCTGTACCCAAGTGAGAGACCCAGGTGAAGCTCTTGGCTCCTGGCTTTGGCCTGGCCCAGCCCATGGCCATGTGGCCATGTAGGGAGTAAATCAGCAGATGAAAGATCAGAGTCTCTCTCTTTCTGCCCTCCCTGTAACTCTGCCTTTCCAATAAATAAATAAATACATCTTTAAAAAAAAAAAAGAAGAAGAAGATTCAGGCAGGGAATCATGTTGATTTTCATCACTTCGAAATGTTCGGAGACAGTTTATGGTAGACATATGATGTCCTATGCAAAGAATGGTGCATCACCCCAGGATTATATTCACTTTTTTTTTTAATTTATTTTTTTGACAGGCAGAGTGGACAGTGAGAGAGAGAGACAGAGAGAAAGGTCTTCCTTTTGCCGTTGGTTCACCCTCCCATGGCCGCCGCGGCTGGTGCGCTGCGCTGATTCGATGGCAGGAGCCAGGTGCTTCTCCTGGTCTCCCATGGGGTGCAGGGCCCAAGCACTTGGGCCATCCTCCACTGCACTCCCTGGCCACAGCAGAGAGCTGGCCTGGAAGAGGGGCAACCGGGACAGAATCCGCTGCTCCGGCCGGGACTAGAACCTGGTGTGCCGGTGCCACAAGGCGGAGGATTAGCCTAGTGAGCCGCGGCGCCGGCCGGATTATATTCACTTTAAAAGAACTATCCATCAGACCCAGTGCTTCCCAACACACTCAGGTGTCCCAACAATACGAAATGCAACCTAAGGCGAGCCACTGGATGCCAGCCCTTCCTGCACCCAGCCCTTCCTGCACGTTCCACTTTCAACTTTGTCAAGTAAAATTAACTTAAACACATCTAAATTTATTTTTATAAAAAACAAAAACAAGCCTTTTGAGAGAAGAGAATCCATTGATAGAGAAACTTTCAACAGTATTTTAGAGGGAGGATGTGGAAAACAGTGCACAACAGGTGACTCCACACAACCACACAGCACGGGCACAGTCACAGCCACACTCACACACAGGGCCACAGTCACCAAGGGGGAGCACCAGAAACCCAGGGAGCACCGGAAGGCTTCTTAGGTGGTGGTGGGGAGGTTGAGCTGAGTGTTGTGTAACAGACAGGAATTAACAAGGAAATCTTCAGCTAGTTATGCACATACAATTAGGCTCTGCCAAGTTAGCAATATTTGCATTTTAGAGTCTTCTTGGTTGGGTTGGGTTTCATTGAAAAGGAGAGACTGCTCAACAAAACTTGCTCCTTTGCAGCTGAACCCAGAGACGCTGGCATCTCTGGCACAGTGCGGGCTGGCTGAGTAATGGCTTGCTAAAATGTCCACATCCCAATTCTCAGAATCTGTGAATGGGAAAAAAGGGGACTGGAGAGGTGACCAAGCTAAGCACCTTGCAGTGGAGAGGTTATCTGGGATTTTCTGGGTAGGCCCCTGATATAATCAGGAGGGAAGCAGGAGGATCGAAGACACAGGAGAAGGAAGCAGGGAGGGAGTGCCCAAACCTCCTGATGTTCAATAGGCAAGGGGCAGATTCTGCCCTCTGCAGGACGAACCACCCCTGGGAACACCTTGATTATAGCCAAGTAAGACCGGCTTTCAGATCTTCCGCCTCCAGAGCTATGAGAATAAGCCTTTTATCATTTTAAGCCACTACATTTATACTAATTTGTTACAGCAGCAACAGGAAACTAAAACACAGGGCTTGCAGTAATATAAAAAAAGATCCTAATTAAATTGGCACTGACTTGAGCACACCAATCCAGGGCACCAGGATGTGCCAGAGAAGAGGGACACTGTGGTAGTATTCATTAATGAAGAGTTCAACTTCACCGATAAAATTAAAAACAGATGGGCTACAAATGGCTCCACTTGCTTTTATCATTGAGAGAACCCAGGGAGTTAACACCAGAGTGCTCATGCCCAACACCACCCCAGACTCAGCTTCTGTGTAAAACTCACTACTCCAGGGACACTCAAACACATGACATGTGTGAAAAAGAAAGTAACTAAGTACTAGGAAGGCAGCGGATCCTCATCCTGTTTGTCCACTGCTGCAATCTTTAGCACCTGCAATGATGGTTGGTACACAGTAAGTGCTCAATAATATCTGCCACATTAATGGACACATGGAGATAAAACTTAGACAACCTATTTGTGACCAACCACTAACCCATCCAAGGGATAATTTTTCTTCCCAAAGGTTATCTGGCCAGACCCTACAGATTTTGAGACAACATCCTCCTTATAATTGCACTTCTGGTCTAGATACTCAGTGTGATATGTAATAAAAATGGCAAAACAAAAATTCAGAGAGAAAAGTCAGTGAAACCAGATTATATGGCAATATGTCAGCTCCGTGTTCCTACCATGCTGGAGAGAAGCATTCATTTCCCTGGGAGTTTTTCTCCTTGGCTTACTGCTGAAATGGCACAAAACAGGCAGAGGTCTGATTCTCTTATTAGATTTACTATTAATGCCACAAGCATTTCAAGAATAAAATACATACAAGTAGATCTGGAAGCCACTTAATTGAATGCAATTTTATAAGCATTTGAAATATTCCAAAGTTAAGGGCTATGGAGGAAGGCAATATCCCACTCTGACTGGTGAGGATGAAGTAACAGCAGAGGTTACAGCAAGACAAGTCAACACATGCTTCTAAGAGGACGTCAGGCACCGCTGGTGCTGGGGTCTCACTAATTGTGGTTTCTTCTGCTAAAGACAGACCCAGGATGGATATCAAATACACTTGATCTTAGCCAAAAGGCCCAGAAGCGATAGGATGGATATTAAATAGCTATAGGCCATAGGCTAATGGCTTACACAAAGAAAAATAAACACCCAACCCATTCTCTCAAAGAATGTTCCTTGAGTACTTGCCCCATGCCCAACTGCAGGCTAGATAAGCTTGAGGTATGGTCCCATTACTGTCACAATGAGGAAACAAAGGCAGAGACAGCTTTCATAACTCTCCCAATGTCATGTAGCCAGTGAATGGCACAGTAAAACTCTGGATTCAGGCGACTCCTATACTTACATACAAAGGCCCCACAAAGTCCTGGCTTCAGAGTTTGCATGTAACCAAATGCTGTCCGTCATCTCAAGATTAGACATACACGTACACACACACACCCCTGTCTGGGAATAAATGTGCAGACAGAAGTCTTTCGCAGAGCTACCTGCCACAAGAATATAAAAATTTTGTCTAAAACCTCCTAGAACAGCAGTTCTCATGCTTCAGCATCTACCACAATCACCTAGAGGGCTTGTTGAAAACTTCCCCCATCCCAAGGTTCTGAATGTGGGGGTCTGGAGTGGAGACTACAGATCTGCGTCTAAGACAAGTCCCCAAAGGTGTCAACTCAGACACGACACTCTGAAACGCTGATCTCCCCATGTGCAATACAGTCTCTCTAAGAGCAAAAACTCTGTTCCTTTTGTGTTCACTGTATCTAGACAAATCTACTTGGCACATAACAGTTATTCAGAAAATATTTATTGAATAAATAATTCTGCTTTGTATTACAAAGCAGACAACCAAATCTATTAGAATTGTGTGTGGCGCCCATGTTATGGCATAGAGGGTTCGTTGCCGCCTGCGGGGCCAGCATCCCATGTGGGATGGTTGAAGTCCTGGCTGCCCCACTTCTGATCCAGCTTCCTGCTAATGCACTTGGGAAAGCAGTGGAAGATGGCCCAAGTGTTTGAGCCTCTGCATCCATGTGGGAGACCCAGAAGAAGCTCCAGGTGAACTAAGCTTAAATAGGTTTTGACTGTGACCTAGGAATATCTCCCATGATTAAGGGCCTGAAGACCTACAGGAATATTGTGTCATATCATTTGGCCATTTCGTGGCATGGTGTCAATTTCTGGGTACTATTATCACAACCTTTCTCACTCACAGTGATATGGCATAGAGGGGCTAATTTCATACTTACTGAATACAGATTCTCCCTAGCTTCTCTTTAGGTCTGGCTGTCCTGGGGCAAGTTCCTAACCTTGTGCAGCTTTCGTTTCTCTTCCATAAAACAAGTCCTTGAGAAAATCAGAATCAAATATATTGAAGTGTTCAGCTATTTGTCTACATAGTAAGAATTCTTAAATGGTAGCTATGATTAACTTCATCACAAACATATGCTTGTCAAGGTCATCACAGAAATCTTCATCTTCCATAAATAGCCATTCACTCAACAATATTTAGCAAATATTTACCAAGCATGTCATTGATCCTGTGGGTATGCTTTATTCTCAGATGCTACACTGGATAATAGGTTTCCACAAATCCCCTCCCAAGATGGTTGCCAACCCAATGGACTCGTTCTGAAACCCCTGTTGAAGAAAGGCCCCATATAGCAGTCTGAGGTGCCCAGGGACAGGAATCAACAAGAGCTATGAAGAGGTGAGGCCAGGGGTTTCTCCTCTCTGAGCGGGCATGAAGGTTGTTGTCAACAGCCCGTCTGCTCTTGACCCAAACAGTCACCACACAAACAGCTCTCTAGGCAGCGTGAAGGCATCAGAAGAGAGGCCACTCTGTGTGGCAGCCACAGCACACAGGTCCCATCCCAGGCTCACACTCAAACTCCTGGCACAGGTGCAGGTGAGTCTCTGTCTCTTACTTGAAACACTACACACACACATATTACAAAATGCGCCTCCCTCCTGGAAACACTTTAGTGAAAAGTCGTGTGCACTCTTCATATTTGCACCAAATTATATTGTTAGGAAAACTGAAGTTACAAGCAAAGAAATCAGATAGCAAGAAGTAACCTTCATGATTTCATATTCCTGTGTTCATTCATAATGTAAGAGACTTAGAAAGGTACACATTTGGACTCTTGGGAATCGGAAAATCCCAAAACCATAGTTTACTATTTTCAAAGGAGTTTCAATATGGGCAGAAATCAAGAATACTGTTCTTCAGGCTAAGTTTATATCCTGAAATATGCTTCTTGTAAGAAATAATTTTAAAATGTGGAATCTAAAATTAAGCAAAAATAACATACAGTATGTTCAGCTTTGAAATTTGCCGGGACTCAGCCAAGTTTACCATAAACAGAAGGCAGAAATGTCTATTTTTAACTTTACAGCCCTTGGGTGATTAAAATTTTGAGCCATAATAAACAACTTTTTTCTTCTTTGCAACATAATTTCTCATTTGAAATTGCAGTCTTTTTAGTTGTTTAGGAGATACGGATTGAGCACTTCATGTTTTTAAATTCTTTCTTAAACGGAAATTTCTTGTAGAGATGAAATTCAGGCACCGGTATGCCAAAAGCACAAATTTTAAAAAAGGGAAAGAAAAAGAATGGAACCTCACCAAGGCCCAAGATTGAATTGCCTTCTCTCTTTTCTGCTTTCACTATCATTAGCACCTCTGGTCAGGTGCATTCTAGGGGCACAAAACAGGAGCAGATCCCACTATTGTGCCCATACAAGTAGAACCCTCACAAATACCTCACCAACACACAGATTAGTTGGCAATCTGGCATGTTTGCCCACCTATTATGTCAGCAGAAAGTCTATCTTTCCATCAGGAAAGATAGTTGCATATGCAATAAGCCAATAGCCTTTGACACGCAGTTAATTACATCAGTTAGCTACTATCTCCTGTGCATGATTGCTGTGTTAATGAAACTATTTTGGTGTGGAAATGAAACAGGTCAAGACAAGTAGATCAGGAAATTGAAGGGATTTTGGGGTCACATAGAAGGTCAATGTGTTGAGTCACACAGAACTTAACCTTGGCCCCCAGAAAGGATATAGAAGTTTTTCCCTCAGCTGTGAGTAATGTTAGTATTCTTTTTCTTTGGCATCACTTAGTATTAAATAGCTCAGAACTCTTTTTAGAAATTATCAAGTTTAAGAGTATTGCCTCAGGGCTGGGGCCATGGCTTAGCAAAGCTACCACTTGCAGTGCTGGCATCCCATATGGACGCAGGTTCAAGTCCTGGCTGCTGTACTTCTGATCCAGCTCTCTGCTATGGCCTGGGAAAGCAGGAGAAGGTTACCCAAGTCGTTGGGCCCCTGCACCCATGTGGGAGACCCAGAAGAAACTCCTGGCTCTGGATCAGCACAGCTCTGGCTATTGCGGCCATCTGGAGAGTGAACCAGCGGATGGAAGACTTCTCTTTCTTTCTGCCTCTGCCTCTCTGTAACTCTGCTTTCAAATAAATAAATAAAAAAATCTTAAAAAAAAAAAAAAAAAAAAAGAATATTGCCTCCCCCATCTAGTGTTAGTAGCAACTGGGTTAGCTGAGATAAATCAAAGACCTCTACCACAGGTGCTGACTGAATTGTTTCAGCCCACCCTGTGGTCCAGCAGGTTAAGCCACCTCCTGCAGCACCAGCATCCCATATGGGCACCAGTTTGAATCCCAGCTGCTCAACTTCCAATTCAGCTCCCTCCTAATGCACCTGAGAAAGCAGAGGAAGATGGTCCAATTCCCTGAGCCCCTGCCACCCACATGGGAAATCTATAGGAAGCTCCTGACTCCTGGCTTCAGCCTGGCCCAGCGCCAGTCGATGAGGCCATTCCGGCAGTGAACCAGCAGATCAAAGATTCCTCTGTCTCTCCCTCTGTCTCTGAAACTTTGGCTTTCAAATAAACAAAGAAACCTAAAAAAAAAAAAAAAAGAAAAAAAAAGAAACATAATTGGTTTTTTCCTGAGGGAAAGGGACCAAAGATGGGGCCTTAACTCTTGCGTAGACAGGGTAAAGGAAGATGACAGTCACTCATTCTGAAACAGGAAGATGAGCAGATGTTTTGGAAAAACATGTCAGGCAATGCAAGATGTGAATTCAGATTGTTTCTATCGTTTCACGTTGAGCAAGGGTTGGAGGCTCAGTCAAGACTTAAGCCCTGCTCTGTCTTCTCAAGCACAGAAGATACCCACCTGACTTGCACCAGACACTCAGCTGTTTCGGCTTGTTGTCAAGGTCGCTCTGCAGAGTCTCTTCTCTACTTCTGCAGGCTTTCTTCAACTTCCCCTCACAGGATATGACTCCCTAATCCATTAGCATCTGGGTCCCCATTTTATTCCCAAAACTGGATAAAACGAAAATCCCAGCTGTGGTCAGACCACAGCCCAACCCCACGCTTGTTTTTTAAATGGCAATGTCACACTTCTGGTGCCTTCGAAATCACCTGGTTACTAAACACTGGTAGGCTGTTTTCACATGAACTGCTGGCCAATGGAGGTTCCTCCACACTGCTTTTGTGCCACGAAATTTCTGATTATAAGTGAAGAATGTCCCATCCACACCTGTCCACGTTCAACAGAAAATGGCAGTTTTCATCCCGTTCTCATCTCTGTTCTGTCCCCACTGTGCCAGAATGGGCCAGAGGTAAAAGCCTTCTGGAAGGAGCTTTCCCATGCTACTCTCCAAGAAAAGTAAAACAGTCTGTAAATGTTCTCCATACCCTGGGCTACTTTATAAATAGCACCTTTCCCTACAGAAAATATGTAAAGCCACTGGGGGGGGGGGGACCCCTACACAGAGGAAACAAGCTAATTGCTCCCATGACTAGAAACAATGCAGCTTTACCATAAATCATTGCATTTCTTATTCTGAAAACCCCAATGTGCATTTAACAATGTAAATTGAGGTACTGTGCACCTGCCTTCTGCAAAAGCAGCCAGGTACTGACCAACATCCTGGAGGCCAATACACAATAGAGGATGTTTTCTGTAGGCAGTAGTAAGGGATGTGGATTGCACTTGCTTAGCTATCAGTATGTAGCAAGCTGTACAGCCTTCAGGGCAGAGACACAAAAAAATGTAAAGGAGGGAGCTATGGTTTTTTTTTTTTTTTTTTTTTCAAAGTAAACTGGCCAATTTTCAGTACTTATCTCAGTCTTGCAGCCCCCACTGCCTGGCTATCTCAGGGTCATGTAAGGATTCAGAGTTCAGGGAGGGAACAGTAGCAAGGCATTTACCTTCTTGGGTATTCCTATCACCCTTCATTGGGTATCATTCGAGTTTGGTGGAGTCTTCTATCTGGATTTCCACCAGGTCACAGATCTGCAGAGAAAGTTACTCTTCTACTGAGTTCCCAAAACTTTCCACTAATTCAGCCCATTAGAGATACCAAGTTTCTTTCTGTAGAGATCCCTAAATACAGAAAGCAACTGTATACCGCCAGGCAGGACAGCAGGACTAGAAATATGCTCAACCTCATGCTTAGCAATAGCAATCAGAATGAGTGTCTTCATAGCTAAGCTCACGACTCAGTCTTTTAAAGAGGAACAGAGGGGCCAGCACGGCAGCACAGCAAGTTAAAACTGCTGCTTCGTGAAGCCAACATCCCATATTCGAGTGCTGATTCAAGTCCTGGCTACTCCACTTTCCATTCAGTTCCCTGCTAATGTGCCTGGGAAGGCAGAGGAAGATGACTCAAGTATTGTGCTCCTGCTACCCATGTAGGAGAACTGGATGGAGTTCCTCGCTCCTGGTGTCGACCTGGCCTAGCCCTGGCAGTTAGGCCATCTGAGGAGTGAACCAGCAGAGGGAAGATATTCTCTCTCTCTCTCTCTCTCTCTAATACTCTGCTTTTCAAATAAATAAATAAAAACACTAAAAAAAAGGAAATACATCCAGTTTGGGGTCATTTAGAGGCAGCTGTGCAGGAAGATGGGGTAAAGACAAGATCACTTCCCAATAACTGTACACATTCATTAGCAACGACACCATGGCAGGCCCCAGTGACTCAGAATTGAAACAGATGTTATGAAATCTCAGGGAACACTGATCTGTATCAGCTACTAATTCCCTAGACTAGCTTTCAGTGAATTACTCTAACTTCTTTCCTCTTTCTGGTCCTTACAGCAGATACCTAGAAATCTCCTAGGTGAAAGAAGATCTCTTTGAATAACCCCACATGAATTAAGAGTCCAGGGCAGGGGTCGGTGCCGTTGTGCAGTGGTGCAGTGGGTTGATCCTCCGTCTGCAGCGCCGGCACCCCATATGGGCGCCGGTTCTAGTGCTGGCTGCTTCTCTTCCAGTTCAGCTCTCTGCTATGGTTTGGGAAAGCAATAGGGGATGGCCCAAGTGCTTGGGCCCCTGCACCCACATGGGAGACCGGGAAGAAGCACCTGGCTCCTGGCTTCGGATCGGCGCAGCTCCAGTTGTTGTGGCCATTTGGGGAGTGAACCAATGGAAGGAGGACCTTTCTCTCTGCCTTTTCCTCTCACTGTCTGTAACTCTGCCTCTCAAATAAATAAATAAAATCTTAAAAAAAAAAAAAAAAAAAGAGTCAAGGGCAGGCCTACTGCTTTGCAGCACCAGGCTGCACAGGCAGAGCCCTCGCAAGGAGCACCCACCCTGACTGGGATCCCAGATACCTGTGTCCCAGTGTCTCAGTTCCCTTATGACAGGAGCTGCACAGGTCGGGTTCTGGGCTACACTGCATGTATGTGTGTGTGTGTGTGTGTGAGAGAGAGAGAGATGCTCTGAGTGACCAATTGAGTCAAGATTTTTGTTTTGCAGATTAGAAAACCAAGACTCACAGAATTTAAATTGGGTCTTTCTTTAAATTTCATCTTATTTATTTGACAGACAGATAGGATAGAGACAGGCAGAGATCTCTCATCTACTGGTTCATTCCCTCACGTGTCTGCAAAAGCCAAGGCTGCAATGGGCCAAAACCAGGAAAGGGAACTCAATCTAGGTTTCCAAGCAGATTGCAGGAACTCAACCACATAAGCCTTCCTTGCTGCCTCCCAGGGTGTGCATCAACAGGAAGATGGAATTGGAAGTAGAGTCAGCACTTGAACCCAGGTACTCTGATACAGGGTAGGGGTACTGCAAGTGTCATCCTAACCACTGTGTCAAACACCATGGGCACCTATTTCTGAGCACCTATGTGCCAAGCACTATGTCATTCTATACTAACGATCTCATTTAATTCCTTTTAATTCTTTTAAAGCCTCTCCATGGAAAGGATTGTTTCTCTTATTCTATAGATGAGATATTGGATTGCACATAGGTGAAGTAGCATGCACACACACACAAAAACACTAACAACTGCAAGGGAACCTGCTAGAACTCAAACTGAAAGCTGCAAAACTTCAAAGTCAGACCATAATTGCTCCCCTCAGCATATACAGATCTACAAAACCCATTAAATACTTTGTGCGTATATGTTATCATACCAAACTTTGAAAGTATAACTTGTACTTTATATTTAGAACAGCATCATAAAATTAATTTAGAAATCAATATTGAAATTCACATTTCTATGTTGAGCAATTGGTGTTAATTTACCTCTCATACATGTTAGAAAGGTTTTACTGCACCTCCCCCAGCCCTTTTATATGATTCCAGCTTTTTATTAGCCCTAATGTTGATTGCCTTCCCGGGGCATCTACAGACAGCGTATAATTTGTCTAATTAAACTTAAAGAAGAGATGTTTCGGGGAGCACCATTTCATCATTTCCTCTTATACTCCATGCTGTGGACTTTAATGAGGATCTAAACCCCATCTTAACTCAGCCTTAGTTTCAGCACAGATGAGCTAGGCTTGTTAAGACAGTCTTCAGTTGTCAGGAAAAATAGCTTTATTAAGGTCATGG